>NC_091286.1:30991895-31337395 GCF_032444005.1 Ranitomeya imitator | reverse complement strand
ACTATTTTTTTAAGTTTTACGTAGAAAAAAAAAGTTTTTCAAATTATTTAATTTTTGTTAAATAAATATTTTTAATTAATTTTCTTTTGTTTATCAAGGATGGGTCACACAAAGACAGGTGGTTCAGTGATTACAAAAAAGGCTTGCTTTAAAGAGATGAATGAATCCAATTTGTATAGAACTTGTCGGAATTTGCTAAATCTGAGGAATTCAAACAGTTTTTCCATTTGCTTCATTTCCAATCGCCTAAAATGGTTAACACTTATTCATTTAAGAAGATTGCTTTAGCCAAGGTAGGATCACATGACTTTCTGTGTGGCCAGTATGCTTCCACATAATAACTTTCAGTTTTCACATCATAAGGAGAGACTGTCATATCTTCTAGAAAATCAGAGGCAGGGAATGCAGCAGCCATTTTGGGGTGAATCTGGATAGTGCAAAAACGTCACAGCTCGCAACTCAGCAACTTTATAGATAGTGTACAGATAGTCTGTGACAGCAGTGGAGTGAAGATTATTGTGCGAGAAAAAAGACAATTGTGTCATATGTTTTGAGACCAATGGGAGGCTTTGGAGTACTTTCGATTTTCCCATCTGTAATGCCTAGATTTTGACCATCAGATCAGTGAAGGTGAGCTTCCCTGTCAAGTAGAAATTAACTGATCTCTTAAAATTCAAATTTACGGGGTTGTCGAATTTTTCCAAAAATGTGATTCTTGGCAAAGAAATTTTAGTTAATTTCATTACATGAAGGAGGTGAGAGCAAGAAAGATAGAAGTTTCCTGGAGGAGCAGTGAATCATGAATCAACGTGTTCGATTTTGCGTTGAATATGCTAATTTCAGGAAATTCGACTCAAATTCGATCCTTCTGCGAATCTCTATGTTAATGATTAAATCTACCTCTTAGAGCTTGTCTAAACGAGTGTCTTTGATAATCTCGACTTTTTAATGTGGACTGATTGGTTCTTAACTTAAGTCATATTGGACTATTGTTTCTAACTGATTATGGCTAGCCAAAATCCAAGTCATTATAGAATCTCCTGTAGTTCTACTTGGCTCTTGGGGAAAAAGGGGCATATTTTACATCATGTGGGCAATTTGAAGCTATGAAATGTTACTCTTCGCTACAATGATAAAAAGGTGAGTAAAAAATCATGGGGAGAGGACAGTAAGAGTGTGGAAGATGGGGGAGTCATCTATAAGTATTTGACCCCCTACTAACCATTAATAGTTCTGGCTCCTACAGACCAGTTAGATGCTCCTAATCAACTCATTACCTGCATTAAAGACAGCTGACTTACATAGTTACCTTTATAAAATACTCCTGTCCACAGACTAAATTAATCAGTCAGACTCTAAACTCTACAACATGGGCAATACCAAAGAGCTTTACAAGGATTCCAGGAACAAGATCATAGACCTGCACATAGCTGGAATGGGCTACAAAACCATAAGTAACACGCTGGGAGAGAAGGAAACAACTGTTGGTGCAAAAGTAAGAAAATGGAAGAAATACAAAATGGCTGTCAATCAACAGCAATCTGGGGCACCATGCAAAATCTCACCTTGTGGGGTATCCCTGATTGTGAGGAAGGTGAGAGATCAGCCTAAAACTACAAGGGAGGAACTTGTTAATGATCTCAAGGCAGCTGGGACCAGAGTCACCAAGAAAACCATTGGTAACACATTATGCCATAAAGGTTTAAAATCCTGCAGTGCCCACAAGGTCTCCCTACTCAAGAAGGCACATTTGCAGGCCCATCTGAAGTTTGCCAATGAACACCTGGATGATTCTGTGAGTGATTGAGAAAAGGTGCTGTGGTCAGATGAGACAAAAATTGAGGTCTTTGGCATTAACTCAACTCACCGTGTTTGGAGGAAGAGAAATTTTGCCTATGACCCAAAGAACATTGTCCCCACTGTCAAGCATGGAGGTAGAAACATTATGTTTTGGGAGTGTTTCTCTGCTAAGGGCACAGGACTACTTCACCGCAACAATGGGGGAATGGATGGAGCCACGTACCATAAAATCCTGAGTGACAACCTCCTTCCCTCCTCTAGGACACTAAAAATGGGTCATGGCTGGGTCTTCCAGCAAGACAATGACCCAAAACATACAGCCAAGGCAACAAAAGAGAAGCTCAAAAAGAAGCACATTAAGGTCATGGATTGGCCTAGCAAGTCTCCACACCTTAATCCCATAGAAAACTTATGGAGGGAGTTGAAGCTTCGAGTTGCCAAGCGGCAGCCTCAAAATCTTAATGATTTAGAGATGATCTGCAAAGAGGAGTGGAGCAAAATTCCTCCTGACATGTGCGCAAATCTCATCATCAACTACAAAACACGTCTGACTGCTGTGCTTGCCAATAAGGATTTTGCCACCTAGTATTAAGTCTCGTTTGCCAGAGGGATCAAATACTTATTTCTCACTGCAAAATGCAAATAAATTTATATCATTTATACAACGTCATTTTCTAGATTTTATTTTTGATATTCTATCTCTCAATGTTAAAATTAACCTACCCTTAAAATTATAGACTGTTCATGTCTTTGTCAGTGGGCAAACTTACAAAACCAGCAAGGGACCAAATAGTTATTTAATTCACTGTATACATATGTTATTATTAAATAATTGTTTCTTCATATTGAGGTACCAAAAATAGATTTTTCTTTTATATATTTTTATTTATATTATTAAATGATTTTTTAAATATAATCTTGGACAGAATTATGACAAAAAAAAAGAAATCATGGGCTATGACCATGAGGAATTTACTTTAGAAGACTCTTTAACTTTCTCAAAATAAAATAAGCAGGGACTTTTATTAGAGTTGACCGTTGACTAAGGCAGATGTTTAACCAATGTATTTTTTTTTCTTGCTTTTTCTTTCTCGAAGCTCCCCAAAAAATGTGATTTCAAAAAATGCAAAGAGATGGAAGTGAAAGATAGAACAAAAAGGCATCATCCATACATATAGATGTTAGCAAACATGTATTCATAAAAATTGGCAGTATGAAACCCCGGACATCATATATTCAGAAAGACAGAAAGCAAGCAATAACTCTTTCTGTGAAATGTCTGTCGGTGTGTCAGGATCTTAAATGAATTTATTGCCCTTTAGCGGTAGCGAGATGAAATTCCACTGTCACTAGTCACTACATAGATACAAACGCATCATGTCGCTATTATGGAGCTACGCTTGGATCCTACCAGGCTGCGGAAAGTCACTTCTATCGCTTCTTCCCTTTTTCGCAATGTCTAGCACCTTTTAATTTCTGTAAGAGCCACGCTTGAAAATCCTAATTAATTGTTCCATACTGCTTCAGGATCATTATGCAATGTAATAAAGGCCGTGTAATTATGAAATTTCACAGCCATTACCAAGGCTGATGGCTCGTATTTCATCATCAGCTGGACCCAATGGCTTTTAGCTACTTTGCTCCTCTTTGATGAACTACAGACAGATCTATCAGAAACCAAACAGTCTCCAGCCAAGGCGGTTATAGTAGCAACCTACGGATGAAGCCTTACATACAATAAGCCATAAATCTACACACAAATGCAGGCGCGTAGCCCGAGGATGACACAGAGACGATAGAACGACTGTCGGGAAAGGGGAGGAGGAGGGGTGAGGCGGACTGAATAAAGGACTTCCATAGCTTTGTCTTCTCGCAAGGTATGATTTGGTAAAGAGGAAGATTCTTACTTGAAGATTTCAACCATCAGAGAAAAAAAAAATCAAAGGGAAAAAGATGGATGATGTTGTCGCCTGACTAAGAGATAGAAGGCACGACATTATTCTTTCTTACATTTTCTTCAATAAGAGGCATAGAGGTGTGTAAATTTATAGCAGACTCCTCTGTCAAGGACTGAAAGGGAAAAGAATAGATATTCAATATCTAAAGAGCGTCTGTCACTGGCATGAAACTGGTTCAATTAGAGCACCATAAAAATTATCCTTACGGGAGGTAAGCTAGTGAGTAAATAGACAGTGGATGCAGATGTCTCCTCTTGAAAAACCTGAATGGCAAGTCAGGGACCATTCCTCCACCTGTTGACGTAGAGCAGCAGAATCAGCTGGGAGAGCACTGCGATTGCCTGAAACTCCAGCTCAGCCACTTCGGGACCACTCCCTCTCCTCCACCTCGATCAGTGGGACCAGCTTGGAGAGCATGTCGCTTGCCTGAAAATTCTTCTCAGCTACTTGTAGACCACCTCGCTCTACTTCACCTCTGGACTTAGATCAACGGGATTAGCTTGAAGAGTATACCACCTGCCTGAAATTCCTGCTCGGCTGTTATCGGTCCCGATCCCACTCATCCACCTCGGGGCTTAGGGGAGCAGGACCAACCAAGAGAGCATCCTGCCCTTCTGAAATGCCCACATAGCCACTCGGACACCACCTCCCACTCCTCTTGAGTTAGGTCAGTGGGACCAGCTTGGGGAGCATGTTGCTCACCTGAAACTCCTGCTCTAGAAAGCCAGTTCAGGATTCAAAACTTCTGAACTGAGACAAGTGGGACCCGTTCATACTACCTGATTGAAACGCCTGCTCAGCCACTAGAGAACCTTCTTCCATGCCTCAACATTGGGACTTAGGCAAGTGAGACAGGCCAGGAGAGCATGCTGCCTTTCTAAATCTCCCGAAAGTCTACTCGGGGACCACCTAGCGTACCCTAGCCTCAGCACATTGACTCCAATGCAAAATTAGTAAGTGTCTGGCAACTGGTATGCATTGCATGTCATAGTGTAACAGTAAAAATGGCCCAGGTCTCTAGTTTTAGGGCCAGTACTAGCCGCCAACATAATCCGTGTGTAATCAATGCATCACAAGTGTGACAGTTAAGTATCAGATCATGATGGAAGTAGGTGTTTTACAGTTGCCAGCCTTGAAAAAAACTAGGACCCAGGAGCATCCGTCAATGCCCTGGGTTCTCAAAATGTACCTGGGTGACCCTATGGAACCCCTTGGATCTATAACACCCCAGAATATTTGCAGTATAGATCTCCTCTTATGGGGAAAAGGACCGTAGAGCTCCGGTGTTTGGGTCAGACCACAACCTCTACACCTGCTTTAGCTCTGCTTCTGATTAGGTTAATAGACGCTAATTGCAAGGCTCTTCTGGTATCATGTGCAGGCCTAAATTTAGACTTTATGACCAGAGAAAGTGTATGATCTAAGAGGAAACTTAAGGAAGGACACATTTGTAAGTGGAGCTGGTATATAGCCAGACAAGAAACATTGTCATCCAGTCATCCATTTGAACCTTTGGTCCAATGGTAAAGACACTTTGGCCCAAGAAATGAGTCCGTTGATACAAAACCTGACTCTTCATGGATTTAGCGATTATCATCTAGTGCTTAATAATTCATAATATGTTGGAATTATGAGTTTTACACACTGTGTTAAATAAAATTCCCTTTTTTCCTTCAGTGATTTTGGAGCATTTTTCTTTAATTCCAGCAAATAAATGAAAGATTTCAGGGTGAGAGGCTTGTTGGATAGAAAATTAATAGACCACGAAATCACCAGCAGGCAATTTGAAATTAATTAAGCAAGCTTATCAAGCTTTTAAGTGCATAAAAGGCAAAAAAAAAAACATAAAAAATTTGTGTAGGGGAAAACTAAAAGAAATCACTTTGTAAATGAATTGAAAAATAAACAAATAAATAAACACATAAATATAATGAGATGGATGAGAAGTGGAAGATGACCCAACTCCACATCATGGCAAAAACTCATCGGTAACTTGTTTAAAGGCTGTAAAGCAAAACACATTTTACTTGGGGAAGACATTAACATGATTAGATAGATAGATAGATAGATAGATAATAGATGGATAGATAGATAGATAGATAATAGATAGATAGATAGATAATAGATAGATAGATAGATAGATAGATAGATAGATAGATAGATAGATAGATAGATAGATAGATAGATAGATATTAGATAGATAGATATGAGATAGATAGATAATCGCTAGATAGATGATAGATAGATAGATAGATAGATAGATAGATAGATAGATAGATAGATAGATAGATAGATAGATAGATAGATATGAGATGGATAGATAGATAATATAATTTAAAAATATAGATATAAATATAGCATTCACACAATGCATGTACAGGGCATGGAGTTTTCCTTGGCTTAGTCTAGTTATCTTTCTAAAGAAAGAAAAAAAATCAATTTTTGTTGAACTAACAAAAATTACTTTATTAGTTTTCAGCATTTTTCCTCTACGAGATATTTCTTCACTGTCTCCTGAGCCTCTTCAGTTATGTCCTCAGGCCTAAACTACTCAATATGACTAACCAGGTATCTTGTTAACTATTTGCCGGTCGATTATGAGCAGCCCTCTCGAAAGGCTTACTGGATGCTAAGTCAACAGCCCCTCTTATCTAGGCCGGAATGAGGTTCATGTCAACTCTTAATTATGAGGTGAGGGAAATCTATGTGGACTCATGTGAAATAGCTTCATACCTGAAGATATTTCCATGGACTGCTCTTGACAAATTGACAAAGTTCAAATCATTCACATGGTGGGTAAAATAATTGCCATGAATTTGCCAAGGATGACATTATGTAATATGTTATCAAGATTCATTTGTTTGTTTCCGTTGACCATCTCAATAGTATCTGGCCACTTTGGGCTTTGTGTCGACTACATACTATGGAAAAGATGCCATATCTGTCAAAAATTTTCATATCGAGTGGTCTAATAAAGTTGCATATACATCTTTAAGGTGACTAATATACCCCCAATTTGGCATTCTGCTTTATAAAAAAAATATAAAATACTACTTCACTGATGCATGTTGTACTTCTGTGAACATTTCGAGTGGATAGCATTTCTGAGAACAATATGAGAGGAGATGGAAAAAGTGCATACATAAAAGATAGTTTGTTTGAAAAGTTGAAAGGAGAAAATTTTTAATTTTAGTACTTAAAGAATCAATGTAAAATATTTAGATATGTACATGGTGTCTTGCAGATGGCAGCATCTATAGGCCCCACACTTCTCCCTCTGCAGACAAGGCCCTTAGTGGTCATGAGTATGAGTAGAGATGGGCGAACCTGAACAGTAAAGTTCGTTGTCCATACCGAATATCTACTGTTCAGGCATGGACACTGAACACGAACTTCACCAGGAAGTCCATGTTACTGTTCAGGTTCGGCTACCCGAACATCGGGTGCTTGTTGCACTGTCATGTGCATGACAGCATGGCAAACACCACTTCTGATCAGCGGTGAAATCATCCCTGCTGGTCAGAGTGCCGCAGTTTCCATGCTGTGAAAAGACAGCATGAGCGCTCAGCTGGTATAAAACTTACCTCCGGTCACTGGTGTCAGCTGATGGGACAACTGCTCCCACCATCCAACACCTGCTGCCGCCAATAACAGCGAGCGTAGGAGCGGTGGATGGGAGTATTCCTCTGCGGCTCCTGCTCTGTAAATAAATAATGTAAAAAAAAACAGCGTGGGTTCCCCTGTATTTTGGTTAGCCAGCCAGGCAAAACTAACAGCTGGGGGCTGCAACCCTCAGCTGCCAGCTTTAGCAAGGCTGGTTATCAAGTATAGAGGGGTCCCCACAGTGTATTTTTTAATTATTTAAATAAATATTTTTTAAAAAAACTTTGTGGGTCCCCCCTCATTTTTGACAACCAGACTTGCGAAAACAGACAGTTGGGGGCTGGTACTCTTGGGCTAGTAAGGGGCCGTGGATATTGGCCCCCCAGCCTAAAAATAGCAGCCCACAGCTGCCCAGAAAAGGCACATCTATTAGATGCGCAAATTCTGTTATCCGGGACTTTAACAATAATGGCCTATCCTTTGGATAGGTTTTCAAAGTCTGATTGGTGGGGATGCGACATAGTGGTTGCAGCTGTTCCCATGTCAGATACAGCCAAAACTGCTCATCCACCACCTAGGTGCAACCAGGTGCTCATCCACCACCTAGGTGCAACCAGGTGCACATCCACCAACTATTCAAATCAATAGAGGGTGGATATGTAGCCATTGTTCCATCGACGGAGCTGTGCTGTGCAGCTCCGCAACTGAGCAGCTCTGGCCTCCGAAGACATCGGGAACAGCTGATTGGCTGGAGTGTCAGGTGTCGCAACTCCATAGATCAGACATTGATTACCTCTCCTAACTACAAACTATCAATGTTAAAGTTCTGGACAACCCTTTTAATATAACAAAATAATCTAAATAAAATTTTAAAAAATTGAAATAAAAAAAACTAATTTTTTACAAATATTTAAACAATTCGTTTATAATTCTTAGACCTTAAAGCTTTTTTTTTCTTGAAAAAAAATCTACATTTTCTTCAGAAGACCATGACATTTAATAATAACACTTTGGTGCCTGGATTCTACTTTTTAGGCTGTTAATAAGAAAGATATGGTTTACTGCCTGGGTATTCTTCCAACTTTAATTAATTAAGCAAAGCATTTCCCTCTGGAATATTGGAGGGTATCTATTAACACCGCAGCTTGCAAGCAGAACAGATTTACAGATTCAGAGGTAATTGTTACCTATTCATTTCTCTGAACCCCTCTTGCTGGAACCAAGTGCCTGTTATCAACTTGGCGAAGAAAGACAAGAGGATGAAAAAAAAGAAGAAAAAAAAACAAAACAAGAGAAACACTGATTATCATCTTCTATTCATTGATGATTTAATTGTAGTTCTTAATCTGTTAAATTAAATACAACAGTTGTATCTTGGTTCAATCACAGCAAACACAAAAGACAGTATACAGTATTATCAAGGTACCTTACAAGTCCCGCAATAACTCTCGAACAGGATACAATCAACTGAACAGAAGTTTATCAGTGAGGAGAAATATCTCACCAAAGGAAGGACTTTGAAGACTCCAAACCAAACCTTTACTAGAGCTATATGCCAAGAATACTATTTTATGAGTCAATCAAAAGAAGACGTGAAAACGTATGGAAAGGGGCAAGTGGAGGACTTGTCTCGGAAAAACACTCATTCCGTCTTTTATACATTTTTTTTTATTGAAAGAATTCAGTTTTGAGAAGTTTCCCTATTTGGTTAAACTTGACTATAACACAGATGGACCAACGTTACTTTTCCATGTCTAATGTTCACAGGTAACAGGTGTCCTATCAACCCTACAATGATTCGGAAGTTAACAATAGAGCATAAGAGAAGCTTTGAGATGATGTTCTCCTGGATCAGGGGAGTAACTATAGGAAGCGATGAGATAGGAGTTGCTCCTTGGACTTAGCACTGCCAAGAGTTCAACAGCCACTCATCTAAGTAAGAGGATGCCACAGCTATAAATGGCATATTATAGTTTGGAGACCCTACTAAAAACTTTTGGTGGACCTTATAAATCTTAGATTATAGACTCCCATACACAATAGATAGCTGTCAGATAACGATCATTCAGCTGACAAGTATCTATCTCTCCCAACTTCTCCGTACAAAGGAATTCTCAGCTCGGCACTCTCTCTCTATATGAGAGAGCTGCTGAGAGACTCCTCAGGCAACAACTTATCTCCTCGCGAACAAAAGATGCTAAAATTCCACCTGGTAGGTTTTCTCCATTGACATCCTCTGACGGGGTGAGTCAGGAGGCCCTCAGATACATTAAACTGTTAAGGGCTCACCTTGAGAGATTTATTCTCCAAGCCAAGGTCCGGTTGGGAACACAGGTCATGGGCATTGGTAGAGCAGGTAGGTAAGGCACAATGACTAGAAGCACTGGAGGCCACTGGCATAAAGGACACAGGAAAACTAATATTATTAATGACAAGATACAGGTGTGTGTCTTGGTGCACATTATATAGGCCTAGGCTGATAACTACATGAGAGGCCACTTGCAAAACCCGGCGTGGAGCACAGCAGAGAGCAGCGCTCATAGAAGAAGGTAATAAAGCTCTGCCGAGTCGGGGCCTATACATAACGTAAACTTTAAGCCAATCCAGCTAATATCAGTGTGATCAGCTGAAATTAATCTGATATATATGGGGACATTTTTTGTTCCAAAGGTAAAATGTAATGAGTTGATCACATGGGTGGTCACTTTGGGCTCCAAGTTCTTTGGGGATGCAACATTCCATTTACTGCCCCCACTGCTGTCATGTTATATAGATGAGTAAAGGAGCCAAAGGCATCACAGAGACTCACCGACTGCCAGTGCGCTCACCCACAGTTCTCCACCTCTCCTCTCAGTTGTAATTTTATGAGAGGAGAGACAAAGAACTTCTGGACAAATTATCCCAAATTTGAAAATGTGTACCCTATAAAAAAATAACAAAAAACACAAAAGTTATGGTAGCTTTCAGTTTTTTACTACCTACTATCTTACTCTCACTCTGTAGAAGATAGATCATCTTGGAAAACTAGAAAGAATTGGATTTCAGATGGCTCTCCAAGAACACGTAGCGGAGGAGAGAGGTTGGGATTTGGGGGGATGATTTTATTTGGAGCTCCCTCCGTCTTGTGGATAGTCTGGTGGATTACGATCAAGGCGAACGTAAACTCTGGAATTTCCACCCTTCCCTGAGAATGAAAGGACCATAGGGCAGCTCCATTCAAGAAATTGGCTCTGGCTGCAGTTCCTCGACCACATATTGGAACCAGAGGTTGGACTGCCATCGATCATAAAATGATGGGGTATCGTAGTAATCGACCATCACTATATGAAATTGGAATATCTATAAATATAACATTTTTGGCAATGAACAAGACCGCTTTGACAAATCTCCATTCTGAGAAACGGAAAAAAAAAAATTGAAAAACAATTTTGCCAAAATTTCTTTTTAATCGGAGCTGCTAAAAACACATTTTTCCTATGACCGTTCTCCGTGACTAACAGGACACAGCAATTTGCGTCTGGGAAAGAGAAAAAAAAAACTGTCCATATTTCTAATTTTATGCCTTCCTGGCACTGATGAAAAGATGCCCCAATTAAGTCATTTATTAAAGTTTGGGTCGCAGTAGAGACATAGTTAGGGGAGTGCAAAAAATAAAAAAAAATTGCAATGTCCATTTGAGTCTCGTCTGTGAACTTTGCATGAACCGACAGGAATAATGTAGTGTGATGACAAGCCAGTTATACCTTCCACTAAATTTGCTGTCTGGAATGAACTGAAATAGTGTTTGGTTTGTGTAATTACGTCCATCTATCTTTATATTCCGGCGGCATATCGCAAATTGAAAATACTAAAAATTGACTGTTGGTTCTGATATTTAATGATTGCCAAAGACAAGACGGTGATTTATTAGTTACTTACCAATGTGACATATTTGCATCTTATTAGATGGAGATTACTATTCCTTGAAATGCGGACGAGGCCTGATCATGTCTGATGGATTGATTTGATTTGCAAATGTAATCAAACTAATAAGAGGGAAAAAATGAGCAATAATGCCTTGTTTTTCAACTGGCAATCACTCCCTTGCCAACAAGGATGATATTCCTGACTAAGCAATCTTTACACCGTCTCCCTGTCTTCTTCAATAAACAAAGGGATGTAGAGAGCTTTGATAAGAGGATAACAAGACCACTCCGGATGCACGGGAAGATTACAGTCTTCTCTACGGTTGCTGCCGCTGCTCTCGGCTGACATGCTCCTCCAAGCCCTGGCGAGGCGGCGACGGCAATAATATATATGTCTCCATTGCTGCAGTTTTAAATTAATGCCGTCATAGGCTGGAAGAGCCTTGAATAGATTGCAAGCCTCCACATGAATAAGTGGTTCTGATATGTGACGAATGAAACGAGACGGAGATTTATTGGGCACGGCCATGGGGAGCCTACTAACGCTCAGAAGAAGGAATAAACAAAAAAAAAGAGAGAGAGAAATTAAACAATAAATGTAATGAAAAAGACAAAAATATGTTTTAAGAAGAATTTGAAAAAAATGTGGCCAATATAAATAAAAAATTAACATTACTAGGAAAAATAAAAAAGCTGCCATTCATGGACTTATCTCAGCACTTACCCGGAAGCCCATCTAACACATAAGCAAATGTCATCCGGTTTGAGATATTTTATGGTCCTTGTTTTGTATTTTACATCCAATTGTTTAGAAGCCATTTTTCCGCAAAAAAATTAAAAGTCTATGCAATCATATTCTGACCATATTTATAAACATCTATGTGTTACGCTGTTACATTTATGATTTCATCGGCTGGTACGTAGCGGCACATTAGAATATGACGGTATTAGGAGTAACGAGGGGTTAATTCCCTGCCAGATTATTGCCTCTAGTATCTGTAAGAAGGCAAGACTTTTGAGGTAAATCCTGTAAAACTAGAGAGTCAAACGTAACGGAAATATTTCCCCTTATGTCTTTTTTAGTTCTCGGTCTATTCAGGTTCCGTTTACATAATGTTAAATTTAACTTTCTACGAAAAAAATACTTAAAAATTGAGAAAATTCATAATTAACCTAATTTACTAATTTTGTGTTGCGATTTTTATTCCAATTTTAGCAGCTTTAAAAATGTTAGCGCTTGCCCTTGGTTTATCTTTGTGGTCAGACATGTGACCTCCCAGCTTTATGTCTTTGGTAGCCAGCAGAAGTCACTCGATGCAATGCTTAAGGGGGTTGTCCGGGACTTTTATATTGATGGCCTTTCCTTCGGATATGTCGTCATTATCTGATCAATGGGGGTGAATAAATAGGAGGAGGATGTGTAGTACCCAACCGCAGCCACAATACCGTTGACGGAGCGGTGTCATGCAGCAACTCAGCACTTTTGGCCACTGCCGACATCGGGAACAGCTGATCAACTAGGGAGCCGGATGTCGCACCCCCACCAAGATGATATTGATAACATATAGGCTATCAATAAACAAGTGCCACGCAGCCCCTTTAAAGGTAATCTATCACTTTGTGCATGCAATTTGATACATGGGTTAGTTGGAAAACCACTCAGTAATTGATGAGTATCATGCACACAGGAAAGAGCGTCAGTCACTGAATAGGACCGCCCACTGGACTCTTATGCATATCAACACCAGGGATTTCAATAAATAAAATGCAAGTTTTGCTGCAATGTTTCCCATAAAAATATATGTCCATCTGCTCAGCTCCTCCTGTTCTAAAACATCCTGCCTGCACCTCACCGCACCTTGAGAAAGAGGCGAAACGCGCGTCGGTGGCGGTGCGGACACTGATCCTGACACACTAGTATCATAGTGCGCAGATTAATTTAGCCATCTGGATACTTTTTCTACCATTTACCTTGGACCTTCCAGTCTCTCTCTTGTTGCACTTGAGCACTTTTACCCATGCCAAATATTTAACATCTTTTGTCAGGATACCACTGTCCTTTGTTATTACCTGATCCTAGTATGTTTATATGGTATATATTATATTTAATAAATTGATATTTTGATTATTTTTTGGACTTTTTTGCTACAATTTTTTCTTATGTTTTATATTATGCTTGGGAGTGTCCTTTTGGTGCACCTTTGAGATACCCACATGGGTTTTGGTCTCTGTTGCACCCCTTTACTTATGTTGTCCTGTATAGTATATGTCTATTAGATCAGATATTCAACATGACAGGTTCACTTTAAAGAGATTACCCCATGAAAAAGATATACAAGGTATAATCTATCCACAGGAAAGAGGACATACTGTATGTCAGGTCACTGAAGGTTCTATTCTTGGGTCTCCACTAAATCACTAGATTGGGGATCCTGGACCCTCTGTTGTTCCTCATTGCTCGATCACGAAAGGAAGTGTTTGAATGGAACAAGGGTTAACCATGTGCTCGGCTAGTTCCGTCTCGGCCCACAGACAAAAAGAGCCCAATTAATCAAGACTGGCATGCAAAAAGGGCAAGGGTACACCAAATTAATGAAAAGGAACATCCTGCTATGTGCCATGTCCGTGATATAAATTATGATGAATTTTTGGCTCCGATAGTCACAAAAAAGTCACAAAGGTTTTTGTGCAGCTACAAGTTGCTCAAAGATTTTGCACCATTTCAATTAGCTTTAGTCGCAGCTGACAAAGGTTGCTCATTCACGCCCTGGTCTCCCGCCACATGCACACAATGTCCCGTTTGTAGCGTACCTTTCATTCCACTTTCCGACCCATCAGGGTCCTCTCAGATCTGCTGAAGAGTTCTTCCTGACAGTGTCAAACAAAGAGAGACAGAGTCCAGTTCCAACTTAACATAAACGGTTTTACTTGGTTCCATTCTTAGTACGTCCAGCTCAGTTACAGCAACATCATAGGGAACATCACGGAACACATCCTTCTCTTGCCCTGCACTTTCCCTCACTTCTTCCGGAATGACACAGGGGCACACCAACTCATCCAGCACCGCAGCGTTCCTTCTGCTCACCTTAACTATCTTCAGGCTTTCCCCTGTCTGTTTCGCAACAGATATCAGGGCATCAGCCCACGTAGTTAGCTGCCATATATTGGAGCTGCCCTGCATTCTTTCACTGCTGTGACCTTTGGCCCACAGGGCCTGGACGATTGGGCCCCTACTTAAACGTTGCGTGGTCAACTGCTTTGTCCGGGCTCTAAGGCCTTTTGCACCGCCGAGCTCCCTGGCCCTACTAACTCAGATGTAGGAAATACTCTGCCTTACCCACAATTGGCCCCTCCTAATTCTAACCAGTTCCTATGTTTTCACTACTTGGTCCCAATGTGCCCCCTTTAGTGGGCTAAACGTATTACTACGCTTTCCCTACAAATTAGTATACATTTAACAGCGTTGTAGGACATCATAATCTATATATTGTACGAAAGGCATGCAAAGTATTACATTCAGAACCAAGATGTGTTTACGGCATAAGTCAGTCTCTGTAGCCCTCTTACAGTAGTGCAGCGAGCTGGAGTATGGGGCTCAAGAACCTCATTTTACTGATTGGTTGAGCTCCAGTGGTGGGACACACAGCCATTAGTCTGTTATCTCTAGTACTGTAGGTGATAAATGTCCCTTATCTTCCCATTTCATTTAAGGTGACCACAATAGTCCTCACCCCAAAATCACTGGATAATCAAGAACTTGGGGGTCTGGTAGCAAAATGGTTCGTAGTAAAATCTGTACAGTAGATTGGGCCAACCAGTTGACTCCAAATGGAAGTGGTCAACTTTTGCTATCCATCGTTATCGGTCTACGGCAGCATAATTTCATCATATAAGGTCTGCTACACTGTGTATATAGAGGAACAGTTATATGATGAGGAGATAACATTTCCCTTGCACATCATTTAAGTGAACTTTTTCACCATGCCCTCATATATTGATAGCAATTTACAGTGAAGGCGCATTACATAGCCGGTGGCAGTGGAAAAAATACGGCCTGAAGTCTGACTTTTAAGAAATGCTGACTCTCCTCTGTGGGTTGCCATTATGACCCAGAACCTCTTCCTTTCACTGACACACGCTATATATGTCCAGGGTCAATGTGTGATCCTGCCAGAAACGTGCTGACTGGCCAAAGGTTTCTTCTTATGCAGGTAATTAATCCTTTTTCCAATGTGGGTTAAGCAGATGCAAGGCTGAGTCTAAAGAAAATTAATTCTCAAGCTGTCCATATAATACTAGATCTGGTGCTGTCTCAAAACTTTCTTTTAAAGAAGGAATCATTAAGGAATTCTTTGTTTTTTTGAATTATGCATGGATAACTTGTTGTACTAAAAAGGTATACTTTTGAAAAAAAATAGTTAATGTATTTTTTGTTGCTTATACTTTAATAGGTGCTCTAGGGAATAGTCTTAGTAGTGGAGGCGTGCATAACATCTCGGCAGCCCATGAGGTGCTTAGTGGTGGGCCACCCATCCCTGATTGGACCCATTCCCTTTGGTACTGGGTGGTACAATCTTGTCTACCACTCATCTCTTGCAGCCAAATAAATTGTTAGCAAAAAATTAGTGGTGATTTGGTTCAAGGGTCATGGAAGGGAGGTGAGTCAGAAATAAATAACAGATGCTTCTTGTCTACTACGCGGTATTAAAATCTTGCGTGGGACTCAGCTCTCAAGAGAAACTGCATCCAAGGGTCCCAAAAAGGTTGCTGGTTTGAAACAAACACAACATCCTTCTATTCTGCATGGTAAACCCTAAAACAAAATGGAGAGTTCATTTTAATCTTTGAGTCGTGTCCCAAAACACAATTAACCTGCAGATATATGGTTAATGTGCAGGTAATGGCGCTCCAATGTTGCCCGGATGCTGTACTGAGAATGTGGCTACCGGGAGGAAATGAACTTTGTTCTTCCCAGGAGCTGCCGACTTTCAGTCCTAGAGGGGTACAAGGGGCGGTTACAGTCATCAACTCTGCAGTGCATCTGTGCAAAGTAAGATGTCAATCAAATTGTCGGGGATTGCTTACAGCTGCTGCTCACTGTGTGCTGAGTAGTGACTGCAGAGGCTCCGGGCACACCTCTATGACTGAAAGCCGGCTGCTCTCGGGAGGAGAGTTCATTTCATCATAAGTTCATTTCCTCCCGTTAGCCACACTTCCAATAAGGAGGCTGGAAAATATTACAGCATTATTAACCTGCAGATTACCCCTATAGCCACAGATTAATATCATTTTGGGAAATGGCAAGTTTCCTTTAAAGGATGTGGAACCCTTCCCTGATAGATGACTATGGAGGGAAGAAAAGTGTCCAGCCTTTTGGATTTGCAGTGGCCAATTCTTTTGTCCTCTTGGAATTAAATCACTACCTAATGTTGCGTAAGCATTATGTTTTTTTTTAATGTTTATATTTTACCATTTTTTATACTAATTGATTAAAGGCTAAGTTTTAACCACTTTCCTTTGGTGCTGGAGAACATCCCCTTTTGGGCCATTGAGAGCTATTTGACCTGGAAGTCAGACCATTGCATATTCTGTGCTGCACAGATTGTCAACCCTGGTAGTTTCCGGGGGTAAATATCTCTAGCACAGGAGTGGTGAAATGAACTGACACTTTTTCTATTTTCTAGTTTGCCTTTTCTCATAAAGTTTGTTGGTCTCTAGTCTAAGGCTGTACCACCACTGATTCAAAAACTGAAATGACTGGCTTTCTGTAGAACACTTGAACCTTTTGGGCAGGGCTTGATCATTTTCCCTTTTAGGGATAATTAATTCAGACCTAGGGGTAATGGATGCTATGCTTTTCTTCCCTTGGGAAAAGCCTTGTGCCAGAATACATTGTCCAAGGTACAGTGGTGCCACTCCGGGCACTCATCACATGCCCTCTTTGGCTTTTAGGCTCCACACTTGACCATGGTCTTGATTTAATGTATACCATCGGTATCAACAATTTAAAAGGACAAAGACAGGCAATTCCAAAAATTCAAAAAAAGTCTTTCCAATTATCTAGAAGAATCTAGACATCTTGTGCACCAGATTTCATGGTATTTGATTGACTTCCACTTTATCTAACATACGTCCTCTGGCTTCAATCTCCCAGTAATACAGGCGCACACAGGGTCATGAAGTAAAGAGACACCAGTTAACCTATCTTGCCATGTGCCTATGGCTCGAAGGAACATGAAGAAAAAGGATGAGACTCCGCTCAAGACGGCAGACACTGTGAAGGCAAATTCCCGACTTCACCTCGCATAAGAATCTGTCATCAAAAGCAGCCACCTGGTTCTCCTAAGCTCTTAGGCCAGCCCTGTCAACAAGCATTTGTTAAAGCAGAAGCATATGCTATCTCTTGCCTCTTCCTTGCATTATTACCTAGATTGTGCTGTATCAATGTTCTGTAAATGAACATGCCTCTATACATATGTTTCACATTAAGCCGCAGTTTTGCAGCCTCGGGTAAATCGATTGTATTTCGCACATAAAGTTTCAACTCTACCATTATTCCACTTGGAGGTGATAATGTGGTTGGGTGTAAAGACAAAGGACTGAAAGCATGAAAGTGGAAGTAATAGGATAGAAAAAAAATGCTGGTATAATGCACAAGTACAGTAATAAAACACGGAACAGGAAATCACTGAACAAAAACGCCGCAAAGTAAGAATAATAAATAAGAAAGTCAAACTGGAATAATAGGGTTTATATAAAGAAAACTGTGATATGTACTAAAGTATAAAAAATAAGGACTAGCGAAGTAATGTATAAATAAATAAATAGGTCAGAGAGACAGGAAAAACGTATGGATAATACGGGAGATAGATAGATAGATAGATAGATAGATAGATAGATAGATAGATAGATAGATAGGTATTAGATAGACATAATAGATAGATGACAGATAATAGATAGATAGATAGATAGATAGATAGATAGATAGATAGATAGATGTAATAGATAAATGGATGATAGATTGATAATAGAGAGAGATAGATAATAGATAGATAGAAAGATAGATAGATGACAGATAGATGCTAGATAGATAGATAGATAATAGATAATAGATATATAGATAGATAATGTAGATAGATAGATAGATAGATAGATAGATAGATAGATAGATAGATAGATAGATAGATAGATAAAAATCCAGAAAAACTGGAGGCAGCACACAAGCTTGAGAAAGGATCCTGTTGGGACCGAAACGTCGCTTTGTGGGCTGATTAAATAGCTCCTTTTCACTACAAAACGGGGTGCTGCCTCCAATTTTTCTGGATTTTTATAATTGAGGTTTGGTATTTGCCTGGGGGGCTCTGCACCCGGACTCTTTCTTTGTGTTGCTCTAATTCTCTTTCTCTTAGATTGATAGAAGATAGATAGATAGATAGATAGATAGATAGATAGATAGATAGATAGATAGATAGATAAAAAGAAATATAGACAGGTTCCTGTCTGTCTATCAATCTATCTATATATCTATTATCTATCTTTTATCTATCTATCTATCTATCTATCTATCTATCTATCTATCTATCTATCTATCTATTATCTATCTTTTATCTATCTATCTATCTATTATCTATCTATTTATTATCTATCTATCTATCTATCTATCTATCTATCTATCTATTATCTATCTATTATCTATCTTTTATCTATCTATCTATCTATCTATCTATCTATTATCTATCTATTATCTATCTATCTGCTATCCATCTATTATCTATCTATCTATTATCTATCTTTTATCTATCTATCTATCTATCTATCTATCTATCTATCTATCTATCTATCTATCTATCTATCTATTATCTATCTTTTATCTATCTATCTATTATCTATCTATCTATCTATCTATCTATCTATCTATCTATTATCTATCTATTATCTATCTATCTATCTATAGCTATCCCACTAATATCAATCCATCTTAATAATGTAACTAGTAATCCAATAACACTGTAAAAGAAAAACTATAACTGTAACTGAAACGGCAGAACAAAAAAAAATCATTGTTTTTAGAATTGTTTTTCCAGGCGCTCGGCTTAAATCACATTCTGAAGTTCCATACTGAGATATCAGCTGGCGCGCTAAATTTTCTGCTCCCAAAGAATTTATATCCCTTTCCGCCCCTCTGTGGGTTTGCAGCCATTTCCCCTGAATGTCAAAGTCAATTTAGTGCATTACACTTTGCTGAATAAATCGGAGGTGAATTCTTTGCTAAAAGTGAAAATTTGATTTGCTAAAAGGAGCTTCAGGCAACTATTAATCAATATCTCTAGAGTGTCATTCTGAGGCTGTGATAGACACACATTCATTTAGAGATTGTCTGGGAAAGATAGAGGGGGGTTGCAAACAGCTGGATGTTGGGGGCTTGTATTGTGGCACAATTTGGCAGCCGCAGATCGGATAGTTCACACAGGGTCTTTCCATTTAGGTTAACCTATCATCACATGAATTGATATTTTCTCCTAGTCAGATATTTTACCTGTTGATCCACTTATGCTACCTTAATGGAATTTATCATGAACCAAATTTAGCCTAAGAAAAAATCCAGCGCTCAATGGTGCCCATTCTGAACACACTCAACCAGCATAAGCAGATCGAAGACTGATCCCTGATTATATAATCTCAACATTTATAGGATTTCAGGTAAGGAAAATGGCAGCAAATCATCTTGTAGACAGAACACGGAGAGCATTGCAGAGAGCTCTCACTGTCAAAATGGTCTCCCCAATATGGTACTTTTGACACCCAATCCAAATACTAATATAGAAGAACCCATCAGGAGACAAGGCCAGTACGACATTTGAGTCAATTTTGTAAACTACACCAAGACAGGGATCTGTAGATCATAATGACCGCCATAGCAATAATCCAACACTCAGTCACCTCGACCCAGAGGACCCATCAATTGCAGGAGAAAAGTGTAGAATCATTGGATCAGTTTTGAAAACTGAGTATGCACCGATAAATTGATCCATGAAGTACAATGGCAATCATACAGTAGTAATAATCTAAAAAGGTCCTTGAAATGGAGCTTACTCAAACCCATCCTGCTACCAGGATAGACAGGAAAACCCACCCCATGCAATAATGAATGCAGGGTGGTGTGATCCTAGGGTTCAAATGCAGGAGAAGAGGGAGGAACGCACTCACCGATCAGGTAAGATCCAATTCTTTATTCAAGCATGGACAAACTTAGCAGGGAGGGGAGTGGAGGATGACGGACGACGGCCGTTTCGCGCTGACGAGCGCTTCTACGGGTCTAGGGTTGGTTTTGTAGACCAAGTATCTATCAAAATGGCAACACAGAGTAATGACCACCAAAGCAATTATTCAAAATAAGGTCCTCAACACTGTGCTCATTTACATCCATACCGCACTACTCAGACAGGAGGACGCATCTAGATTGGGATGTAGAGTAGAATAGCAACCTTACTGTAGCACAAATGGAAAAAGGGGCTTCAACATGGTGCATGTCCACACCCAACCTCCCAATATATCTTTTTAGGAAAGAAGAACAGTGTGATTTTTTGGTTGGCTCCTTATCTGCTGGATTTTTACCCAACCTCCTAATCTATACTTTGTAGGAAAGAAGACCAGTGTGACTTTTAGGCTGATTCATTATCTGCTGGACTTCTACCAGATCTCCCAATGTATCATATGTAAGAAAGAGGACCAGTGTGACCTTTAGTTTGGTTCCTTACCTGTTGGATTTCCACCCAACCTATCAACATATCCTTTATAGGTAAGAAGACCAGTCTGACCTTTGGGTTGGTTCCTTATCTGTTGGATTGCTATATCCCATTTAAAAGAGAAAATTAGTTAACTCAAGGTAGGTTTGTCCATCTTCAACGGTTCTACAGCAATGATGGAGATTGCATTAATGGTGGAAAAACTCTTCAACATATATTTGTAACATATATTGTGTTTACAAGCTGAGGTTCAAACTTTAGGAGCATCTTAATATAACTATAATGAGTAGAAATAAATTTTAAGCAGCAAATGGAGAAGGCTGACCAAGAAGAATCCTTCCAAGTGTGGAAGTTGGGTTGTAAGTTGTATAGGTTGTCCCCATGGTTTCATCTAAGACACTTGTAGATTGTGAGACAATCAATTACTGTGTCACAGAATTTGTACAGCGTGATTTTACAGCGCCGTAATTTGCTGAGCAAATATGGCTCCTGCTCGGCCCGATGACTTAGAATAAGCCTAGGAAAAAATTGTGTCTCCGACAAATGCTTCAATATTGTCCTTCGTAAAAGGTGGCTCTTCAACAATAATGCTTCATAAAACATTAATGTTAGTACTGAAATATTCAAAACACTCTGACCGAATTCATAATAATCCAAAAATAAAGTATTCTCAGGTAAAACAGCCTTTCATCAAATTAAAAAACCCGCCGGGTCATTCGGCTTCTGCCTGAGACATTGTTCAATCTAGTGATGTGCAATTGTCGGAACAAATTGGGAAACTACCCATTTTGGGTTGGATTTATTTCAATTAATGTTTTACATGGATATATTTTTTTTTTCTGCACCTGAAACGGGGAAAATTTAAATTCCGCCACCTACTTAGTATTTTCTCAAGCATGGAGCCATTTGAGAGAATATTCTGTTCCTTTATCTTCCTGTTATGAAGATCTTTAAGAGCTTAATGTTTCCTGCCTCCATTTAGGACCAGTGGACACTGAACATTTTTCTGAATGTCAATTAGACACTTACATTACAGGAGTGGCGTTAAAGTCATTGCAAAATTGTGATCTGGCCTCAATCAAATCTTTTTCCATATCCTCTGACATAATTCATCTTCGGTGGAGCTTCACGTGCTTAACCCTTGCAGGGTTAGTGGCCAAGTGGAAACTTGCCAGTGTCCTTGGACTAAGAATTGTTAGAATGACACTTTCGATCAGTGATTGATAGGAACTGGGTCATTACTGCAACAATTCCCATGCTTGTCCTCATCTTTCCAATTATTCTAAATCTTATGATATAGGCTGGAACGCACAAGAGAGTTCTTCCCAGATAAACAAAAATATTAAACTGATTTGTAAATAAATTGTTTTAAAATTGTGCGGATACTAAAAACCTGCATTATTGCCCAGAGCTGTAATCATAATGCTGCAGTAAGTTGTCAGACACACCCCATACACCTACAGCTGCTGTCACACAACATTTCCTCTGGCCATTTGTCATATGCAGTGGGAAACCGTGAATTGTCAAATGTGCCCAAAAGGTGCCCAACGAGTATAATTTTGGACTTTGTTGGACAGTTTACTTAAGGATATAGTTTTTTTTTGCCATTTGGAATAGCACAGCTGATTGAGAGAGTATACATTTTTTAACACGTGAGCCTATATGGGACGTATGTGTCCAAGGATTCCATTGGGAAATCTTCCAAAAAAATGAATGACACTTTACCCAATGTAAAAACTTCATTTTCTAAGATAAAACCACTGCAAATCACGTGTCGAATCAACAAGGAATCCGCAAACACTTAAAGAGGTAATCAGATGAAAACAAGTTATCACTTTTCCAATAGATCTGTGATAAATTGTTGACTGACGGGAGTTTGTCCATTAGGACTTGCGCCGACCAGCAGAACGGGCCACTTTTATCCCTGTTATAATGGAGCTGAAGTGCGCATGCTCGACTGCCGCACCATTCATTCTCTATTGTTGATCGCTGATTTGGAATTTTTCTGACAGCTCCGTAGAGAAAGAACGGAGCAGCGGTTGGGCATTCATCCAACCGTTCTATTGTGTTGCGGAAATAAAAGGACCCCATCAAGAATTAAAAATTCTCCATTCTGCCAATCAGTATGGGTGCTAGCAGTTAGACCCCAACCAATCGATAAGTAGTCAGCTGTTCTATGGACAGGTAATAATTTGTTTTCACCAGACAACCCCTTTACAGAAGCACTCTTATCAAACTTTTTATTCTTTTAACAAATTGCAGTCATCATATTATACAGTACTGCATACTTACAATTGCTAACTTTGCCTTTCTACCCAGATAATTCTTCTCTTTTCCATTAGGTCTATGACATCATTTGATTAAAAACTGACTAGCTGAATCCTTCTGAGCTTTATGTACAAACAGGAAGTTTCTTTTTCCTGCATGAGTCATGCTCCTCTTCAACTCTCGACCCAGCTGATCCCTTCTGCCCCCTGTCAGTGACTTTTGCAGTGATTCATGACTCATACAGGGAAATAGACTTCTTATTCCTACACAGATCTTAGAATGATTGAACTAGTCAGATTTTAGTCACGTGATGTTATAGTACTAATGGGAAAGAGTAGAATTAACTGGGTAGAAGGTCAAAATGAGCAATTGTAAGTACTCAGTGCTATAAAATATGATGGCTGCAATATAGTAAGAGAATGAAAACTTTGATTTTAGTGCTTCTTTAAGCACGGGCTTAAATTGGTGAGCACGGGCTTCAAAGACGGTACCAAATGTGGTTGCCTTCTGTTGGACCATTGTTATACTTGGAGCCCAATAGTGTTTTAGAAACCAAGATCCGTAAGACGGGTTTTTCGTTCAACAGTCCATCCATGACTACTTTTCCAATATAAAAGTTATATCAGATTTGAAGGCTCTTCTAATTTTTTGCCTTAGATATAACAATGTGGCCACGTAGAGGCAAATTATGGGGTAAACAATCTACAATTAATCTCTATCACTGTATTTTGTCATATACATAGTATGTTCTAGCTACCTCTTGATGGCACTAAAGAGACAGTTTTCTTCCTTCTGGAGGAAAGATAATTTGCATAATTTTTTTCCCCAGGAAGCATTGCCTGTAGGATTCTACCAAACTTGGGTCTCCACAAAGAGTACCAATACTCCCCCTCGAATCATGTACATAGCACATATATGTTGTCAACAGAGGATTTCCAAATAGGAAGAAATCATTTTAGCATTTCTGCTAATGAACTTAGAATTATTTACCCTGATACAAAAAGTAGCAATAGTTAACTACACGGGGGGCCGGCAAATCTTATTCTCTCACCCTGAGAAACCTAGCATCCACCCTTGACGAGACCTCCTATATACTGACAGACCAACAGCAGCTACAAGAAGAGAGAGCTAGAATGAATGAAGATTTCCCGGACCTCCATATCTACATAAAAGAGATTAGAGGAGACAGCGTTCCATTTTACAACTCAATCACATTGTGTTAGCATGTGCTTATCCGAGTGCAGACAAAATTGAAAGAGAGCAGAAAAAAAGACTCCAGCAGATATGGAACAGAAAAGGAAAGGTATGAGCAATTTCCATGGCTAGAAGAGGAAAGCTAATGGCGGGATGCTGTCATTCTTAAGAAGGGCTATTAGGCCACCATCATCTGTTCTTGTGTCCTTACGCTGCTCTAACTAAAGTCAAACATTTCCCTAATGCTATTGTGAAGAGCTCCATTCCTTAGATAAGGCCCGGCCATGCTTCTCTACGAAATACGTTCCATCCACTTGATTTATAAATGCTGCATGGCTAATTCTATTTTGCCGACAAAGGCAGCTGGACATGTATTTTTCTCCTTGTCTTAACCTCTTAGGTTTTTTTTCTTTGTTATCCATATATATATATATATATATATATAAGCCTACAACCTGCAGGAACCACCGATCCACCAAACCGCTGCACAAACAGATCTGCCCTCACCTACAGTATCCTCACCCATCCCTTGTAGATTGTGAGCCCTCGCGGGCAGGGTCCTCCCTCCTCCCATACCGGTCGTGACTGGTATTGTTTAAAATTATTGTACTTGTCTTTTATGTATACCCCTCCTCACATGTAAAGTGCCATGGAATAAATGGCGCTATAATAATAATAATAATAATATATAAGAAAAACCACCATGATGACAATCGTCCATAGCTCAAGATTGAAGTATACTGTTTCTATACTTGATGTTATCAAAGACAATGTTTCAGGAAACGATAGAAATGGGAACAAGTTGACAAAAATTGGAGAGAAACTGTTGAATTAAAATGGGTTATCTTGGTCTTTTTTTATGGGACCAAGAACTTACCGGCAGGTAGTTGCTATCTGCCAGTTTTGCTTTGTAACAATCTCTCCTGGCTCAGACAGCGATTCTCCAGCTTCCCGTGATTCCACGTTGACGCCGGTGGGGCGTCCACTGCCATCGTCATGCAGATTGACAGCTGGCTCCTTGAAATTAGGCCACAGGGAGCCGGCTGTCAATCAGCTTGACATCAGCAGTGATGCCCCCTCAACAGAACAGAGTGGAGTGGAAGAGATGGAACTGCTCTGTCAGCGTGACTTCACAGGAAGCAGGAGAATTGCCGGCAGGAGCGGTTCATGAACAGATTGTTGCAGGGGAGAGCAGACATTCTTAGGAATGCTCAGTTAATGGTAATCTTGCAATCCAAACAGGCTATCAATTACCCAACGAGCAAGCAAAGCTCGTTCGTTGGGTGACATGATATTTTGATCTTCAAAAAAGATGATTTTTCTCGGTAGCCCATTGTAACGTGTGAATAGCACCTGCATTGTCGAAAACAATAGCAGTCTGTACATACAGAATCATCTTTTACAAATCGTTCCATCTGCCTACGGTCTGTGCAAACAGGCTATTGAACGACCGCTCATCTACCAACAAGTACCTACTCATCGGAGGTTTAGTGCCGTGGGTCGGCTAGTGTAAACAGACCTTAGAGAATACAATCCTGCTTACTCTTTGTTGGAAAGGCTTATTTGCTCAAAGGAAGCACATTAGTAGAAATAGCAACATTAATTACGTCTACGGTATTACGTAAGCATCATCGCGCAAGACCTTGGCCACCTGTGTTGTCTTACATGGGTCACCCGTGTTTCTAAACTCTATTGTCCATTATATTGATATTAACAATCATTTATACAGCATTTATTGAAAGATACACAGGCTCCTGCAACCTATCTCCCATTGTCAATCATCAGCTTTGTCAGCCCAGTAGTGTCACGCTTCCCCGTCATTCATGAGCGGCCCCGAATCTCACTCCTTGCTCATCACATTTGCCCTTTGGCATGTCGAGACCCCACTGCAATTTGATTTTTGTCATCTGTGGCTAAATAGTGCACAGCACAGATTATATCACTGACCTTCCCTTATCAAAAAGCACAGAGAAGAATTGTCCTCTTTTTCTATTTAGTCTCTTAACATAAATGGGGTCAAATGGGGAGCAGCCGTTTCCAAGGCTACTCGATGAATGGGAAAATTCCTTTTTATTTTTTTTTTCTCCATGAAAGGAAACTTAAAAATCTGTTGGTATTGTTACTTGTTTTTCTAAGAATTGATAATCTCCATCGTAGTAGCGCACTGGCAATTGTCAATTTGTAGAAAGTGAACTTTTCTATTTTTACGATTTATAGAACAGAAACAGAGAACTGTGAATGTCTCCATAACACTGAAAAACAGAAATCTGATCGTAAAAAGAAATTATAGTCAAAGTTTCATAGAAATGAACCAATTTTAAAAAAAATTAAGGGAAACTGCAAACCCACCAATATCTTATCCTTTCCAAATACGGGCTACTTAGTCAATAATTATCACCAAAGACGAGGTGGACTCCACCTTCTCCTGATGGGCATATACCTGATATACTGTACACTATGACATTGACATAGTAACACAGTACTTTGCCCCATAATGTTTCGCAGAGAGTTTCGTTTATGCTATTTTCATGTACACATTTATAGACGGCACTCCATGGCACTCTTCAGATGGAAACGGATCCACTAACAGTAATCATAAAATGATTAAAGATAATATTATGGCAAAATTCGGCTGAATTGATGACCTTTTTGTCTTTTGGGACCTTTCTTTATAGTATTTGGGGGAAGGTATAATAAGTGGTTCAGACTAGGGTTAATCGAATAACTTCGAATAGGTGCTTATCCGAATAGCTATAGCGCTTACCGAATAGCTGCATCGGTAACCTGGATAACTGGAGCGCTCCCGATAATCAGGTGCAGCTATTCGATCATCACTAGTTAAGACCATAGTTGCAAAGTGGGAAGATAGGCTCTTCCCTCTCGACATCAGCAGTGTTTACTAGAGATGAGCGAACTTGTTCGGAAATTGTTCGCCAAGCTCAAATTCGGCACGAATGTTGCACATTCGGATTCATGTTCATATTCCCAAGATTTTTTCCCCAAAATTGGCAAAAGTAGCCAAAGTTTGGTAAATGACTGAGTTCACTAAGGGCTCTTTCAGCCATCAGTGTTTCCGGAAGCAGTACAGACCACATACCTTGCCCCTCTCCATTACTAAGCCATGGACTTTATGTCACCAGAGAATACAAAGGTGACATCAACCCTATAAATATGAATCCTACTTGCCACTGCCACAGGGCAAGTGGGAAGAGCCAGGCGAAGCGCCAGAATTGGCGCATCTAATAGATGACCGCTGTAGGCCGACATTCACCTGAAATGCCACACCAGTGGATCTTGGCCTAGAGCAGCTCTCCTCCTGAAGCACAAAAATAAAGTTCATCCATTTACTTCACAATTTGGTTTCCTATTTTTGACCAAGTTTTTACAGATTTAACATTTCTCCTTGGGGAGAGAGTAAAGCTGGTGTAGGGCGTCTTATAGGCCAGACAATGCTTCCTTGAAAAAGAGATATGTCAATTAGCCTCCTCCAAGCTGAATAAAGATGGCTGCCTTATATGCCAAGACACTAAACCCTACATCGGAGTTACAACAAACCAATTATATTCCAAATATTCATATATCACAGAGGTATATTTCAGGGTAGGGTTACTTTCAATGAAGGAACTTTTAGTAGATAATGTTGACGAAGAAGGATAATGGGAAAGCAATCAAGAAACTTTTATGCAACCAATGACCATTTAGCAATGACAGTATGTTATGACTTTTTTTGTTTATAGGACTGTGCCAATGTAATCCCTGCAGAAACATTTCCTTCCGATAAACCAACTTCCTTGTTGAGTAGAAAGTATAGTTTGCGTGGCCTCCACCTGCATTGATTTCGGATGAGAAAATCTGGCTAAATACTGTAAGAGGGTTGCAATTTAAACAGCAGGAGATCCGTGCAGATAAATATTTATCGAGTTGGACATTGTGTCTGAAAAGATCTACGTCTCGCTACCACCGTTACGTGCTCCAGCCGATGCGCCCGCCTTTAAACAAAACCAATGTGAGTACCCAAAGCAATCTAATGGCTTTCTGTGCACACAGGCCGGGAAAGCTGATTTCAAGCCTCGGCAATAGCCGGTGTGTTTATGTGTCTTTTTCTATCAGGGCTGCACGTACTAATCAAAGTGAATGCAAGTTCTGGGCTCTTGCTTTGTGTGTGACTTTCTGCGTGATTGTTCCATTTACATTTGCCGGTTTGCAGGTAGCGAGATAAAGCTGGAGCTCACCTATTTAACCAGCTCCGACTTAATTTGGGTTCTTTATTAGAAAACAGTGTAAGACAAAGTAAGCCTGTGAGGTATAATACAGACTGATGTTTAAATTAGTTTACAATTTGCTTGGCTTCATCTAGCGCTAACTCCGAACAAAGCCATTCAGAAATGTCAGCTGAGCTCCTAACCGCTGTAACAAATTGTTGCCCGAACGCTGAACACCTAATGACTTCAAATTAGCTCCACTGCGATATTGCCTGACAGTTCGTTACGACTGTTAGCAACATAGCTGGCGTATCATGACCAATAAATTGGTTTCAGTTGGGGCTGGGAAAGGGACTTCCATCAATTTGATTAAAGAAATTACTGTAGCATCCAACGCATGAAGACAAACTAGTTTAGGGAGGCAGACAGAAGTTAAATGCAGCAGAAACTCATTGCTCAAACTGTTCCAAGTAACACCACCTTAGCCAGAGATTGCATCTTTCTAAAACAGGACCCCTCTCCCCTCCTCCTCGTCCGATGATTGGGAATTAAGGTAATTGAATGTTTACTTGAAGCACAACAACTCTTCTTCGAGAATAAAAGCTAAAATTAAATCTATCTTCGTTGTAAAAATATATATATTATTGGTAATCCATGTTTGCGTTGGGTTCCCTTTAGGAAACGATCACGTCATATTTCTCCATCTTTCTCTATTAGTAATAAAATTGAGATTGCTAGCAATTTATGCTACAAATATTAAACATGTTTCAAAATCAGAAATAGACACCTTCCAAAACCATATAATTTAAAAAAATCTCCAAAAGTAGATCCATTGTCTTACAGAAGAGAAAAGATGGGCGGCACAATAAAGATGATCAAAGGTCGAAATGGTGCTGAGGTTTGGCTGCTTTGGACAGAAGGGTCTCGGGCTTATTTTCTTCTTCACATTCAGTTATATGACCCTTTAAGGGATTTCCAAGATAGCAACCTATCCCTTACCCAATAGAATGGAGGATATCTACTTGATTCATGGGGGATCTGACTGCTGGGATCTCTAGCGATTTCAGTAACGGGGATCAGCAGTCTGAAAGGAGCATGAGCATTGAGCATGAGTAATTTCACTCCATTCATTCTTTGTGGAAACCTAAATATTCTAGGGAATGAGACTAAGACTATGAGGTGCCCACATTGGAGCCATGCTTCATGTTGAAACATAGAATCGGAGGGGTAAGTTGGTCCCATTGCTAAATCTGTAAGAAGGCTCCATTTTCCATGTTCCGTTTATATTACTCATATATTCTTAATGCCCATGCACACACATTAGACAATTGTGGGTAGATCCCATTTATATAGGTGGGATTTGCCGAAAGTCTAATGTACATGGGGGTATCTCACCTAAAAGAGATAAGGAGAAAGAGATCAGTCTAGGAGAGATAAGGATGATAAGGAGATTTTCGATGGGGTTCCTTTCATTCTTTGAGAGAAGAGTCTAGCAGTGGCTCTCTCATAAAGAACACATTATCGCTCCACCAGAACTAGGAAGAGATAGCTGTTGGCCCATTGTTCCGCAGACAACTATTTTCTATGGAGGGGGGGGGTTATATTGTAGTGACCTTTTGGGACCTCTCAAGCATCAGGGTGCAGCTCCTACTTTTGCATCTCCCTGTAGCTACATCCTTACTCTAAACATTAGAAAAAAAGACCATAAAATAATAATAGTAAAACTTTCTAACTGGCTTAATAAAACCCCTTGTTCTCATTCTCTTGGAAATGTTCCTCCATCAACCACCCGAACCAATTACTACCACTGCTCTCAGAATTACGTTCTGCCATCTTTATATTATGGTACAGCTGGTTTGCTACATCATTTCCCAAAGAACTGAGTATTGAGTATTTATTGAGTGATCGTGGAGGAATAGTGATGGGACTTTTGTAGAAACCATGTTCCTGCCCACAAATCCCAATAAAGCTTTTATTTCTTGCACTCCCTCGTGATTGCTTTAGAGGAGTGAAGCCGCGGAGATGACAGATTTGCAGTATATAGGAAATCCTGAAGTTTTGGAACCGCTTGTGAAATATTATTGTACAATAAAAGAGCAAAGCTGTTTAATGGAGAATTGGAGCCAGCAGCTGCCGTTCAGAAGATTACGGCTAGAGTCACATACGTATAGCCCCAGCGGCTCGTAGCAATGCCTTTAAAATAAATGTTGTAGCAGCTTTAAGGATTCTGTTAAGTCTTGTAAATGGAAAGACCCTTAAAGGGTGAAAAATGTATTTTTCAAAGACCTTATAGGTAGTGTTGAGCGATACCTTCCGATATTCAAAGGTATCGGTATCGGATGGTATCAGCCGATATCCCAAAAATATCAGATATCGCCGATACCGATACCCGATACCAATGCAAGTCAATGGGACACAAATATCGGAAGGTGTCCTGGATGGTTCCCAGGGTCTGAAGGAGAGGAAATTCTCCTTCTGGCCCTGGGATCCATATTAATGTAAAAAATAAAGAATAAAAATAATAAATATGGATATACTCACCCCTCCGAAGGACCCTGGCTGTCACCGCTGCGAGCGTCTGCCTCCGTCCCTAAGAATGCAGTGAGTGAAGGACCTTCGATGACGTCACCTCACGTGACCGTGACGTCATCAAAGGTCCTTCACTCTCTGCATTCTTAGGAACGGAGGCAGACGGTGACAGCCAGGGTTTGCCGGAGGGGTGAGTATATCCATATTTTTTATTTTTATTCTTTATTTTTTACATGAATATGGATCCCAGGGCCTGAAGGAGAGTTTCCTCTCCTCCAGACCCTTGGAACCATACGCACCGCACACGCTGATTCCGATTTCCGATATCGCAAAAATATCGGAACTCGGTATCGGAATTCCGATACAGCAAATATCGGCCGATACCCGATACTTACAGTATCGGAATGCTCAACACTACTTATAGGATATTTCTAACTAAATAAAGGGTCATTCATCAAGATGCTCATCTGTTAAGAGCAAAGAATGTCTACAAAAAAAACATCTTTCCCTCTGGAGGACCAGGGAGTCTATTGATTTCAATGGGAACAGTGTAATGCTTAATTTCTCCTGTGGTGGGGCTGCAGAGGAATTGAACAATTGCAGCTGGTTTCTCACAAAGATTTCAGCAGCTGGATGACCCTAATAATTAGGTCCTTTTAAAAAAAAAAAAAAAGCTAGAATCCAAAACCAGAGATCATATTGAATTCTATGTAGCCTTAAAGAGGTTCTCCAAGAATGTAATAAAATGGCACTTAATTCTATTGGTAGCCCGTCCCAGTCACGAGTCAGGATGGCCTGCAGTCTGATGAAGCACAGTTCCTGTTACCTGTGCCTTAATGACAGAGGAGCTGTATCATAACCACACATACTGGTGAGTTGCAATTGAAGGGCTGCGACAGGAGAATAAATAAATCTTCTCCTTGGTTGCCTGAGTACAGCGGATTTTCTTTCTCCAGTCTCGGTCTTCTATCCGCAGCAAGTTAGCAAGTAGAGGAGATGATTTATTTCTTCTCCTGTCACTGCTTTTCTCCAGCAGCTCACGGGTAAGTATACTTACAATACAGATCCTCTATTGGGAACTGAGATTCTTGGATAACCCATTTAAGTACATTTTATTTTTTACATTCTGTGTTCAGAACTGTGGAATATGTCAGTGCTATATATAAGACCTAAGACTCTCTTATACTTATTGCTCTAAATGTGCAAGTAATAAAAACATAGTATAGTTTCCAAAACCCCTAAAAGACTTACAGGCATCCTAAGTTAGTTCTTGTACTGGTGAATTCATCGTCCACCCATTTGATCCGCATTTATCTACTTTTTTTTAAGCCTTCAGATGGCAGACCGATGTAGAACACCTAAAAAGGCATAACCACCCCAATGGCCCGGGATTTACTCAATGATTGGACAGGTGTAGTTGAAGCTTACAAGATTTTCAAGTAGTAGTAGACGTCTGTGGAAGTACAGTCAGTATGGAAAATAAAAAATGATTCCACCACTGGGTTATTAAGGACCTACAGTTAGGGTTGAGCGAAACGGGTCGAAATTTGTCAAAAGTCGCCGACTTTTGGCAAGGTCGGGTTTCATGAAACCCGACCCGACCCCAGTGTGGGGTCGGCCATGAAGTCGGCGATCTTTTGAATCTAGAATCGGAATTCCGATACCGATTCCCGATATGTTTAAGATATCGGGAATTGGTATCGGAATTCAGATTTAAGTGTAAAATAAAGAATTAAAATAAAAAATATCGCAATACTTACCCTCTGACGCGCCCTGGTACTAACCGGGAACCTTCCTTCCTTAGAATCAGCGCTTTCAGGACCCTGCGGTGACGTCGCGGTGACGTCGCGGCTTGTGATTGGCCGCGCGGCCGCCCATGTGACCGCTCGCGCGGTCCTATTAGGGTGAGTATATACCTAATAGGAATATACTCACCCTCGGACGCGCCCTGCTTCTTTCCGGCAGCCTTCCTTCCTAAGAATCAGCCCTTCCAGGACCTTCGGTGACGTCGCGGTGACGTCGCGGCTTGTGATTGGCCGCGCGAGCGGTCGCATGGGCGGCCGCGCGGCCAATCACAAGCCGCGACGTCACTGCGACGTCACCGCAAGGTCCTGGAAGGCCGATTCTAAGGAAGGAAGGTTCCCGGTTAGTACCAAGTAAAAAGAAAGCATTTGCACTACTAAAGCAGGATGGCACCATTGAAGCTCTAAAAAACTATAGGGAGAAAAATACTTTATCTAAAAAACTAATTAAAGCTGCCAAAAAGGAAACAGAGAAGCACATTGCTAAGGAGAGTAAAACTAATCCCAAACTGTTCTTCAACTATATCAATAGTAAAAGAATAAAAACTGAAAATGTAGGCCCCTTAAAAAATAGTGAGGAAAGAATGGTTGTAGATGACGAGGAAAAAGCTAACATATTAAACACCTTCTTCTCCACGGTATTCACGGTGGAAAATGAAATGCTAGGTGAAATCCCAAGAAACAATGAAAACCCTATATTAAGAGTCACCAATCTAACCCAAGAAGAGGTGCGAAACTGGCTAAATAAGATTAAAATAGATAAATCTCCGGGTCCGGATGGCATACACCCACGAGTACTAAGAGAACTAAGTAATGTAATAGATAAACCATTATTTCTTATTTTTAGTGACTCTATAGCAACAGGGTCTGTTCCGCAGGACTGGCGCATAGCAAATGTGGTGCCAATATTCAAAAAGGGCTCTAAAAGTGAACCTGAAAATTATAGGCCAGTAAGTCTAACCTCTATTGTTGGTAAAATATTTGAAGGGTTTCTGAGGGATGTTATTCTGGATTATCTCAATGAGAATAACTGTTTAACTCCATGTCAGCATGGGTTTATGAGAAATCGCTCCTGTCAAACCAATCTAATCAGTTTTTATGAAGAGGTAAGCTATAGACTGGACCACGGTGAGTCATTGGACGTGGTATATCTCGATTTTTCCAAAGCGTTTGATACCGTGCCGCACAAGAGGTTGGTACACAAAATGAGAATGCTTGGTCTGGGGGAAAATGTGTGTAAATGGGTTAGTAACTGGCTTAGTGATAGAAAGCAGAGGGTGGTTATAAATGGTATAGTCTCTAACTGGGTCGCTGTGACCAGTGGGGTACCGCAGGGGTCAGTATTGGGACCTGTTCTCTTCAACATATTCATTAATGATCTGGTAGAAGGTTTACACAGTAAAATATCGATATTTGCAGATGATACAAAACTATGTAAAGCAGTTAATACAAGAGAAGATAGTATTCTGCTACAGATGGATCTGGATAAGTTGGAAACTTGGGCTGAAAGGTGGCAGATGAGGTTTAACAATGATAAATGTAAGGTTATACACATGGGAAGAGGGAATCAATATCACCATTACACACTGAACGGGAAACCACTGGGTAAATCTGACAGGGAGAAGGACTTGGGGATCCTAGTTAATGATAAACTTACCTGGAGCAGCCAGTGCCAGGCAGCAGCTGCCAAGGCAAACAGGATCATGGGGTGCATTAAAAGAGGTCTGGATACACATGATGAGAGCATTATACTGCCTCTGTACAAATCCCTAGTTAGACCGCACATGGAGTACTGTGTCCAGTTTTGGGCACCGGTGCTCAGGAAGGATATAATGGAACTAGAGAGAGTACAAAGGAGGGCAACAAAATTAATAAAGGGGATGGGAGAACTACAATACCCAGATAGATTAGCGAAATTAGGATTATTTAGTCTAGAAAAAAGACGACTGAGGGGCGATCTAATAACCATGTATAAGTATATAAGGGGACAATACAAATATCTCGCTGAGGATCTGTTTATACCAAGGAAGGTGATGGGCACAAGGGGGCATTCTTTGCGTCTGGAGGAGAGAAGGTTTTTCCACCAACATAGAAGAGGATTCTTTACTGTTAGGGCAGTGAGAATCTGGAATTGCTTGCCTGAGGAGGTGGTGATGGCGAACTCAGTCGAGGGGTTCAAGAGAGGCCTGGATGTCTTCCTGGAGCAGAACAATATTGTATCATACAATTATTAGGTTCTGTAGAAGGACGTAGATCTGGGGATTTATTATGATGGAATATAGGCTGAACTGGATGGACAAATGTCTTTTTTCGGCCTTACTAACTATGTTACTATGTTACTATGTTACCAGGGCGCGTCAGAGGGTAAGTATTGCGATATTTTTTATTTTAATTCTTTATTTTACACTAAAATATGGATTGCAGGGCCTGAAGGAGAGTTTCCGCTCCTTCAGACCCTGGGAACCATGGAAACCCAATGCACTGCATTGGGTTTCGGGTTTCGTCCGACCCCAACCCCAACTTTTTTATAGGATCGGCCGATTTCACTCGACCCGACTTTTGAAAAAGTCGGGTTTCGTGAAACCCGACCCGATCCTATAAAAGTAAAGGTCGCTCAACCCTACCTACAGTATCATTATATTGTCCTAATTGGTGTTGATAACCCAACTGGTCATCTGATCGAAGAGACCATGGATCTCCGGTAGGCATAGCTCCAAAGACTTTGTAGTGGCGGTCGTTAGAATTGTAGCTTTTTGTCTAGATAAGAAGAAAATCATCTGAATCAGATGCGTATTGGCATCACGGTTCTTTCTACAACAGATGTGTTGGAGAAGAGAGGGATCGGGCAGTTGGTATTTCAATGGTTGATCTTTTTGGCTGCCTAAGGTGTCAACCTTCTCTTAACTCTCCATGGAAAACACAAGAGCACTTGGCAGAGACAAGCGCTCATGTGCTTGGGGGAGTCAGAAGAGATAGTTATTAGCCAAATATACGTTCACCCGATAGCTATCTCATGTGTATGTGCAGCAAAAAAGATTAGACATCAACAGCAAAAAGGTGAAGGAGTGGTTGCCTTGTACCTTGTCCTACCACCTCATGGGCACATAGTTATGATGTGGTCGGTAATTTATACTTTTTATTAAGCAGCAAATTTTTTTAACAATTCATTTGTATGAAGGATGCAATATTATTATCATACCTGGAATATGTTTAGCCCATCCTATAATTACAACCAGTTCGCGGTCAGCGAGGTCACACAAGGTAGTGAGGGCCTTGATGTCACTATCGGGAATGGTCGGGTCAGGCATCGCATAGATCTTCTCTGGCTCAGCCACCAGCAAATGTGAGACAATCTTGTTATCTGTAAGAAATAGACCACAGCATGGCCCGATCAATAGCAGGATCTCTGTGTTACCAAAAATACAGCAATCATCTGTGTATCATCGCGCTGAGAACCTCCCATACATCATAAAACCATATGAGAAGAACGTGCTTCCTGAAAGGCAGAGTTTAAAAATATCACAGTGGAAAGCCACAGTTTATTAGATGTTCCAAATAACACCGCTCACTGCCGTACATCGTAGATGAAATTTTTATTTTTTTATTTTCAGCATCTGAGTTATTAGGAAATCATCCAGTTTTATGTTCTCAACAATACAATGAACAAAATAAAAAAAAAACCTTAACAAGCTGAAAATAAATCTCCTCCAACCTAAAAGATAAATGGCTAATAAAAAAAATATATCATCACTTTTTATGGAAATCCTCCTGATACATTAATAGAACGATAGAGGAGCAGTAAGGACTGACACTACGAAAAGTAATGAGAGGTGGAAGGGATCAGTATTAGTGATGAGCGAGTGTACTCGTTGCTTGGTTTTTCCTGAGCACGCTCGGGTGGTCTTCGAGTATTTATGACTGCTCGGAGATTTAGTTTTCATCATGCACTGAATGATTTACAGCTACTAGCCAGCCTGAGTACATGTGGGGGTTGCCTGGTTGCTAGGGAATCCCCACATGTATTCAGCCTGTCTGGCAGCCATAAATCATTCAGCTGTGTCAACAAAAACTAAATCTCCGAGCAGTTACAAATACTCGGAGATCACCCGAGCGTGCTCAGGAAAAACCCGAGCAACGAGTATACTCGCTCACCACTAATCAGTATAATCATCTTAATGCCAGTAAGGAGCTGTGTAAAGCTAAGTGCAAATTTTATAGGTATTAAAATGACTGGTTTTTAGATCGTAAGTCACCAAGGTGAATCAGTGATGGGTAAAAGGTCAAAAGAAAAACTTAAAAATGTAAAATTTTCATTAAAAGAAAAATGAGGTTGTAATCCCCTACGGCTGTCGTCCATTCCACTCCTGCTCCCATCCTCCCGACGCCGATGTTTTAAAATATTGGAATAAAGAAGTTTTTTTTAACCGGTGAGTGCCATCCGTCCTTTTCAATTTTTGTTTGTAATCCCCTAAATTATTGGGTGCTAATTCTACTTCTTTAAAACTGTCGAACTGTCGTCTACCGGTAGACATCAGACCTTGGTAGACCGCGAAAGAATTCTACATTAAACCTTGAAGATATCAAAAAATATCTTACATATCTATACAATTTTTCGATATCTTGGACCTGCAAACTAATGTCTTATTGGTGACCAAATTTAGAAAGAGGACTTTAGGGTGGGATTGACAACTTTAGATTATTTTTGTCAGTTTTCCATTACTTCTTCCAACTTTACTTGAAATAAAGCATATAACTAAACACCGGATCTTGGCGGACCGCCATGAAATTCTATACACAACTTTAAAGTCCTACATATTGATATACTCTATTGTGTTTTGATCTTTTGAACCTGTAGTCCGATATCTACGCGTCGCCTGATTTAGACATAGGGCTTAGAGATTTCGAATATTCGTTTTTTGTTTTTGCATCCATTCTTCATTAATTCTTGCAACATTTTGTCAAGTTAAAAAGTCCAAAGTATTTTTGTAAAAATAAATCTACCCTACAATCTAAACCAGGGGTCCCCAACTCCAGGCCTCGAGGGCCGCCAACAGTGCAGGTTTTCAGGATTTCTTTAGTATTGCATCGGTGGTAATGTGATCATCTGCACAGGTGAGGATTCCAACCCCTGTGCAATACTAAGGAAATCCTGAAAACCTGCATTGTTGGCGGCCCTCGAGGCCTGGAGTTGGGGACCACTGATCTAAACTAAAAATACGCCAACCCCTCAGCCAACTTATTATCTTAGATGTTTACAAAAAAATTTCACAAAATGTTACAATTTTCAACTCTGAAAAATGAAAAATGGCAAAAAAATAAATAAATAAATGCAAGCAGATAATGAAGCTGATCCTGCTGGAAACTGTAATAAATCTTCATTTTCCAGACTAAAGAAATGATTCTAATTAGGCAGCTCGAGATGATTCAGAACATTTAGTGTTAAGTTGAGCTTAAATTTTAGTAAAGGGAATGATAGATTTTAGAGAAAAGGGAAAAAAAAGGACATGTTTTTTGTCTTGGGAACAGATTTTTTTATTATTTGATTTTATGTTATATTTTATTTTATCCCAAGCTTTTGACAAATGTCAGAAATCCTTACAAATTTGATTTTAATTTTGGTAAAAATGTATCAAATTCAACAGAATTAATTTTAAGATAAATAAATCGCATTAAATAATGTTAGCAGTAAATTGGGGGGACATTTTTCATGTAATAAAAAAAGAAATATTTGGAAATATTTTTGCATCACAAGAACAGACGATGGCATGTTCTCAGACCATTGGTATTAAGGCCATTATTTAGCCAAGATAAGACAGGCTTATTTAATGTTTCCCTAATTGGAATCAATAGTTTCCAGTTTTCTGTTGTGTCTACTTCGTTCATGCACAATCACATGGAAAAAAAAAAACAAGAAAAAAACCCTTACGGTATGTGCACACGTCAGGTTTTTTTCCTGACAAAATCCTGAGAATTCTGCCAGAAATCCGCGTCTTTTTTCGCGCGGATTTCTCGCGGAATTTGCACGTTTTTTGCGCGGATTTTGCGCAGATTTTTTGCGGAATTTTTGCGTTTTTTTTTTTTCCTGAATGTCCTTTTTGACATGGAATCCGCAAAAAATCCGCTAAAAGAATGAGCATGTTCGTTCTTTTTGCGGAATGCGTTTTTTTTGCTAACATATGCACAAAAAATGCGGAATGCATTCTAAAAGATAGGATGCATAATGTTAGCATTTTTTTTCCCGGATTTATAGCGTTTTTATAGCGAAATTCCGCAAAAAAAACGCTAAAAATCCGGACGTGTGCACATACCCTTAGAGGCGAAACTGTAGTGATAAATATAAAATAATGGAAAATATGGATCACGGTTTCATGTCGGATTTTTTTCGAACTTATTTTTATGTAGTCTTTTAAAAAAGGTAAAAAAAAAAACTTTTTGAAAATTTGAAAAATATGGTGTTTTTCAAAAGAAAAAATGGTTAAATATGTGAGATGTTTTTTGGTTAATAATTTGATGTGGGTATCTTCTTATAAAAAAAAAGCGTCATTAGAAATTTGGCTTACTGTTTAAATCACACTTTTATATTAAATATATTTTTGTAAAAATTCCAATCTGTGTTAAAAAAAAAAAAAATTGTAATCTTGCAATTTTCCCATTGGCCACAGCGGCTGTTCCAAATCTCATACTTCCTGCTCTTTCAGGAAATGCACATGTACATTAGCAGCAATGAGCAGACTCATACATTGTATTTTGTATTAAAGCGTCTAATATGCATGTGTAAAGATCATTGTGCAGGGTCAGCTGCGACATTGCCTATTGTGATTGATGGCTCTTGTGTTATCAGCTGTAATCCTGTCTGTAATGATCATTAGACTCCTGAAAACTCTTCCTGAAAAAAGGAAGTAAAAGTCTAAAAATGGCGCCAGTGTGAAAATTTGCAAGATTATTAATTTTCATTTTTAAGAGCTCATGATATAAAACCATTGATTTAATACAGGGAAGTCAAACTGAAATACACAAAGGGAAAAAATTAAAAGCTTGGACAAAGTTGTGGGACTGCCTTGATATTTATTTAAAAAAATGTCTACAATTGAGGAAGTTTTTCCTTATCGTCAAATATAACGAGTAACCTTTTCATATGGAAACAAACTTAAAGGGGTTGTCCCATGAACAAAGTTAATTTTAATGAATAGATCTTAGAATAAAATATTAGAATAATATAATATGTTATGTAATAGCAGTAAAAACCTAAGGCTTAATGGCCTAATATAAACAAGTAATAACAAAGGATAAAAAAACCTTAATAAAGTGTGATGCAAACAAAAGTGCTCCCAAACACAGTATGATAGCCCACAATGAATTTCTCCCAGGTACCCTCCACTCGCGTGGTATGATGACCTTACTGTACCCCACCTCCCTCAATTCCCCTGACAAAGAATTATGACCCCACATAGTGCTCCATACAGTATAATGGACCCCATATAGTCCTCCATACAGTATAATGGCCCCAGATAGCACTCCGTATGGTATAAAAGTCCCACATAGTGTTCCATTCAGTACAATGGCTCCATACATCCATACAGTATAATTGCCCCACATAGTGCTCCATACTGTGTACTGGCCCCATATAGTGCTCCATACAGTATAATTGCCCCACATAGTGCTCTATGCAATATAGTGGCCCAACATAGTGCTCCATACAGTATAATGGCTCCACATAGTGCTCCATACAGTATAACGTGCCCCACATAGTCTTCTATATAGTATAATGGACCTGAAATAGTCCTTCATACAGTATAATGACCCTACATAGAGCTCCATACAGTATAATGGCCCAGCATAGTGCTCCATAAAGTATAATGGATCCCAAATAATCATCCATTCAGTATAATAGCCCCACATAGTGCTCCATACAGTATTATGGTCACATATAGTGCTTCATACAGTATTATTGTCCAATATAGTGCTTCATAAAGTATAATGGATCCCAAATAATCCTCCATTCAGTATAATGGCCCCACATAGTGATCCATACATTATAATGGCCCCACATAGTGCTCCATACAGTACAATGGCCCCACATTGTGCTCCATACACTATAATGGGCCCCACATAGTGCTCCATATAGTATAATGGTTCCACATAGTGCTCCATGTAGTACAATGGCCCCACATTGTGATCCATACACTATAATGGGTCCCACATAGTGCTCTGTATAGTATAATGGCCCCACATAGTGCTCCATATAGTATAATGGCCCCACATTGTGCCCCATATAGTATAATGGCCCCACATTGTGCTCCATACACTATAATGGGCCCCACATAGTGCTTTGTATAGTATAATGGTTCCACATAGTGCTCTATACAGTATATTGTGCCCCACATTTAAAAAAAATAATACCCACCTCACCTCGTTCCCCGCTGCTCCAGTCTCGGCAGTGAGCGCTCTGAAGCTCTTCACTGCTTGGCATAGTTAACGCTCCCTCCTCCATCATTGCTTTCAACAGTCTCGGCTTCCAGGATGCATTGCGGGTCAAATATTGTAACCCTGCGGCCAGATTTGGCCCGTGGGCCATAGTTTGACATGCGTGATTTAATAGATCATAATATAACAAATTTTGTCAAAAATGTAAAAAAATATACCGTACTTAACAAAAAAAAAGCTGATTTTAACAATGGGACATTTTCTGGATTATACATTCCCTTTAAAAGCTATCGTAAAAAAACCCGAGACATCAGAAAGGGCTCTGACTGTATCGCTCATAATCTTTTTTTTTTTTTTTTTTTTGCGAGTGACACCGTCAACAATGACAAAACTCAATAAATGAAAAAAAAAAAAAAAAAAGAGGGTAATCTCTACATCTCCAAAATCCACTGAAATTAAACCCCTAATGAAATTAAGCATTACGGTTTATTAAATTTGATAGTATTATCGGAAAGTTTTCATTATAATGCATCAAATCTGCTTAATGCAACCCTAAAATGTATTTACAGAATTGCGGAACAGCTTAGTCGGGCTGAGTCGCGGATGCCAGATTGGACAATTGAAGGTATAATCAGCATAATGTTTTTTGGAAAGGCAAAGGGAATCTATGCCATATGTTCACTTAAGCCTTAATTTTATGTAAAACTGGTTGTTTTTCCTTTGACAAAACTAAAATGCCCTTTTTCCGTACAGTTAAAAATCTATCTATTTTTTATTTTTTGTTCCCATGCATTGGTTGCTTGTGCCCCATACACTGAACTCATTACTGACCCCTATTGAAAAAACATGGGAATTACCCCAAACAAAATTACCCCAAAAAATTAAAGGGGTTTTTCTTTACTATATAGCGAGTATATGGTGACACTTTATGATCAGCGGGAACCCAAAATCTGGGAGAATGAAGAAGATTTATTGGCTCCCCTTTCATTTTTTTTCCTGAGACCGCTACGCAGGGATAAAATTGTGAACGGGACACGGTGACACATCAACTCGGCATCTTCTCAACTGATCGAAAAGTGATGACATGTCCTAAAAATATGACATTTTATTAGCCTTGATGAATTGGGGCCATATATTCTATATCACCCCCAGTGCACATTCCCTGGTCTTAAAGTGCCCCTAAAGGATCTGACCCAACCAGATAATTCCTAATTTTTCCGTGAGCGTAGTGGGATCAGATAAGCTGATTTTGCACCGAGCTCTTTTTATTAGGTCTATTCAGCCTATCAAAGGATTTCCAGTAGCTGTAATCACTGTAGATCAGCAAGTGTTGGGTTTCCCTACAGCACTCCCGCAGGAGGATTGAGGTATTGCAGCCTATGGTCATTTTTTAGTTCGGACATTAATATGCCTCCTAATGTTCCATCATTGGTAGGCTGAGTAGTCAAAGCCATTAAGCGAAAACTGCAAAACCCACTTTCTAGTGGAAGGAGGAAGCTCCGATGAGCTAATGATTATGGCAGAATGCGATAATCACAGTCGTAATATTTGCTTGGCATAAATCATAGAGCATAGGCGTTCCTTTACATGAAGCTTTATTTGTGCCCATATCCATTATAGAGAACTTGAAAGAAAAAAAAAAAGAAGAGGAAGGCGGATCGTAAAGGACGCCATACAGATGTAGCAGAGCCGAATGAGTCACTTCTCTCCTTTTTTTCTTTTAACACCGTGATAAAGCTATGAACGCCAGCGCCAAATACAGAATGCTTATCTGAGAAACTCAGCTCTGATATAATGTAGATAATATATGCAATCTGGGGACGGTTTGCCGAGAACATAGGAAACTGAAAGAAATCTTACGGATTCTTATTTAATCTGGATTTATACAAATTCTTCCACTCAAACACGCGCATTAGTGAATGAAACTTAGCAGGGCCGAGTTTGTCATTTGGCGCACATGTATGTGATAAGGGATCCCGCTCGGAGAATTGGCGCAGTGGAGATTGGCGTTTTATAATACGGTATTGTGCCTCGACTACCTGCAGTTCCCAGTTTAGCCTGCAGATGTCTCTGTTGCAATTAGTGAATGTAAAAACCTATGGCGCTCGCCCAAAACTTTCCATAAAAAGTATTGAAATAGTTTGATCTTAGAAGGTGGGGATAGAGTTACAGGTTCTAAAACAATATGGATCCGGGGAAAGTTAGGACAAGTCCTGGTAAGTAAGGTTAATACTTGGGTTCCCAGTAATGAGCAAATTAAGGGGGCAGCTTATACTTTTTCGGGGGGCTATGCTGATGGAAATTGTACTTGCGGTTACTTACATGGCTTTTTGGCTGGCTGGACGAGCTGCGGGTTCAGATAAGGGCTGTTCTCCGCGTCTATTCTGCGCTTGTACTTCTGTCGCCCCCCGCGAACTCTGTCGAGACGGACCCCTGGAAGAGAACAGAGAACACGCGTGAAAACTCACATATCGGTCTATGCGGGAAAATCGGCAGATTTTGATTGAAAGTTTGACATTTTATTTCACAAAAATCTGATTAACACTTTCATAAAGGTGAACTTCAATATGAGACACTGCCCATTGACAACAATGGGATTCTTCCAAGTGGGTAAAGCAAACTTTACTTATCTCGGACAACCCCTTTAAATCATATTTTTTTTTTCTTTTTTGAGCTATTAATCAGATTTTTTTGGTAAACATACATTTATGTATTAAAGCAAAAAAAAAAACAAAAGTTAAAGCAGCTATTCCGATCCATATAAAAGATTAAATCGAGTAACTGATGGTCTGAAAGCAAACGGCGTTGTTAAAAAAGACTCCCGTTTTATGTTTGCAGCTCACATGCAAAGCAATGTACCTTCATAGCTGCATACTGCACGCAAACCCTGGTTAATGTGATCTACTCTCGGTAGAAGAGGAGGCAGATGGAGGACAGTGAAGGCCCTACACCCAATCAGTTATCTGGCAACCCTCCTTTACACGTGTACGCTCGATTTGGTGGAGCATGCACGTATTCTCAATAGTGAGATGGGACTAAACCTCCAGCAGGGTCTTAGAGTAAAAGGATCAGTTGTTGCAAAATCACCAAATACATTAGATGATTGATCGGTCCTGTCCCAATTGATAGGTTCTCCCAATATTTATATAATCCTTATGTTCTGTGTTCTAGGATTTAGCAGGATGCGGTTTTGTTATATTGTCAATGACATCATCACTTTTACATACACCGCCATGGTTGCCATCACCTGTCACCTATCACTTGCCATATGTGTATTTTTTTTTTACCCTGTGTTAACGCCGCCATTCTCCTGAATCCGGCGACGTTTTCCTTTTCTTCCTGCGCCTCTCCATTCCTGAGATACGGCCCCTTCTTCCTTTGCATATCAATCTAGCCAAAGAGGTGTGATCCTCAAGACCACTCCCACGAAGAAGAGTTGAGGACCACACCCACTTGACTACAAAGATTAGATTTATATACGGGCCGTATCTCAGGAATGGAAAGTCACAGGAAGAAAAGAAAAACATCGTCGGATTCAGGAGAACAGCGGCGTTTACGAGAATGTAAACATTACTCGTTTACTGCAAGTGACAAGTCCACTTTATCCGTCTCCATAGAAACAAATAGCTCTGCACATGAGCTGCAGACGAAAAAACGGTTGGGAGAATTTTTTGGGGCAACATTCAGAAGTGTCCAATTTTCTTGCACCTATAAATATATATGAAGGCCTGATATACGAGCGCACCCCCTATATGCGGACGTTGGATATATTAATGATCCGCCACTGCAATGCAGATAATAACACGATACTTTGGGAACAAAGCTGCTGTGTTAAATGTGACACATTGATCATCAAGCGGCGACCGAGAAAAATCAATTACCGATCCGGGGATTTTCCAAAACGATATTTAAAAAAAAAAGAGAACATGAAATGATGTTTCGCGAGGAGAGATCCAAAGGGGATATTTGTTGCAAATCACTAGATGAAAAGTCGAACTCTGAAAAGCTGCCCGGCATCTTAATAGCAATGAGGAGAAAATGAAGTCTGCATAATTCAGGTGCCATCATCCCGCCTACGTGGAGCGCGGCTTCATGGAGGCCGAAAGATGGATCGTGCAGGAAAGCAGTGTGTTTAATCAAATAGTAATGGGACTGCAGCCGAAATTTAAATAATATAAATCTATTCTAATCAATCATTTTATTTGCTTCAGTCCCCTGAATACAAAGCGCCCCCCAAACACCCCCCCAGATGATGGATATGACCTGATCAAAAAATCCCAGACCTCTCCTTAATATCCAGACTCCCCGACGTATGATCACGAGGCCGCGGCTCGTTAATGGCAATCCCTTATACAATTATATTATTAATATATGGGGGGGAATTACTTATTTAATGCGGGAATTCATCTCCATCGTTTGTGACTATTAGATCTCCGCTCGGCTCGGTAAGAGGATTCGCCGGCTGACGTTTATTCGGGATGATTTTAGCACAGGGGTAAAACAAGGTGACTGTGTAAGGATGTCAGAGCGCGTTTAACGTGAAATCTGGTATCGTAGGAATAAAACTATTTTTTTTTTTAATAATAATTGTCTTCTAACGTAAGATTTTTTGTTCAGCATTAAAGGGGCGGTCGTGAATTTGGGATAAATCGATGGGTACCCCAATAATCAGCTGTTTGCGTGTAGGACAGAGCCGTACCCGGCGTAGTGGCCATTCTCAGGTATTGCAGCTCAGCTCCTGTTTACTGTAACGAGAGCTGAGCTGCACTACCAAGAATGGCCACTACACAGTGTACGGCACTGTGCTACTTGAAAAAAAAACTGATTATTGGGGTCCCCATCGATTTATCCTAAACCCAGGACAGCCCCTTTAATGGTGAGCATTTAGTTTAAGCACAAATTTTATAGTAGAAAACAATTATTAAAAAAAAATAAACAAACAGTTTTTCCTACGATACGATAAATGGTGGACATTTAGTTTAAGGAAAAATCTTATGGTAGCAGACAATTAAAAAAAAAAAATTTTTCCTACGATACCAGATTTCTCTGTTTTCTTCCTTCTGCCACAGGAGCTGCTAACAGCTCATTGTTTGGGGTGCTAGGTGTTGGATCTGAGACTAGTAGCCTAGACTATGGATAGTCCATCAATATCAAAGCCCTAGACATGGTCTTTAATCCTCAATATTTTAATGTTAATTTGCAAATAAAGTTCTAGAATAAAACAGTAAAAATCTCCATCTTTTCCTCCTGGCTTAAAGCCAATCTTTAATCTATCCCACAGAATTGAATGCTAAAATTATGCTTACCTGCAGTCACCACTAGGGGGAGCTCAAGAGCTTACTGTATACTGTTTATGCATTGAACTCAATAACAGCACAGTCCGCAGTGAGCTCCTCCTAGTGGTGAAAGTCAGATTTGTATAAATAAGACCTATCATTTTTTACAATATATAAATTATATATATATATATATATATATATATATATATATATATACTGTATACATATATACTGTATACAAATATATATACTGTATATATATCATGGTATGTTTGCCATGTACCCGCGGCACAGCGACGGTGCAGAAGGTAAAGTCACACCTGGACTTTGGCGCTTCTGGGGGCCACATAAGAGAATAACAGCACTTTATACAATCTCTTTATAGATGCTGATGGAGCAGCTCTTGGGGGTCTCATCATTTCATCCTGGAAGCTCCTGACACTTCTGGAAATGATCTCTGACAGTGATGACTCTGTGACCTGCATGTATGCGGCTAATTGTGGCTGCGGCCCCTGTCATCCCCTGGTCGAGCCATCGTGGCTGCGGCCCCTGACAGCCCCCAGTTGAGCTGTCGTGGCTGCGGCCCCTGGCAGCCCCCGATTGAGCTGTCATGGCTGCGGCCCCTGACAGCCCCCGGTTTAGCCGTCATGGCAGCGGCCCCTGACAGCCCCCGGTTGAGCTGTCGTGGCTGCGGTCCCTGACAGCCCTCAGTTGAGCCGTTGTGGCTGCGGTCCCTGACAGCCCCCGGTTGAGCTGTCGTGGCTGCGGCCCCTGGCAGCCCCCGATTGAGCTGTCGTGGCTGTGGCCCCTGACAGCCTCCAGTTGAGCCTTCGTGGCTGTGGCCCCTGACAGCCTCCAGTTGAGCCATCATGGCTGTGGCCCCTGACAGCCTCCTGTTGTGCCATCGTGGCTGTGGCCCCTGACAGCCCCCAGTTGAGCCATTGTGGCTACGGCCCCTGACAGCCCCCAGTTGAGCTGTCATTACTGCGGCCCCTGACAGCCCCCGGTTGAGCCATCGTGGCTGCGGTCCCTGACAGCCCCCGGTTGAGCCATCGTGGCTGTGGCCCCAGACAGCCCCCGGTTGAGCCGTCGTGTCTGTGGCCCCTGACAGCCCCCAGTTGAGCCATCGTGGCTGTGGCCCCTGACAGCCTCCAGTTGAGCCATCATGGCTGTGGCCCCTGACAGCCTCCAGTTGAGACATCGTGGCTGTGGCCCCTGACAGCCCCCATCTGAGCCATCGTGGCTGCAGCCCCTGACAGCCCCTAGTTGAGCCATCGTGGCTGTGGCCCCTGACAGCCCCCAGTTGAGCCGTCATGGCTGCAGCCCCTGACAGCCCCCGGAAGAAGCATCCTTTGCGAAACGGCGCTCGTCGGGCGTCTGGGAGAGCACAGCCACGCACCGCTATATGCCTGCTTGATCCATAGGGCACCGGCCTCTATCTCCACCACGGCTCTGCACAGGTAATAAATATTTACTCCATTAGAACGCCATCTACCTCTTTCAGCCACGCTGTGATTATATAGGGATCTCTGCATTAGCCTCTTTAGTAGCTCTCTAAGCACTAGTGGTCCTTTGTACTGTGGAAATAACCCTTATTATTAAAAAACTGGAGGAATACCACTGGCGCTTACCACTGGTGAATGCTAGTTCAGGAGCAGCTGGAGATTTAGACAGGTTCTGTGCGTATACCTGTGAAGAATGGGTACTAGAACGTAAAAAATGTAATCCCCGCGCTAACTGGACTGAGGTCTAAAGTGCCAAAAAAGGATAATACTGAATAGTAGGTACAACATACAAAGAAAATAAAATAAAGGATGGAGATACAATGTATGGGTACTCACTGGTAGGAAAAAAATGGTAGGCGTATAATGAGATGATAGCTGGTGTATGCAGCTGTAGGACTTGAAGCTGGTAGATGAAATTCCTTGTACAGAAGAGTCTGCATACAATAGGCAGTGCACTGGAAATGGGTAGCAGACAAAAAATAAATAATAAATAATAAATAAATAACTAGAGGTTGCTGCCTGATGGAAGGTATATAAGAGCAATGTGATCTACCGTGCCTAAATTAAAGTGTATAAATACTCTGTCCAAGGTAGTCAACAATGCACAATAAAAAATATAAAATAAAATCAAAAAGCACACTTACTAGTAGATGTGCCTGGGCAGGACCCAAGGTAGGCAATGCAGCTGCACAAAGGTGCGGGGCTATGGTGAGCCGCCGGGGTGCGGGGCTGGATGAGTGCCGACGATGGAGAGAGGTGCTGCCGCGGGGAGCGGCTAAGTAGCGACCTCTGGAGGAAAGCACACTGGTTTAGAAGTGTGCTGAACGGGACCCAAGACTGGCGGTGATGATCCGCCAAAGGTGCGGTGTGATGCGGCTTACCGTGGGTGGGGAGAGGTATTGCTTGCGGAGAGCGGCTAGGTAGAGAGAGCCTCGGAGGGCTGGAACAGCGCCAGGCACCCGCGTGTTCCGGCCGAGAACAGCGCGGGGAACCGGCGCGATAGGTGGGTGGAGCTAAAATGTGACGTCACAAGGTAGCGAGGACGGAGGCTCAGTAAGGGATTGACCTACGCGTTTCGAGAGGGGTCTCCTCTCTTCGTCAGGGTACCCTTATTATTACACAGCCCGTGGCTCTGCCACTGTATATACTATGTACGTGATGGTGTTATAAGATGTCTGTATTTACCTGTTATTTTGGTTAGCCATATGGAGGTGGATCTATTCCATGCAGCATAGATACTATTCCACAACATTTTTTATTATTATTGTGTTTGGCTTTCCTCTCCCTGTACCACTTGGAGGTCCCATTTTTTGTCTTTTTTATGTCTTTTGCGTCCCCCCTATTTTTTAATTTATGTATCAATAAACAGTCATTTTGCTTCTATTTTCGTTTATCTCACTTCGTATCCTCTGCCGGGTATATCCCTTTAGAGGATTATGGTTGCTGTGAGCCTCCAGTTGAGCCATCGTGGCTGTGGCCCCTGACAGCCCCCAGTTGAGCCATCATGGCTGTGGCCCCTGACAGCCTCCAGTTGAGCCATTGTGGCTGTGGCCCCTGACAGCCCCCAGTGAGCCGTCGTGGCTGCAGCCCCTAACAGCCCCCAGTTGAGCCATTGTGGCTGTGGCCCCTGACAGCCTCCAGTTGAGCCATCGTGGCTGTGGCCCCTGACAGCCACCAGTTGAGCCATCATGGCTACGGCCCCCGACAGCCCCTAGTTGAGCTGTCATTACTGCGGCCCCTGACAGCCCCCGGTTGAGCCATCGTGGCTGTGGTCCCTGACAGCCCCCGGTTGAGCCATCGTGGCTGCGGTCCCTTACAGCCCCCGGTTGAGCTGTCGTGGCTGCGGCCCCAGGCAGCCCCCGGTTGAGCTGTCGTGGCTGCGGCCCCTGAAAGCCCCCAGTCTAGCCATCATGGCTATGGCCCCTGACAGCCCCCAGTTGAGCTGTTGTGGCTGTGGCCCCTGACAGCCCCCGGTTGAGCTGTCGTGGCTGCAGCCCCTTTCTTTTTCTCCAGTTGAGCCATTGTACCTTGCGGCCCCTGACAGCCCTCAGTTGAGCCGTTGTGGCTGTGGCCCCTGACAGCCCCCAGTTGAGCCGTCATGGCTGCGGCCCCTGACAGCCCCCGGTTGAGCCGTTGTGGCTGCGGCCCCTGGCAGCCCCCGGTTGAGCCGTCGTGGCTGCGGCCCCTGACAGCCCCCAGTTGAGCCATCATGGCTGTGGCCCCTGACAGCCTCCAGTTGAGCCATCATGGCTGTGGCCCCTGACAGCCCCCAGCTGAGCCGTCGTGGCTGCAGCCCCTGACAGCCCCCAGTTGAGCCATCGTGACTGTGGCCCCTGACAGCCCCCAGTTGAGCCATCGTGGCTGTGGCCCCTGACAGCCTCCAGTTTATCCATCGTGGCTGTGGTCCCTGACAGCCCCCAGCTGAGCCATCGTGGCTGCAGCCCCTGACAGCCCCCAGTTGAGCCATCGTGGCTGCGGCCCCTGATAGCCCCCAGTTGAGCTGTCATTACTGCGGCCACTGACAGCCACCGGTTGAGCCATCGTGGCTGCGGTCCCTGACAGCCCCCGGTTGAGCCATCGTGGCTGCGGTCCCTTACAGCCCTGGTTGAGCTGTCTTGGCTGCGGCCCCAGGCAGCCCCCGGTTGAGCTGACGTGGCTGCGGCCATTGACAGCCCCCAGTTTAGCCGTCATGGCTGCGGCCCCTGACAGCCCCCGGTTGAGCCGTCGTGGCTGCGGCCCCTGACAGCCCCCGGTTGAGCCATCGTGACTGTGGCCCCTGACAGCCCCCAGTTGAGCCATCGTGGCTGTGGCCCCTGACAGCCTCCAGTTTATCCATCGTGGCTGTGGTCCCTGACAGCCCCCAGCTGAGCCATCGTGGCTGCAGCCCCTGACAGCCCCCAGTTGAGCCATCGTGGCTGCGGCCCCTGATAGCCCCCAGTTGAGCTGTCATTACTGCGGCCCCTGACAGCCCCCGGTTGAGCCATCGTGGCTGCGGTCCCTGACAGCCCCCGGTTGAGCCATCGTGGCTGCGGTCCCTTACAGCCCTGGTTGAGCTGTCTTGGCTGCGGCCCCAGGCAGCCCCCGGTTGAGCTGTCGTGGCTGCGGCCCTTGACAGCCCCCCAGTTTAGCCGTCATGGCTGCGGCCCCTGACAGCCCCCGGTTGAGCCATCGTGGCTGTGGCCCCTGACAGCCGTCAGTTGAGACATTGTGGCTGTGGCCCCTGACAGCCTCCAGTTGAGCCATCGTGGCTGTGGCCCCTGACAGCCCCCAGTTGAGCCATCGTGGCTGTGGCCCCTGACAGCCTCCAGTTGAGACATCGTGGCTGTGGCCCCTGACAGCTCCCATCTGAGCCATCGTGGCTGCAGCCCCTGACAGCCCCCGGATGAGCCACCTCTAGGCTCCCTGTCATGACGTGGCCGGCGATCTCTACTTTGTGTAGACCTTCCAGTAGATGACTCCGTGATGTGTCCCGGCTGCTAAATTAAGACTCCGGCTAATTTAAGGCTACGTGTAATTGCGCATTGAATTACTATTTTTAATCCTGCCATGCAGAATCATTTTGTTGAACCATGGTGGCATCTTTTTATAGTCTCCCATTGACATCAGATAAAGTCACTTGTCTGGCAACCATGCGAATCAATTTACAGCGGATCAGGGGCAAAAGTGCCGCGCTCAGGAGAAATCAGAACCTGGAGTGTCCGTACGGCAGGGGGGCAGACAGTCCATTAGACGCTGGGTAACGCTCCACCCTCCGTCCTCCGAGACATAAACATCTGTACATATCCTATTGTGGCTGCTGAACATTGTAAGAATTATTATCACTATGTTATAGCTGTCACCCATATATATAACACTGGACTTATAGGGAACTGTCACCAGATTTCACAATACAAGCTGACTAAATGAAACAGGTCTCTTAAACCTGATGTGGCAGGTATAGTTACTTTGAAAATCTATTTCAGAATGGCTGGTGTAATCCTGATATTAGGATGATCATTTTATGAGAGCAGCTAAAAAGGATAGAGAGCTCATTAGTCCAAAGGTAATCAGTCTCTGCCCACCCAGCCGGGCTGACAACTGCAGATTGTACTGAGTAGTGTGCGATAGCAGCAGGGAGGAGGGACACTGAGGAGCTGTCAATCAGACTAGGTGGGCAGAGATTCAGGAGCAGGGAGAAGGGACAACGAGGAGCTATCAATCAGGCTAGATGGGCAGAGTTTCAGCAGCAGAAGCAGGGAGGAGGGACATTGAGGAGCTGTAAGTCTGGCTAGGTGGGAAGAAATTCAGCATAAGCCTGGAAGAGAGACATTGAGGAGGTGTCAATCAGGCTAGTGAGCAGAGATTCAGCAGCAGGTAAGAGGGACACTGAGGAGGTGTGAATCAGGCTAGATGAGCAGAGATTCGGCAGCAGGGTGGAGGGACACTGAGGAGGTGTTCATCAATCTAGTGGTCAGAGATACAGCAGCATGGAGGAGGGACACTGAGGAGGTGTCACTCAGTCTAGTGAGCAGAGATTCAGCAGCAGGTAAGAGGGACACTGAGGAGGTGTCAATCAGGCTAGATGAGCAGAGATTCAGCAGCAGGGTGAAGGGACACTGAGGAGGTGTTCATCAATCTAGTGGTCAGAGATTCAGTAGCAGGGAGGAGGGACACTGATGAGGTGTCAATCAGTCTAGTGGGCAGAGATTCAGCAGCAGGCATGAGGGACACCGAGGAGGTGTCAATCAGTCTAGTGGGCAGAGATTCAGCAGCAGGCAGGAGGGACACCGAGGAGGTGTCAATCAGGCTAGATGAGCAGAGATTCAGCAGCAGGGTGGAGGGACACTGAGGAGGTGTCAATCAGGCTAGATGAGCAGAGATTCAGCAGCAGGGTGGAGGGACACTGAGGAGGTGTCAATCAGGCTAGGTGTGCAGAGATTCAGCAGCAGGGTGGAGGGACACTGAGGAGGTGTCAATCAATCTAGTGGTGAGAAATTCAGCAGCAGGCAGGAGGAACACTGAGAAGGTGTCAATCAGGCAAGATGAGCAGAGATTCAGCAGCAGGGTGGAGGGACACTGAGGAGGTGTCAATCAATCTAGTGGTCAGAGATTCAGCAGCAGAGAGGAGGGACACTGAGGATGTGTCAATCAGGCTACATGAGCAGAAATTCAGCAGCAGGGAGGAGGGACACTGAGGAGGTGTCAATCAATTTAGTGGGCAGAGATTCAGCAGCAGCCTGGAGGAGGGACACTGAGGAGGTGTCAATCAGGCTAGAGTGACAGAGATTCAGCAACAACAACTGGAAGTATAAACTGTGCAAAACAATTACACAGCCATTCTGACATGGATTTTCAAAGTTAGTACACCATGCTCATCATACATAAGAGACCTATGTAATAATGAATCTAATTTGTTTTGTGAAATCTGTTGTCAGTCCCAGATTAAAGTTTTTTAGTTTGACTAAATATATCTTCAAAGGGAATCATCCCGACACATCTTTTTTTTGTAAATAGTTAAATTGTCCAAGACAATTTGGAAACTTTTTTTTTTTTTTTGCAAAAATATTCTATTGTGATTTCTCTGTTATTCATCCTGGAAATATAGTAGGGAATTGACAATTGGGTTTTTACTATTCCCTACACACTATGACAGCATCCGATCAGCGGTCACATTGTACAGAGACACCGTCCTCCGAAGAGAGAAACAATAACATCCAGCTAGCAATTTAATGATAAATTCCGAGGCGGAATTACAAAGTGCACAACTTAGAAAAGATGCTGAAAAATGATTTTCTTTTTTTAAATAGTCATCTAACTTTTTACTATACTAATTAATATTTCTGCTTGCTGTCAGTGAATGGAAACATGTTTTTCTGAATTAATACTTGAAAGATTGCTATAATTGCATTGTATTTAAACGGGCAATTTAAAGAGTTATTCTTAAAGACAACTTATATCTTATTCATAGTATAGGGGATATGCTGCTGACTGCTGGAGGTCCAGCATCTGGGACCCCCGGAGATCTCGAAAATTGGGCTCTGGAAACGATGTTCTGCAGCTTCGTCTTGAATGGAGATGATATTTATTGTTTATGGAATTATCCGAAATGTTTCAAGAACATTTTCAGAACAATTTTGGGAATATTCTTGTCCTACCCCAGCTCTTTATCCTGAGATCCCAGAATGCATTTCTCCTTTCCCCTATTTTAGACTCGCTCCCCTGCACGACCTCAGTAGCACCGATGACTTTGGAGTTTCTTGAGGACACGCTGTTGGGGCCGAGGCACCAAGCCAAATATTTTTTAAAGACATACAATAAGACCGGAATCACATAGGAAAAGTCTTACAGGCTTAGTTTTGCAATGCTGCGCCATTTTCCAGAGCTCTGCTTGCTGTCAATGAATATAATTATCACTTTTACATCAATAGACAGAAAATTCTTACAGTCTAAAGTTTCCTACAATTGTTTCCCCTCTATAAAACCCTCTGGGAGCTCAATATTTCCCACAATGGAAATATCTCAGCTTTTTCTGATAGTTTGTTACAGTGTATCAGTGCAAAGAAAATGGAGTTCAGGACTGGGAACAACCTCAGCAAATCCTCAGCTGTGAGAAGTAAGAAATCTGCGCAGGTTACAAACCAGAATGTTTTCTTGCACTGACAGCAAGCAGAGATCTTGAACATGTGGCTGAACATTCATTATAGATTGATTAAGGGCGTTTCCCACGATTGGTTATCAAAGAAAGAAATAGCAATTATCTACCCCGGAAAAATCCTCTACTGAGATCTTGTTCATCAGTCACATGACCACTGCAGCCAATCACTGGCCCTGAGGTGACTGAGCATGTGTGGCATGTGATCCCTCAGGCCAGTAATTGGTTGCAACAGATAGGTGCAGAAGGATATACTTTCTAGTAGTTGTAGGGATGAGTTTGGCAGCAGCATTCTAGCTGCTGTGTGCTGCTGTGTGCTGCTGTGTGCTGCACTGGCGTTTTTGGGCAGCCCCATAGGGAATGAATTAAGTTACACTGCGCATGCGCAACCTATGGACCATTCCTTCTCTATGTGAATGCTGTGTGCTGCACTGGCTTTTTTGGGCAGCCCCATAGGGAATGAATTAGGTTACACTGCGCATGCTCAACCTATGAACCATTCCTTCTCTATGTGAATGCTGTGTGCTGCACTGGCTTTTTTGGGCAGCCTTATAGGGAATGAATGGAGTTACACTGCGCATGCTCAGCCTATGAACCATTCCTTCTCTGTGTGCCTGCTCTGTGCTGCACTGGATTTTTTGGGCAGCCCCATAGGGAATGAATGAATTTACACTGCGCATGCTCAAACACCACACCATTCATTCTCTATGGGGCTGTTGTGTGCTGCACTGGCTTTTTTGTGCAGCCCCATAGAGAATGAATAAAGCAGCACTGGGCATGCTCAACCGCCCTCCATTCCTTCTCTATGGGTCTGCTGTGTGCTGCTCTCACCTTTTTCTGGCAGTCCCATAGAGAATGAATGTGGCGGCACTTCACATGCTCAACCTGTGCTCCTTTCATTCATTCTCTATGTGGCTGCTGTGTGCTGCTCTCACCTTTTTCCAGCAGCCCCATAGAGAATGAATGAAGCAGTACTGCGCATGCTCAACCTGTGCTCCATTCATTCATTTTCTATGTGGCTGCTGTGTGCTGCTCTCACCTTTTTTCAGCAGCCCCATAGAGAATGAATGAAGCGGCACTGCGCATGCTCAACCTGTGCTCCTTTCATTTATTCTCTATGTGGCTGCCGAGTGCTGCTCTTTGCTTTTTCCAGCAGTCCTATAGAGAATGAATGAAGCGGCACTACGCATGCTCAACCTGTGCTCTATTCATTTATTCTCTATGGGGCTGCCGAGTGCTGCTCTTTGCTTTTTCCAGCAGCCACATAGAGAATGAATGAAGCGGCACTGCGCATGCTCAAGCTGTGCTCCATTCATTCTCAATTAGCCTCCTATCACGCTCTGGTCCAAGTTTGATCATGGTGTGCTCCAATTTTCTGGGATATTGATAAAATGGGAAAAAATGTCTCCATTCTGTCAGTCCATGGAAATCCGGGTGAGATCCGATTTATTTTTGGCGGTTCCATTAACTTGCGATCTGATTTACAGATGCAAATCGTGCAATTTTTCTCCTTGGACGGACTCGTAGAATAACACTGATCCGATCGCACTCGGAACGAAACTACGTCCATCTGCCTGAGCCCCAACAATACTAACCCCTGAGACGCCCGGACATATAAGAAAGGCTGTGGACCATATAGCATTGCCCCCTACATATAGGTATACATAGACGCCGGCTCCCACAAGAGACTTTCGGAGTAATACCGCGGTCTGACATCTCGATAGAAGACAATATTAATAACGCAGATGCCATAATGAAGAAAGCAGCGAGGGGTACACGCCGGCCGCGCACATCACACGCGCACAATCTGCCATTTTCTACAAGTGACATCTTATAATTCAATGTCTTCTCTCAATGATTCTGACAAAGGCGGAATAAGAATAAATGAGTCTAGCAAGACAGCCCAGAGCGTTACAATATCCAATAGCTCATTATTTTTAAAAAGCTATCTATAAAGTGATGCTGACAAGGAGTGAGCATTTTATTACTCCTCCAGATGCAGATGGTGGCGGAAAACACGAGACATGGCTTTTGGGAATTCTCTCGGTGCAGAGACGATTCGGTGTATGATACAATGATACAAACGTACTGACAGTCTGTACGGCAGCCGAGACCCTCTGCTGCCGAGATATAAAGCAGCGTTTTGACCACCCAGAGGCTTGGAAGGTTTACATGTGGGCGAACAATGTGGATGGGGTACAGCAGGTCGGCACCTATGGAGGAGCACCAGCACGCCCAGCGACCAACTCCAGGGCCCCACTTTTCAGCTACTTGCAAATATGACATTATCCTTAAACATAAATGTATATAACAATGAACAATTATTAAATTAATAAGATACCCGCCTTTATCTGTACGTAGTGATTCTGGCATACTGTGCCAAGTACTGCTCATTTAAGATGGTGGTGGCCCACCGGAGGAATCTCCTGTTCTCCCGATGGCCAGTCCAAGCCAAAGCACCAAGTTTGCCTTAGGTCTTACAAATCGGGGCAGATTTACTAATCCTGTCTAATATACTAAATAGTGCGAACATGCACCAGATTTATCAGGGTGGCTCACGCTGGAAATATTTTGAACATTTCCCACTGGTTGGCTGAATTTGCACCATTTTTTTTGTACAATTTGGCACATTTTCAAGCCCTTTTTTTCAGTAAATCCACACACCCCTTGCAAAGCCAAACGTCTTTTTGTAATTAGTCACATATAAAAAAAAATTGTTAGAAAATTAGGACTGTATTATTGGTCCGAGTGCAATTCGACAAGACATCGGAGAGCACTTGGGCCAATGTTAGTCTATGTGGCTGTGCATATGTCTAATTTTTTCCCTCTAACTTAGCCGATCCAGGGGAAAAAAAAATCACTGCATGTCCAAGTTTGATCCAATGTCCAGATCGCACTTGGCCATGCAAGTAAATGAGTCCTTGGAAAACATCGGACTGCACTCGGATGACATCGGAGTGCAGTTCAATTTCAGCGCAATGACAGAATAGGGAAGCTGGAGATATTTTTTTTGTCTGTCTTCTCCTCATCCGAGAAAATAGGATTGCACTATGCTCACACCCTGATCAAACTTTGATCAGTGTTTAATCAGAGTGGGAGTGCATAATGGACCCAATGAGAGAATATACTTTTGAGTGACCCCAGCCTTAGATGTAGCGATTTGCACCAAAATTTGTCACATTTTTTCCCAAAAATCAAGATGCATTCGATAATAAGCCTGTCCCCACTGTATATGCAAAAAACTCCAACCGTTTTGTGCCTACAGCTCACATGCAAAGTTATGTGAGTCCTTGGCTACAGACTACGGCGTAGTCTGATTCCTGTAGTCTTGTTTTTGTCTCTTTTTCTACTACTGCAGAGGGTCACAGAGGGCGGTAAGGAGCGCATGACTGTCCAGACTACGTGCGGGGTTTGTTTGTAGTCTGTATCCATGGAGACACATATTTCTGCATGTAAAAGCTGCAGTCGTGCAACTAAAATATAGTATTCATTGGAAATATAGGACGGTGGATTGTAATAGATGGCAATGCTTCATAAAAAAAATTTTTATACGATGAACTAGACTGATTTTTTTTTTTAATAAAATAATTAAAGATTTGAGAAGATGTAACCCTATATATTTGCAGAGCTTAGCAAATCAATATGCAAACCCGTGGTCTCTCGCCTTGGGGCTTAAAGCATAGGTTTGTCAGAGTCTTAATGGCTTCATTGATTATAATGATTTCTGCAGCTACAGAGGATGGATACTGAATAAATAATGACTGACAGCTGCAAAATGTGAAGATGTTCTGCAGCAGATACTGTTATGATGAGCTTGCAATATTAATAGTAGCATAAATACATTGCCGATAGGTTTTGCCAGTGTTTCCCCATCGGAGTTGATTTTTTTTTCCATTAAATTCCATTTAAAAGCACTACCATGATCCAGATTTATGTAAAGGGCTTTTTCCTGTTTAGTAAACCCTATTATTCAATTATAAGGGGATATTTCATGATGAAAAATACTTTTAAAAATGAAATCAAATGATCGACTCAGGTGATCGGCTGCAAATACAGGAACATTTATTATAGTGACCCCTGCAGGATAAGTGTGGTATCGCATGTTGGCCATTCAAATGATACTCAGCTGTTCACTGCTGTCAGGGCACTGCTGTGCGGTTGCGCGCAACCTCCACCAAGGGGTGCAGGGGGGTGAAAAAAGGTTGCACACTAAGTGTGACACAGCGGTGCCATCAGCGCAGTCGCCACTAGGTGGCGGAGGAGTAGTCTGACTAACCGGGTCGGTAACAGACGGGGAACGCGGTACCAGAGGGAGAAAAAGTACATGTGGTCAGAAACAAGGCAAAGAAGTCAGAGCCAGTCAGGAGCAAGAACCTCAGAGACGGAAGACAGTAAGACAGGTCAGAGGTCAAGCCGGGTCAGATACCAATGGGTCAAAGCACGGGGAGCAAACACTAAGACAAGTGGGGTAATGGGAGCGGGCAAGGATGGGAGCAAAGCAACAGGCAGAGGACAAATCAGGGTGTACCGGGATCAGCCTCTCAAGCCGGAGGCAGGAACTATAACTGACAATGGCTGCTGGTGGCGGCCGTCAGAAATAGCCGAACAGATGCCAAAGAGAGGCAGAAAAAGTTAACCCCCGCATGATCAGGTCGGGAAGAGGATAACAAGAAGCAAACCCCGACCTGGATCATGACAACTGCTTTGACGAGTAAAGCAAACATCTTATGCATGAAAAGCATGAGCCCTAGTAGGGCAAATAAACCGTGGTTGTCCTCAATGGAAAAATCCCTTTAATGGGGGGGTTCCACCATTCACTTTCCTTATGTTGAAGCCAGAGCAGCTCTCACTCTGGAGGACCTAACAAGTCCATGCATAATAACATGGGCAGCTCACTGATGGTAACGAGATCCGTGCAATGCTTCATATGACCTGTTGTGGCGCTGTAGAAAAATTTCACAATTGATTTTTGATTCCCTTACAGATTTCAGCTGATCTCAAGTGGTCTCTGTGACAAAGCAGCCCATGGAGTGATCATTATCTAGGGACCCTTATGAATGTAGTCATATGCCTTAGATACAGTATCTGTTGACATGTTTGGCCAACAGCTATTCCTTTCAATCATGTTGTACACATGCACGCTCTGTGAAGCCGAATATGCATATCCTTTCTAAAGGAAAAGGGAAATCAACCGGTGGCAGACACGTTTGATGACAGTTTATCTGTCCTGAGAACATTCAACACACCCGGCACTTGTTTCTTCTGACATCTTCCATTGGGGGCAGTCCCAAGAAGGGCAAATGCCAGATGGAGCGGTCAAATAATACGGCTCATCAGCCTGCATCACGTTCACCAGTATCGGCCTCCTCAGGATACCGATGTTATAAAAAGCTGTTGTGGAGCAGAGAGCCATCGGCTCCCTGCTCCACCACTTATTAAGGCACGTAGCAAATTGCTTTTGGCCCCCTTCCTGAAGAAGGCCGTTGCCACCCGGGGAACGTCAGACCGTGCAATGACATGACTACGTCATGCCGCCACCCGCACTGGCCCAAAGGCCATAGTGGGTTGTGTAGAAATGGGCTAATGTGATGAGGGCGCTGAAAAAGTGAAAAGCTGTCTATGTGTAGAAACAAGTCATGGATGTAAGCCATGGTCATGGACATCTGGGCTGAATGGAAAAGAAAAGGGCAGGAAATAACTAATATCAATGAGAACATCACCAGTGAGTCACTGATATCAACCATTATGTGGTCACTGTATGGTGGTAATATCAGTCTTAGGTCAGTATTTTTTGGTTAATGGTCAGTATGGTAGTAATATTACTGCTGTATACACTGGTAATTCGTGGTTATGGACTGACTGTATTATTTGTCTCTTCTTTTCCAGAATTGATGGTAATGTTGGTCTTGGTATAGTCGTGTTGTGTAGTGATCAGCAAAGTGGTATTTGGTCACCGTGTGGTGGTATTATGTGATCATACATGGCAGGATAATTTTACCTTATATAGCGGAATTATTGGTACTATAGAGATCTTGCGGTAAATCCTGATTTCCCCCAAGTCCGGCAGGGTCATATTTGTATTAAAGAACCCCACCTTGGCAGGTAGGCATGTGAGTGTGTGTGTAGGGGGCACTGTATGGGCCTGTGTACTTTCAATGCCAGGACTGAATTTCTGTCCCAATGCGGCTCTGGTCTCAAGTTATCAGTGTTACTATGTCCCACACCATAGATACAGTTGCTGCTGGTTCAACTAACTGACGGCTATTTCTTTTGACCTATTTAATGTTTATATACATGCACAATCGATAGCAATGAGCCGATCTTTTGAAAATGGAATCTGATGACTCCGCCAAATATTCCCCCTAAATTTGACTTGCAACAAATAAATTTGCGCAAATCTCAGTACTGGAAAGTTTGTAATTGGACTGAAAATAGTGGAGAGGACAGAGAGACCCGCTGGCCATAAGAGCTTACACTCTACAAGAGAGAGAGAGGACCCCACTGATCATGAAAGCTTACACTCTACAGGAGAGAGAGAGGACCCCACTGACCATAAGAGATTACACTCTACAGGAGAGAGAGGACACCACTGACCATAAGAGATTACACTCTACAGGAGAGAGAGGACACCACTGACCATAAGAGCTTACACTCTACAGGAGAGAGAGGACCCCAATGACCATAAGAGCTTACACTCTACAGGAGAGAGAGAGAGAGAGGACCCCACTGATCATAAGAGCTTACACTCTACAGGAGAGAGAGAGGACCCCACTGATCATAAGAGCTTACACTCTACAGGAGAGAGAGGACCCCAATGACCATAAGAGCTTACACTCTACAGGAGAAAGAGGACCCCGCTGACCATAAGAGCTTACACTCTACAGGAGAGAGAGGACCCCACTGACCATAAGAGCTTACACTCTACAGGAGAGAGAGGATCCCGCTGACCATAAGAGCTTACACTCTACAGGAGAGAGAGAACCTCACTGACCATAAGAGCTTACACTCTACAGGAGAGAGAGAGGACCCCACTGACCATAAGAGCTTACACTCTACAGGAGAGAGAGAGGACCCCGCTGACCATAAGAGCTTACACTCTACAGGAGAGAGAGGACCACACTAACCATAAGAGCTTACACTCTACAGGAGAGAGAGAGGAGCTCACTGACCATAAGAGCTTACACTCTACAGGAGAGAGAGGACCCCGCTGACCATAAGAGCTTACACTCTACAGGAGAGAGAGCACGCCACTGACCATAAGAGCTTACACTCTACAGGAGAGAGAGAACCCCACTGACCATAAGAGCTTACACTCTACAGGAGAGAGAGGACCCCACTGACCATAAGAGCTTACACTCTACAGGAGAGAGAGGACCCCACTGACCATAAGAGCTTACACTCTACAGGAGAGAGAGGACCCCACTGACCATAAGAGCTTACACTCTACAGGAGAGAGAGGACCACACTGACCATAAGAGCTTACACTCTACAGGAGAGAGAGGACCACACTGACCATAAGAGCTTACACTCTACAGGAGAGAGAGGATCCCACTGATCATAAGAGCTTACACTCTACAGGAGAGAGAGGACACCGCTGACCATAAGAGCTTACACTCTACAGGAGAGAGAGAGGACCCCACTGACCATAAGAGATTACACTCTACAGGAGAAAGAGGAGAACGCTGACCATAAGAGCTTACACTCTACAGGAGAGAGAGGAACCCGCTGATCATAAGAGCTTACACTCTACAGGAGAGAGAGACTTACCGAGTGACTCTGGAGATGGAAGACGACTCTGCTGTACAACATGTGCTCCTCTGGGAACCGCTGATCTGTGGTGACCACGGTGCTGACCACCACTGTCCAAGGTCCAACAATCTGCTAGATGTCGTAGCTGCAGGGAATTCTGGGGAGGCCATGCAAAATTACATTAGTCCACTCTCTGATGCTTCAGAGAGCAGGCTAAATGTTCAAATTCATCTGCCAGCTTGAAATGATCAGACATGTTGAAATCGAGCATGCCCAGTCCTTCCTTCTTTAATGAAGAAATAGCACATCATGATCTCGATACACAAATGTGGAAAGTGTGGCTAAAATTCATGCGATGTGTCTAGCCACCTTAAGAAAAAAGAATTGACTAAAGCGGACAGCCTCTGTAATGTAAGTAACATGCTCTGCACGCTAATGTAGCACAGATCATTATGATTCTAGATAATGAGCCATTTCAGCATTTCTAGGGTTAATTCAGGAGTTCCACCTAGTTACACACAATATTAGGGTGCAATGCAGTGTGAATAATCGCGCAGCACCACAAGTCTCCGCGGCGGAGGAGAACCAGCACGTAACCGGCAGCGTATTAATAGTAATATCACGCAGCACCCGGAATGTGTGTATTTATTCATAATGCCGTCTGCCGAACATGTTATTATCTGCGTGATCTTTTTATTACCCTACTTTGTTAAAAGATCAAGAAGACTTAGATTGCCGGTGTGGGTAGGTAGCGGGCGATGAGAAAAGCTGGAGTATGTCCTGACTTTGTCTCCATCAGACATGGATATCAGTTTTGCAGCCTGAAACATTGAGTAACATAAGAGGGTTCAATAAAGAGCTCACTTATGCTAAAAATGCTCGAGGAAGCCAAATATGACAGCAGGGAACATCTCTCTGATACAGTTAATCTCCTCCGAGATGGAAACCCTTATTCTAGATGTAAGACATCTCTCCTAAGCATGTTACGCCTTGTTCCCTGCTCCTAAATATCCTCCTCCTATGTTGTCTCTATACTGTGGCTGTCAACAGGAGGGATCCCATACTGGGCATGAATATTTAAAGACCTTCTATATTGTCTTCTCCTCATCCATATTCAAGCCTTCAAGAAATACTTAAATATTAAACATATCTATGGAGCAACCTTTAATCGCCAGATCGGCTTTGCGGATGTAGACGAGTAGAATCGCTCGGAAATTGCCGATTTGGCTCCCATCGAAATATTTTATGAAATTGCACCAGGATGACAATTTAATTTTGCAATTGCTTGCCTTACATTGACACAGGAGGTGGCCATTTAATAGTGCAGTGCTGGAACGATAGGGCGTGTTACCCCAAAGGTCTCCCTGTTCCATAAGACATGAGCAATACTCGAAAGTTGCCAATAATCGCATGCCTGGTCTCCCTGTTCCATAAGACATGACCAATACTCGAAAGTTGCCAATAACCGTATGCCTGGTCTCCCTGTTCCATAAGACATGACCAATACTCGAAAGTTGCCAATAACCGCATGCCTGGACGACGACAGCTCTTCCTCCCATATACATGCATGCTTCTTTCAGTTGAGCCTGCATGTGTTTTCAATGGGTAGAATAGAGAATAAAAAGTTTGGGCGCTGAAATCCAACAAGTCGGATCCTTCTTTGCCCCATCAGTATTTGTCACGTAGAGTCCCGTATACGTGTAAGATGCTTAGCCAATTACATCTCACTTGGCACTGGTTACATCATGATGTTAAGGATGAGTAATAGTCCGTGGCTTTGTTACACAATGTTATTTTGCCATGCCTAAGTTAAAAGATTGGGCATGTTGGAATTCATTATGCCTGAACCTTCTTTGCCCCAACAAAATTTGTCCAGGAAAGACTCCTTTACATCTAATATGGTTGGCTAGTCCAGTCTCGCTTGGTGGATTTAATTGACATTAATTCTCATGTATATTGCAAGATTCAAGGATGAGTAAGGGCCCATATTGTGTTTTACCCTATGTTCAGTGCCCTAGTCGGAGATTACTTCCGAACTCCCCTTCATCCTTGCAAAACGAGATTCAGGGTCTATGACTGTAGGGTAAAACACACTGTAAAAGGGCCCTAATAGTTGGGGGCCCTCGTATAGATTTTGCACTGGAGCATGTTATTTGTAAAGGAAAATACTGGGCATATTGAAATTGAACATGCCTGATCTTTATTTGCTTAGAAAATATTAGGGAGAGTTCGCTATACATCTAAGACCTCATTAACAAGTTAGTGTTTTTCATGTATGAGAAAAACGGGACAATTTTTACAATCAGAGTTTGCTCAGAGTCTCATCAACACACACTCAAAAAAAGTTGCTCCATCTACTCCTTTGTGATAGTCTGTGAAAATTGGAACGTACTTGTATGTCATCAGAGTGCTGTCCGATTTTTTTCAAGGACCTGTAGCAGGGATGGGGAAACTCAGGCCCCAGGGCTATTTACGGCCCTCGATGACCTTTTATCAGGCCCCCGAGCAAATTCTCAGGGACCGCATTCTTGGGCAGGGAGGTGCATTTTGATTGCCACCAGCTCATTAATTTCTTCTTGCTCTGTTAGCACACACACACACACGCAGTGTTCAATACTAAACACTGAAGGTCATGCAATGAAAGATAACGTCCTGACACCAGTGCCAGAGTCAGGATGTACTTTGTGGGCGGAGTTTGTACGGCCTCCGAAAGATGGTATAAATATCCAAATGGCCCTTGGCAGAAAAAAGATTTCCCACCCCTGACCTATAGACTAGCATTGCCGATTTGGATCCGGCACTTGGATCAAAATTGGACAAATATCCGTGATTTTGTTCGGACCGCTCCGTGCTCAAAATATCATGGACATGTGAATGACCCCATAGCACTTGTACCTGTGGTAGTGTATCTGTGAAACTCAATCCAAAAGTGTATTTCCAGCTTTAAAGATTGGTAAAAGTCTGGGGCCCTTCTACTAATGAAGTATTTGGCAAAAAAGCTTCATGTTTGGGGCATGTGGAAATTTAACAGCCGATCCGCCTTCTCCCTTAAAACTACTATTCTGGGAAAGTCAAGAAACCTCAATACCCATAAAATTAATAGCCGGCTTAGGGTATGTGGGCGCTCTACATGGTGCTCTGCACCCTCTGCATAACGTGGAGTGTGTTGCTAGCCGTGAGCGAGGTTCTCATCTTCCACGCTCCAGCACACTACATAAAGATGAGGGTCCTGGCTGGGTGTGTGGGCTTTGTCTACGGGGGCATAAGCTGCCTGATACCAATGACTTGCCTGGCCAGGACCAGATGTTGAACAGTTCAGTGAGGGAGACCACCAGACAACAATAAATAGTCTTTTACTGAACAGCAACTCGGTGGGAACTATGTACAATAGATAGCAGGTGCAATATTTCTCATACGTTTCCTTTACAATATGGAGCATCTTCACACATGGTCTACCTCTTCCAAGCTTACTTGTTTCTGCTTCAAGTTCCTCTGTCTTCATCACAACCCAGCACAGTGCTACACTCCAGTTAGTAAAGGTACCGTCACACATAATGATTTCTTTAACGATATTGTTGCTTTTTGTGACGTAGCAACGATATCGTTAACAAAATCGTTATGCGTGACAGCGACCAACGATCAGGCCCCTGCTGGGAGATCGTTGGTCGCTGGGAATGATCAGGACCTTTTTTTTGGTCACTGATCACCCGCTGTCATCGCTGAATCGGCGTGTGTGACACCGATCCAGCGATGTGTTCACTGGTAACCAGGGTAAATATCGGGTTACAAAGCGCAGGGCCGCGCTTAGAAACACGATATTTACCCTGGTTACCATTGTAGAAGTAAAAAAAAAAACAGTGCATACTCACATTCCGGTGTTGGTCACGTCCCCCGGCGTCAGCTTCCCGCACTGACTCTGTCAGTGCCGGCCGGCCGTAAAGCAGAGCACAGCGGTGATGTCACCGTTGTGCTTTACAGCCGGCGCTCACAGTCAGTGCGGGAAGCTGACAGCGAGGGACGTGACAGACACCGGAATGTGAGTATGATAGATTTTTTTTTTCCACTTTTTCAATGGTAACCAGGGTAAACATCGGATTACTAAACGCGGCCCTGCGCTTAGTAACCCGATGTTTACCCTGGTTACCCTGGGACTTCGGCATCGTTGGTCGCTGGAGAGCTGTCTGTGTGACAGCTCTCCAGTGACCACACAACGACTTATCAACGATCACGGCCAGGTCGTATCGCTGGTCGTGATCGTTGGTAAATCGCTAAGTGTAACGGTACCTTTAGAGTCCTATTCTTAATCCTCTTACTTCTTAAAGAACTAGTTTGCCACTATGGCCAGTAATTAGTTTCTCAGCCAGCTTGCTGACACCTTGAAACACCCCGCCTGGTACACTCCCTTTGTCTCGCGTTCTCTGTTCCATCCTGCCCGATTGCGTCTCTGAGTTGTAAACTTGAGGCCGTACTGCTAGGCGTCCTGTCCTATGACCCATCTCTGGTAAATCACTCTATCCTTCTATCGCTTCTCCTTTTTTACACTGGATCTTGCTATCCACTGTCTCTGTCTCCACTCACCCCAGGGACTCCCATGTCATATGGCTCTGCTGACTAGTCAGACCTTAGGTCTGCTTCGGGCACATGCTGGGACCTATCTGACTTCCTGACAGGAAACTGCCTCTGTCCCTACGCTTTAGCCTCTGCCCACTCTGGGCTAGTCCCAAACATTAACCCCCAATTCTCCCCTACTGTCAGGCAGAATACAACACTATCACCAATAACGCATGTCACGATACACATCACACATTTAAAATACACTGAAACAAAACGTGTGTCTTCAAGGGGGAACGTGGGCATTATTTACATCTCCTTAGACCTAAAATATACGTGTTGGCGCCTTTACCAGATAAAATTACAAATCCAAAAATTGATATATTTGAAAAATTTGCACCAAAGACAGATGTGAATCCCCTGGCCCGATACTCGCCCCAGTTGAGCGTCCACCACTCCTTGTAAACATATGGATTTTCCCTTCTTATTAAATGGCATGTGTCGTCGTGTTATTTATTGTCGAGCTGTAATGTATTTTAATTCCGTAGGGCGTAGCAAGATCCCCCGGCTGAGAGACATCTCATATGTTGTAAAAGTGATGATCGTGTAATATATAACGCGCTGTTAATCTACACCGGCCCGGCTGTAACCGAATCCGTCCGACAATGCGTTTCCAGGCGGTGGAGAAGGGTTGATCTACTGGGAAGCCCCCCATGTTTCCACCCTCATTTCTTTTGTAATGCCGTCACAGTGGACCAAAAGTGACATTCTATCCGTCTTACACCTCGTGCATCTGTTCCCAAGCTAATAGTTTTTTTTTATGATTAATGGAAGGTTTATTAGTGATATTGCATTACCGATAGCGCTGCTAAAATCAGGTTATCCGTGCCCTGTGTCCGCCCCGAGCGTGGTCATCCCACCGAGCGCACGCGTCTCCATCAGCTCCGGAGATAAAGCATCCTCTCCTCTCCTTATTGTTCTAAAGAGGCTAATATGTTGTGGACTCGCAGCGGGTCAATGTAATACTCTGCATTATAATTACTTTCTGAAATTGCACGATTGTTTCAATATCAATACCTGCCATGAAATGCCATCAAATTGTATTTTAATCAGATCCAGGACAATACCATGGGGAAAGTATCTATTACAGAATACATCCTGGAGGATTTTTTTTTTATTTTTTTGTTCTTTATTTTTTTTTTCATGAGCTAATCTGTTTTTTCTTTTCTTTATGTTGCTGTATTGTTTGTTCATTGCCTTTTTTTTTTTACTGTTCAATCAGCTGTGATTATTTTTTACTCTGCTATTGTCTGGGTCTGTGATATTATTGCCTGCGGAGAAAGCAGTGCACAAAAGAGCGTTCAGAAACACTGTGCATGTCAGATGGGGATGTAATCTAGATAAATGCATCAAGAAACGGCAAAGGAAACTAATCAGTCTTATTTTCCAAGACTATAGTGCATTATTGTATCGTTGTATCCTGTTTTTTATTTGTATCATATTTATTCTTCTTATTATTATTATTATGCATTATTTCAGCATTTATTTAATTATTATTTTTTTTATTTAATCATATTGTTTGCCTAACATTACTGTATTAAATAACATAAAATTATGATTAGAATTGTTTATTTTTTTAATTACTTAATCATTAGTTTTAATTAGTATTTTATTTATTGATTTTATTGATTTTTACCATTTCATAATATTGATTGCATAATAAAAGTGCCTTACATTTAAGAAAAAATATTATTCATAATTATTATTATAAATTGATAACTATTTAATCATTTATTTTTATTAACATGATTTAATCATATTAATTGCATTATAATAGTGCATTAAATAATATAACATTATTATTATTTATTAACGATTGTTATTTACGGTAATCATTTATTGTTTTAATATTTATTATTTGTTTTAATTAATATTTACTATTTAATCATATTAATTGGATAATAATAGTGCATTAAATATAAAAAAATTATTATTGTTTTACTACTGCTACTATTACTGCTACTATTACTATTATTATTACTATTATTATTATTAGTCATGTATTGTTGTAAAGTATTACCATTTTGTGTTTATTAAATTTCATTAGTGCTATAATTTTGTTGATTTAATTTTATATTTACTATATTATTATTATTATTATTATTATTGTTATCATTAGTATTGCTTAAATAAAAAAATATATAAATTATACTATTAATATGCATTTCATAAGCTGAGATAATTTTATCATATCATTTTGTATTATTCATTAATATTAATTACATGGTTACTACCTAATTATTTAAATTATTTCAGATGTTTGTCATTAACAATATCATTGTTTATTTATTTGTATACATCTAATACTGATATATTTATGAACATATTTATAGTAATTATGATCGTTTGTAATATCTGATGATTTTAGGTCCAGAAAAAACAGCGATGAGCCTTTCTCAAGGATTTGACTGGCCCACAGGAGAACCGGTGAAACTCCGGGTGGGCCCTTGTGCAGTAGTGATTACCTACCCCACTAGATGAGCAATGTTAGGCACAACACTGTACATTTGATTCACTATGTAAAGACAAGAGAAGCATCTAAACATTCAGTTAACAAACTATCCTGATTAGTTATTATACATATATCAGCATGGGCAAATTTACGAATGAGGGTAATGAGATATTTGCATGTAGCTCAACAGTGGGTCTCCCAGAACGAATGTTGCAGGTGGGCCTTTGGCATCCCAGTTTGACACTGGATATATATATATATGCTCAAAAAAATAAAGAGAACACTAAAATACCACATCCGAGATATCTCTGAATGAAATATTCCAGTTGCCAATTTTTATTCATTGCATAGTGGAATGTGTTCAGAACAATAAAAGATAACAAATATCAACGTAAATCAAAATGAATATCCCACGGAGGACTGGATTTGGAATGATACTCAGAATCAAAGTGGAAAATCAAATTACAGGCTGATCCAACTTCAGAGGATGAAGTTGAAGCCTCATGACAAGGAAAAGATGCTCAGTATTGTGTGTGGCATCCACGTGCCTGTACGACCTCCCTACTGTACAACATGTGGGCATACTCCTGATGAGGTGGCGGATGGTCTCCTGAGGGATCTCCTCCCAGACCTGGACTAAAGCATCCACCAACTCCTCGACAGTCTGTAGTGCAACGTGACGTTGGTGGATGGGGCAAAACATGATGTCCCAGATGTGCTCAATCGGATTCTGGTCTGGAGAACGGGCGGGCCAGTTCTTGGCTTCAATGCCTTCATCTTGCAGGAACTGCTGACACACTCCAGCCACATGAGGTCTGGCTGTGCCCCTCCTGTTCCTCCTTGCACAAAGGCAGAGGTAGCGGCCCTGCTGCTGGGTTGTTGCCCCCTTCACGTCTCCTGGTGTACTGGCCTGTCTTCTGGTAACACCTCCAGCCTCTGGACACTAGACTGACAGACACAGCAAATCTTCTTGCCACAGCTTGCATTGATGTGCCATCCTGGATGAGCTGCACTACCTGAGCCACTTGTGTGGGTTGTAGAGTCCGTCTCATGCTACCACGAGTGTGAAAGCACAACCAACATTCAAAAGTGACCAAAATATCAGCCAGAAGGCATTGGTACTGAGATGTGGTCTGTGGTCCCCACCTGCAGAACCACTCCATTATTGACGGTGTCTTGCTTGATAATTGCCAATAATTTCCATCTGTTGTCTATTCCATTTGCACAACAGCATGTGAAATTGATTGTCAATCAGTGTTGCTTCCTAAGTGGACAGTTTGATTTCACAGAAGTTTGATTTACTTGGAGTTATATTCTGTTGTTTAATTGTTCCCTTTATTTTTTTTGAGCAGTGAATATAGTGGTAAAAAAAAAGTGTATGATACTCAATAGCGAATTGCATGCAAAATATTGGTGTCTAATGTTAACAGGTGGCAACATTTCGGCTCAAGAGCAAGTGAACTTTGGTGGAGCCATAAATATGTATACATAAAGTACATACCGTATATACTCGAGTATAAGCCGATATTTTCAGCCCATTTTTTTGGGCTGAAAGTCCCCCTCTCGGCTTATACTCGAGTCATATACCCGGGTGTCAGCAGGGGAGGGAGAGCGGGGGCCGTGTAATCATACTTACCTGCTGCGGCGCGGTCCCTGCAGTCCCTGGCTTCTCCGGCGCTGCAGATTCTTCCTGTACTGAGCGGTCACATGGCACCGCTCATTACAGAAATGAATAGGCAGCTCCACCCCCATAGGGGAGGAGCCGCATATTCGTTGCTGTAAATGATCGGTGCCATGTGACCGCTCAATTACAGGAAGAAGCTGCAGTGTCGGGGAAGCCAGGGACTGCAGGGACCGCGCCGCAGCAGGTAAGGGGAGCGCAGCGCTATAATTACCTGCTCCTCGCTCCGGCTCCGTCTGCAGCGTCCTCTAGCAGTGACGCTCAGGTTAGAGGGCGCTGTGACGTAGTCAGTGCGCGCCCTCTGCTGAGCGTCAGTGCTGGAGACGGAGCCGCAGAGGAGCAGGTAATTATTGAAAGCGCCGGCGTCCTGAGAAGAGAGGTGAGTATGTGATTTTTTTTTTTTTTTATGGCAGCACCAGCAGCATTATAAGGAGCACCTATGGGGCCATAAAGGTGCAGAGCATATATGGGGCACAGCATTATAAGGAGCACCTATGGGGCCATAATGAAAGGTGCAGAGCATATATGGGGCACAGCATTATAAGGAGCACCTATGGGGCCATAATCAAAGGTGCAGAGCATATATGGGGCAGCATTCTAAGGAGCACCTATGGGGCCATAATGAAAGGTGCAGAGCATATATGGCACAGCATTCTAAGGAGCACCTATGGGGCCATAAAGGTGCAGAGCATATATGGCACAGCATTCTAAGGAGCACCTATGGGGCCATAAAGGTGCAGAGCATATATGGGGCACAGCATTATAAGGAGCACCTATGGGGCCATAAAGGTGCAGAGCATATATGGGGCACAGCATTCTAAGGAGCACCTATGGGGCCATAATGAAAGGTGCAGAGCATATATGGGGCACAGCATTATAAGGAGCACCTATGGGGCCATAAAGGTGCAGAGCATATATGGGGCAGCATTATAAGGAGCACCTATGGGGCCATAATGAAAGGTGCAGAGCATATATGGCACAGCATTCTAAGGAGCACCTATGGGGCCATAAAGGTGCAGAGCATATATGGGGCAGCATTATAAGGAGCATCTATGGGGCCATAATCAAAGGTGCAGAGCATATATGGCACAGCATTATAAGGAGCACCTATGGGGCCATAAAGGTGCAGAGCATATATGGGGCAGCATTATAAGGAGCACCTATGGGGCCATAATCAAAGGTGCAGAGCATATATGGCACAGCATTATAAGGAGCACCTATGGGGCCATAAAGGTGCAGAGCATATATGGGGCAGCATTATAAGGAGCATCTATGGGGCCATAATCAAAGGTGCAGAGCATATATGGCACAGCTTTATAAGGAGCACCTATGGGGCCATAATCAAAGGTGCAGAGCATATATGGCACAGCATTATAAGGAGCACCTATGGGGCCATAATGAAAGGTGCAGAGCATATATGGCACAGCTTTATAAGGAGCACCTATAGGGCCATAATGAAAGGTGCAGAGCATATATGGCACAGCATTCTAAGGAGCACCTATGGGGCCATAATCAAAGGTGCAGAGCATATATGGCACAGCATTATAAGGAGCACCTATAGGGCCATAATGAAAGGTGCAGAGCATATATGGCACAGCATTCTAAGGAGCACCTATGGGGCCATAATCAAAGGTGCAGAGCATATATGGCACAGCATTCTAAGGAGCACCTATGGGGCCATAATCAAAGGTGCAGAGCATATATGGCACAGCATTATAAGGGGCACCTATGGGGCAATAATCAAAGGTGCAGAGCATATATGGCACAGCATTATAAGGAACACCTATGGGGCCATAATCAAAGGTGCAGAGCATATATGACACAGCATTATAAGGGGCACCTATGGGGCCATAAAGGTGCAGAGCATATATGACACAGCATTATAAGGAACATCTATGGGGCCATAATCAAAGGTGCAGAGCATATATGACACAGCATTATAAGGGGCACCTATGGGGCAATAATCAAAGGTGCAGAGCATATATGGCACAGCATTATAAGGAACACCTATGGGGCCATAATCAAAGGTGCAGAGCATATATGACACAGCATTATAAGGGGCACCTATGGGGCCATAAAGGTGCAGAGCATATATGGCACAGCATTATAAGGGGCACCTATGGGGCCATAAAGGTGCAGAGCATATATGGCACAACATTATAAGGAGCACCTATGGGGCCATAATCAAAGGTGCAGAGCATATATGGCACAGCATTATAAGGAGCACCTATGGGGCCATAATCAAAGGTGCAGAGCATATATGGCACAACATTATAAGGAGCACCTATGGGGCCATAATCAAAGGTGCAGAGCATATATGGCACAGCATTATAAGGAACACCTATGGGGCCATAATCAAAGGTGCAGAGCATATATGACACAGCATTATAAGGGGCACCTATGGGGCCATAAAGGTGCAGAGCATATATGGCACAGCATTATAAGGGGCACCTATGGGGCCATAAAGGTGCAGAGCATATATGGCACAACATTATAAGGAGCACCTATGGGGCCATAATCAAAGGTGCAGAGCATATATGGCACAACATTATAAGGAGCATCTATGGGGCCATAATCAATGGTGCAGAGCATATATGGCACAGCATTATAAGGAGCATCTATGGGGCCATAATCAAAGGTGCAGAGCATATATGGCACAACATTATAAGGAGCATCTATGGGGCCATAATCAAAGGTACAGAGCATTATATATGGCACAGTTGTATATGGAGCATCTATGGGGCAATAATGAACGGTATGGAGTATCTATTTTTATTCTTGAAATTCACCGGTAGCTGCTGCATTTTCTACCCTAGGCTTATACTCGAGTCAATAAGTTTCCCAGTTTTTTGTGGCAAAATTAGGGGGGTCGGCTTATACTTGAGTATATACGGTATATAGAAAGTACATTCAGTTATATATAATCATATATTTCTATATTATGGCAGAAATTATACAGATTATATTACTGAATATACATATATATACAGTATATATAAAGTACATTAAATTACGGTATATATATAATACTACATTTTATAATGTAGTCTCTATTATCATTTACACCATAGTATATAAATCATTCTTCCCAAATAAGTATCTCATCGGTGGCTGAATCCTGGTATTGGGCTGATTATGGTCGCACATGCGCAGTCCATCTCCATTAAAACGAATGAGACTTGATTGCCCCACCGATCCGTTGTCCTATTGACATGTCATTCAAAACTAATTGAAGAAACCTTTTTTTTTTTCGTTCATCATCCATGATCACTCCATGAATTCATATAATGCAGCAGTCCTATGGAAATCCACAGGCAATATATATATAAAATATATATCTCCGCTATGTTAACCAAGTCATCTCTACTGCAACAGAATGGCGATTCTATCTAAAGCTCTTCCCCCTCCCGTGTCCCGTATACGGTGTAAATAATAGCGGCTTGCTATACGTTCTGCATTGACCTTTCCGGCTATGTAATTTCACTGGCTGACTTCCTAGTATCTTCTCTCTTTACAAGCCTCTAACCTGTAGGGAAGAATCTCGCGTCTGGCTGGTCGTATATCACAGCATTGTAATGTAATTCAACGACAGTTGTTCTCCAATTCAATGTTCAATATATATACCCTAAATCCCTGGTGAAGGATGCACAGCAGAGTGATTTTTATGAAGGCGCCTTCCTTTATGAATCAAGCACTCAATAAGCCGCTGCGCTAACCTGTGTTTACTCGTAAGGAAGGGCTATTGCGGTGTAACGTTAACATAAAGCGTGACGATGTTGGGGGCTAGGTTTTGCAGGGGTAGCAGATCTGAGGTTTTTTTTGGGGGGGGGGTTGCATCCAGATAAGGCACCGGGTGCAGGTCTCTATCCGGAGAGCCGCCCACGTGTCGTGCCGCCTGGTTGCCAGACTCAAATTGAGAGGCTAACCATCAATGGCTCAATGATTAACATCCTCCTGCTTTGCACTGTAAGAGGCCAGTCTATAATCTGCGGTTCTAACACACACAGACCTGGGATATATTGAACTGTAATTAACTGCTCCAGTGAACCATAATTAAGGTCTATAACTCAGTCCTTTTCTGCCTTCATCATTACATCACAGATGACATCTTTTATTAAGAGTAATAGGGAGGGGCTTGGATTAGGGGGGGATGGAGAGCGGACAGCTTTATAAGATTTAGTCTTCACCATAAACGTCTTATTATTTGCGAAATGCCTAATCATTTCTTTTTCGACTGTGCTTTTTCCAATTGTGACTTAGAAATCAGAACATCTCTAGCGCTGGAGGACTGAATTCATTAAATTCAATGGCAAGTGTGCAGTACTTTTTCTCTCCTGCGGTGGTGCTGCTAAGGAAAACCATAAGATCAACTTGTAACTAAAGGTCCCTCCTAACAAAACATGATTGTCTAAGGCAGGGGTCCCCAATCTGTAGCTCGGGAGCCACATGTGGCTCGCGGTCCCATGTATTGTGGCCCACGGCTGTCTGCCAGCTTGGTGCATTAGCTCCCGATTTATGGTATGAAGAGCACATCTCAAAATGGTGAACTTTGTGAGTAGCCCTGCAGAGAAGAGCAGATCTGGGTACACATCTACTGGTCTTGGGGGTTTAGAGATTATTTAAGTACGGTATGCTGGAGACAGGATGATACTATCGGTCTGAGGAGGTGCATGTAGCTGGATGTGACTGTTGGGAGTGCGTGATGGGAGAATGCTGAATGGGGGTGTGGTGGGAACCCTTGGATCTTGGTATATTGCTTTAGGGTGTTTTGTGTGGAAAAGCTTTGGTTATCATTGTACCCGTAATGGGGGCTTTGGTTGCCACTACTGTGAGCGGGGGCAGTAGCTGGATATGGCTCGCTACCCTCTTGCAGACCTGAATGTGGCTCTCAAGGTCAGAAAGGTTGGGGACCATTGGTCTAAGGACTCGTTTTATACCATTTTGTAAGCGTTTATGTAAAAAACACCATAAGCGTTTTAGTTTCATGTAAAAATGACCGAATCAATTTGCAGTGAATTGCATTTGTTGGGAATTTCCTGTGCTCACTTTCCATTGATCGGCTCCTCTGTCCTCTATTTTCTCTCTTCTATCTAGTTTCTCCTTCTGTTTTCGGGCCTCCATCCTTCTCTAGGCCTCAAGCCATCGCATGGCTCGCGAAACATATCATTGACATTAATCTGTATATCGCGTCTCATGTGACCACACTGGCACAAAGCACGTCATTAACGTCAATGGGGTACACTGTTTTCGGGCATCCAGCCTTCTCTAGGCCTCAAGCCATCGCATGGCTCGCGAAACATATAGTTGACGTTAATCTGTATATTGCGTCTCATGTGACCACACCGGCGCATAGAACGTCATTAATGTCAATAGGGCACAATGTTTTCGGGCCTCCATCCTTCTCTAGGCCCCAAAACATCACATGGCATGCGAAACATATCACGATTGACGTTAATCTGTGTATCGTGTCTCGCGACCACATGTTGGCACAAAACACGTCATCAATGGGGCATACTGAAGAAGAGCAGCTCTGCAGACTCCAAAACAAAAGTAGAAAGAAGAGAGAAGGCATAAGAGGAGTTTAGAAGTCCAAAGGGAAAGGACAAAGCAAGGTGTGTATAAAAAATTTTTTTTAACCATTTCAGACAGATTCAGCTGGCATCTGTGCTCTCTGGCTCCCCCATATAAAGGCATCTGTCCTCTCTGGCTCCCCCATGTACAGGGATACTTGGCTTTGGCCAACAACTCCTGTGTTCTCTATGGAAGAGGCTTTCTCACATTCTTCTGGCAGTGGCAAATCTTCCAGATACCAATAGGATTGGCAGACCGAATAGCAGTCCAAAATTGGCCATGTTGTATCCTTTATTTCCCCAACACCATCTGTGGAGGGAGAGTCGGGAGGGTATACATTAAATTATTGGCCTATCCTGCCAAAATCGGCAAGTTCAGCCAATGTTAGCTTAATGCATATAGGGGCATTAAAGAGTAACTAAACTTTCTTTTTTTTAAATAATTTTGTACAGCATGAAAAGTGATTGAAACTTTGCAATCATTTAATCTGGGAATGTGTCTTCCTTACTGTAAAAAAAAAATGTATGTAAGTGGCTTCCAATTCCAAGTTTTTTTCCCAGTCTATTCACCTGCCGTCAGCTGGTGGAGTACAGATGATGGCAGTGATGGGTCAGCCCCTGTGTGTTGTCCTTATATGAGAACAGTCACCTGCAGGAGCTTCCCCCCAGAATCAGACTCAGGTGCTGATCCATCACTGCCATCATCTGTACTCCAAATAATTACATTCTGATATCAACGTATCTAAAGGCAGCAAATTGAGCCTGGAAGTCACTAACATACGTTTTTTTTTACAGAAATAAAGACAAATTCCCAAATTGATTTACAAAGTTTCATAACTTTCCATCCTGGAAAAAATTGTTAAAAAAACAACAACAAAGGTTAGTTACTCTTTAAGGTAAGAAAAATCTGGTGAGTCAAAGCCATATTGAATTAATAGAAACAAATAAATGGGAAAATATAATTTTGGGTGGAGTAGTTTGGCATTGACTTGACTTGATCCCATATAATAGGATGCACCGCTCTTCCGATGGAAAATTTAGATGTAGTTTCCAGCTATATTGATATATATTCTCCGAGCAGATTGATCCGTTCCGTCTCTTATTAGTCCATGTATCTATAGAAAATGGCAAAATTAATCACAATAATGAGATACTAGTAATTGCTGGTAGAAGGTAATTTCAGGCTTCCGTATGGAAGAATCGGACAGAAATCAGCATCTAAGCCATAAAGAAACATAAAGTATTGTTGCACGCATGTTGCATTTGGCCGGACTCCAATCCATTAGAAGTTTTAACTATGTACTGAATGTATTTGGATTCTATGGGATAAGTGTAGCACTTAACATTGGGTGAAGACTCTGAAATCTTCTAAAGAACAGCAAGGCATAATTTATCCTCTAAGATCCCTGACATGTCAGCGTATGTGTTCAGAGATACAATGAGTCTTACAGAATAAAAACAGAAAAAAAAAACACAGCATGCATTTGGATTGTAAATATTTTACGCCAATGTCAAGAAATGGCAAAAGAATAAAGTGCCGAGGTCTTGGAATAGGTTATAGCAGCATGTTTGGCTGCTTAGCATACATTTGTAAAATGTGACTGTGCGTGCTACGCGGGGCATTGTATCCATGATTTAAAGCAACACCAAACCCAATGTCAGAGGTTTCAAGCATGGGGGGCGAAATAAGAGGGAATGCTAATAATATAAATATAAATGGTTCTTCTCGCCCTTGGCCATGCTCTTTGGCTAAACAGTCCGAACCATGTTGGGTCTACCCAACTATATGATGAGTATCAGGTGCCACAATTTTTGTTGTATTTTATTATGTCCGATTATTTTATTTTGTTTGCTTTTATAGGAGTTTGGAAGTTGATTTAGTTTCAGAGGTGTCTAGTCTGAATGCTTGACTTAAGGTCTGTTCACATAGAGTGACTCTCGGTACGATACGACCAGCCAGCCGGTAAATTTTTTACCAATCGGCGGTCATTTAATGTTCACTCAGAGATCTATATTAGTGTGCATAAGCTGACATTATTCTCGACATTGCAAGTTTTGTTTACACAGGACGATGTGCTGCCAAAAACGATGATCTTTTGTGCCGCGCAAAGATCATTTCACCCAGTGAACGAGCGTTTTGCTGAATCATCATATGATCGTCAGACTGTTTACACGGCAAGATAATCATAAAACGAGCGTTTTTTAACAATGATCATTCATGATTATCTTCCAGTGTAAATGCCCCTTAAGTGTACACATGTTATAAATGGGGAGTAAAGAATACGCTTCTTTCACTCAGGTCAATTCAAGCATTCATATGTTTGGGAAGATCGAAAGGATTTTCATCGGACTGGCTGACCATCTAATGTATATAGGGGCATCCCGACTTTCCCCCAGGGAAAAGATGGAGAGAGTATTCAATATACCCAATCCTTGTGTTTCCACAGTAAACAAGTCTCTACCAACTCCTTATTCCAATCACCAAGATACAATATGCTGACTCAGTCCAACTAAGTATACATGAGTATTGGCGGACGATCATCTAATGTGTATGGGGGTACTGACTTGCCCCCAAAAGATATTGGATTCCAGTATGCCCAATCATTTTGTTTCCATGGGAGTTAAGTTTCCTTTGGAGGTGTCAAGCTTATTCTTCTCGCCCTACGGAAAACACAAGATTTTCAAAGGATCGGTTGACCATCTAATGTGTAAGGGAGTGTCCTGTGTTTCCCTCAGCAGCATTTATCAGGGAATAGAAACATGGGGCATGGTGGATTTCAATATGCATAATCTTTTTAACTTCATGGGAATTACGTAAGTCATCTTCAGAGATACCTGGCAGGAGATAATTTCCCTTTCCTCACTAAAATCACATAAACACTCATCCACACTGAGCTCATGTATCTGTGAGGTCTGCAGAGATTTTGCCTATACTTGGAGGATCCCCAAAATCAAGTGGCTAAAATGGTATCAACAGAGAACAATTCTTTCCGATCCTTCTTTCCCCCCATTTCCTTGGTTGGTAAATAGGAGCCTCCCATGAAATAAGATAGTCCTCTGATCCTCTGGTCTTGCCAAAATCGGTGAGTTTAGCCAACTTTGATTTAATGTATATGGGCACCTTAAGACTGGACGGAGCCCATCTACTGTATTACGTACATATCTGTCTCTTACCATCTATATCTAGAATTCTAAATAGCCCAAGTGTTTTATATTGAGCTGTCCAAGTTGGTCTTACATCCATGAACAGATGGTCACATAAGGGATGAAACATCGATGTTAAACAAACACTAGTTCTAATTGGAAAGATATACAATGGCTCAACTGAAGGCGATCGACAAGAATGTGCAGCAGCTGTGTCCCTCTCCCGCTCCCATCTGGGTTTAGATACACAGAACAGTTCATTGCATTGAGTAAAGTCAATATGCAGTTATTTCCCAGAATCCATGCGTAAATGGGCAATGTGAAGATCATACGTTATATATTGGGCAGTAGTATATTTCGATTCTTCAGTGAGTCCAAAGTCTAAATCCAAAGTCTAAAAATTTGGGTTTCTTACCCCTTCATCTTAATAATGGCTGTTGTCATTTGATAGCCAGAGCTTACAAATTTTTTACCACCTCAATAGGTCACTGTATTATTTTTCAGCATTTTTAGTGACTAAATCATCTATAGTGGCCCTATAAATGTATCCTTCCTACTTCTGAGCTAATAGGGGTACAAATATGTCAATTTATACCTTTTTTTTTCTTGGCTCTACGTAACCCGAGATTAGTAGTGAGAGATGACTGGCTTTAAAAAAAATATAGGATTTTGTGACACTCGGTCAAGAGTTTTGTATGCTATATGTGTCTATGTGTGGTCGTTCAGTGGTTATGATGTGGTTGTACTCTGTCAAAGGTTTTTCTAGCTTGTTGCGATAATTTATTGAATTTGATTTATGAGAAGTTGGATTCCTTTAGGGAAATTTTATGGTAAACCTCTTTGAAACCTCTGGGATCAATAATATTGAGGGTAATCTATGATATTCACTAAATGGAAGAAAACCCTCCGAAATTGGTCACCACATAACAATCGGCAAAAGCAGAAATTATTATACATACACGGTCAAATTGACACAGTAGAAGACTAGAATGCATTGGGTGTGACCATGTTATGATTGATGATGGGGTCTGCTAGAGGAGACCATGAGGTCCAACAGTGTACCTCAGTGTACCCGTTTTGTATAGCTGGATGTTTGTCCTTTAGTCTCGTTTGCTACTGGTATCCCCAAGGCAGTAAAGATTGCATATAAGTTAAAGGTGTGTCCGTGCTTAGCTTTCAGTAAATTTTTTGAAGGACTCCAATTTCTCATGAAGGTGAGGGTCTGTTTGACTTCAAACTCGTTGAGATTAAACCACATTTCTGATTCTAATTCCCTTTCTGGAAATTTTCATTTATTGAGAAGCCAGCAGGGAAGCATAATGGCTTCTCCACACCAACTGATTGCCACGTTGGATCTGTCAACCAGCAGAGCAGCTCCCGACCTTCTTGTTGGAGTTATTCCAAGAGTTATGCTTTCTCAGAACTTTACCAGGTGAGTAGGTACTGCAGCACATTAATGCTTGTTGTATCGTTAATGCCCTATCTTGCGCTCTTTTGTACTTCCAGTCTATAATCAATTTCTCATGATATTTTCTTTATGCAAACACATATAGCAGATCCAGTGCCCAACAGAGTTGGGCAATTTTTTGTTTTTTAGAGCTGTTCATCTCATGCAACTCATTTCAGGACACTTCAAACCAAAAAGGGGAGTTAAGGCCCCCTGAACATATATGACTAAAGTCAGCTAAACCTGCTGATTTCGGATTAATGTATATCGGGGTTTCCTGACTCTCCCCCGAAAGATGATGTTGTCCGACCTGCAGAATTTCAATGGCCAATACATTTTGAAAGAAGCCACCGCTGGAGAGTCTGGCAGTGGCTCTTTCTTGGAGGACAAAGGAGAACTTGGCTGAGAGTTCCTGTGTAAGGCAGAGCTGTAAGAGAAGGCTTTTGGCTGAATGATCATTTGGCCAACTTTTATCTAATGTTCATGGGGTCCTTTTTAGAAAGGTCACATCTGTAGACCTGGCTGTCTTATCTTGGAGGCTTCCAGTACCAATTCTATCTTTGAAGGCATCACAAGAGAAACTAACAACTGGCACAAATCAACCGATTGACACATGAACCCTTTATCTTCCCCTTGGTGAGAAACATTCCCTGAGAAGCTCCGGTTGCCCTCCCAATATTGTCAGTCTTGTTGGTTCCTTGGCTTTACAAAACAACTGACTACATTATGAACTCAAGCTTCATACTGAATTTGTAACTATTGCAAATTATTTGCCTTTTTCCTTCCCTACATCTCAAAACAAGTCATTATTTTTGAATTTGCTATTGATTTTGCTCAGTAATGTGTCTCAATGTAGTTTTTAACTCAGAAATAAATGCAATGGAAGCGCAAGTCTCGGATATTTCATTAGGATGAGTACCGTAGGAAGTTAGAAATGAATTCCCTTTTCCTGGAAAGATTAGTACGATTAATGTCAACTATCATTCACTGTAGTGTATAGTTTAAGACCGACTCCGGCAGATGAGATTCTTTTATAGCAATGCGAGCGTGCACTTTAAAAGAGGGATAGATCATCACAATGAGCCTTTTGTTTAGAGCGTAATAAGTTAATTTTAAACAATGTGTTTAATGTGACTAACATTTACCGTGCCATCCTAATTTATGTAAGCGCCATTGTGCGCTTTGTGTGCATTTTCATTGTTATTTTGCAGCTCTTTAGTGCGTGATGTGCGGCTTTATTGTTAATTGTATTAAAAATTAAATGAGGCAAATCAATTACGGCTCTTGGTGACTCCTGCGCGTAGTTGGCTTTACAATTTCAATTAAAACAAAGAGGTGGGTCTATTGTTCTGCCGGAGAAGGGTGCCGAACTTTGTGTCAGACCTGTCTGTTCAGAGGATATTGATGAGCCCTTTATAATACCTATGGATATCTCTGGAGGTGAAGAATGAATAGACTGAAGTGATATGTTAGGAAATCGACGTGGGTGTCTATTTTTTTTTAATACAAAGGTCTGGAGGTGGGGAATTACTGGTTTTCTATGGGCAATGCTTTATGGGTAATAGTATGAAAATTAGCCCTAATTCAGAAGTGACCTGTTGAATTGCGTGGGTTATGCTCTGTCCAGTTTTTCACCAGATCCCAATGAATTTACTGGGGTCAGTTTGGGTTCTGTTTGGGTATTGGTACCAATTATCTGTTGGTTAGTGTGAATGTGCCATGAGGGCACCATGGGTTAGGGAAGAAGAATCCCCATTTCTCATGAGTCATATAAAACTAATTTTTGTATGAAAATTGAGTGATTGAAGACTGTAAATACACAGAGGTCCATCTAGTAGACCACCGCTACTCCTGTGAATACCCAGAAGTCCATCTACTAGACTGCCACTACTCCTGTGCCACAGTGCCTGTGTTCCCTACCGGTTTCCACACTTCCTCTTACATGACCGCTAGAACCAATCAGTGGTCACTGATCGTCTGCAGCCTTCCCATTCAACCTGAGCTCTAAGAAACAGTCTCAGATTAAAGGAATCTAATTGTAAAAAAGATCCCTTGACAATAGGCAAATCACAAATACTGAATGGTTGGAATCGCCAGCAATTGGGTGCATGAGTAGCCACACACAGACAGGCCAAAGGCTCATCAAATCCGCAATTCCACCTAATTTGGAGGTGAAAGTAGACCCCTTACCTACTAGGTCCCTGTACGTCTGCACATGTTCCACCAATGGCATGTCCACCCATGATCATGTGTCTTCTGTGAGGAAACTTGGTAATAAATATTCATTTGTATTACCATGCCACCACAGGGAAGATGAAATATTACATTATGCCCATCCATATTTGGAGGTTTGTGTAATACAGGACAGGTCAGGCTCTCCAGAGTGAGAGTCACTCTTTGTAACTATCCTCCACTTTGGTCAACAGATGGCGAGAACAGTGACATTTCTATACTAAATTTTTATTAACTAAATGGGATTATAAAAATGACTTTTATAAACTTGTGAACCATTTTTGCATAGTTTGTGTGCAACACGGGCACTTCGATGATATTGGAAGAGCGAGAAGAACAATCTATAGATCAAGGTATGGCATGGGGTTTGGCAAAACATCCTTCATGCCCTAGACAGTAGTATGTACATTTGTGCACCTAACCTAACCTAAATCCTGATGACATGTCCATAGCTCCAGACAGATAAACATAAATAACTAATCTTTCTTCAGATTAATTTAGATACTATCTATAGATGATGTAGCCCAGTGTATCCCATTGTCTTTGTACACTGAAACTCATAATAGTGTGGGATGGATGACCCTATTCCTCTGATTATTGCTATAACTGAGTGTATATAGTGCCACACATGGCGTGATCCACCTCAAGGCGCATTATTCAGTAATTAGAGTGATTAACATAATAGGCTTAACGCAGTAGATTTCAAGACTGGTCACTTGCTAGAATATTACCACTGCTATTTTTTCTGCTATTCCCTATCACGTCGTTTTCCAAGTCCTTCAAGTGTGACCTATATTATTATATTTGGGTAGAAAAAATTGACTTGACAAATTCCAGACACTTTTTCATAGGCTATTAAGCAATAAACTACAGACAAGTATATATTTTCTCTAATGCTGGGTTATAATTCTGCCTAAAAAAGATGGTTGGCCAAGAAGATTCTACGGTCTGGTGTTCGGGAGTCAAGTTCATAGAGTCAATGTTAAAGACAAGACTGGTGGGCATGGTCCCATATGAGTGTGGGGGAAAAATTAAAAAAGTGTCACATATACTTTAGCCACACTGTAACTTCACTAAACTTGCCAATTTCACTGAATCGGCAGACTATCTAATGTGCATGATAGTTTCTGACTCTTCTTGGATAGCAGATATGGTGATGGTGAGAAAGAAGGATCCGGCATGTTGAAATTCAAAACGCTGATATTTTTTTTCTCATGTGAGAAATGGGCACAACTAGAGTTGTATGGCAAAGGTATATTTATGAAGGTGTGGAGAGGTAACAAATAGAGATGAGTGAGGACAATGGGCCAAGGGCTCTAGACCTGTGAACTGCTTCCTATCTGCTGGCATTTGTGTCAGGTAGGAGGTCATTCAGATGGCTCTTGTTCCACTGCCATGGATTATTGAGCCGGCTGCTGGACCCAAGTCCTGCAAATTCATTAACGTACCTCTAGTAAAAAGAATTATTTGTTACGTATTGCCACCTAAACTTTTGTCGGATATTACTGAGGTTGATAATAAAACATAATTCCCGATTCATCAAGATTGGTGATTTTGTTGCCAATCTTGATGAAGGGGCGAGGTAGAGTCAGACACTACTGATTCATGAATATGGAGCGCCTGATGAATGGTGTGTGCCTCCACTTTTTTGTTATCCAATCTTTGATGAATTGGGTCGACTGTCTATAAAGTCCAAACCAAAATAAACATTCAATGAATGCCAGATAATTATGGTGCTGGTCTTCCATCAGAAGGGTTGGGCATGTTGGATCTCAAGATGCTCAAGGGTACCCCACACTTTAAAATATCTGGCAATTGGTAATTTCCTTACCAAGAAAACCAAGAACACACGTGTGGGGCAGTTTAGTTCCGGTAACAAACTTAATCCATTAATGACATAAGCACATTCACAATAGGTATCACGAGTCGTGAAAATCTTTATATTAAAAGCAGAATTTCTGTTCTTAAAAGACTTTGCAAATGCAAGAATGATTTTGAAGAAGGTCAGTAAGTGTTTTCGCATAATGTGTGCTTTTATTACGGCTCACTTCCATGGAGGTAGACCTGTGTGTTGACCCAAATTGTGAACAAATCACCTATTACCTTTGGAGCGCTACTCAAGTCTTCTCCTGGTCAATGATCTCACATTACTTCAGTGCCCAGAAATAAAACTACTTGGCCTAAGTTCTTAGAAAATTATGCCGCCGTTAAACCATGGCATTGGATAGGAGTTTAGCCTTTTACTATCTCTCCATAAATTCTCCTGTTTAACCAGGCAAAGCAGAGAAAACACAGCATGAAACATGAATACTGCTCCACGTTTCACTAAATGCCCGGCATAGCTGTCACTTTATCCTGTGAACACCACATTCTGTTAGCGACGGACTTAATAAAGACACTGTCATTCAGATAGCTTTTCATCTTCGCTGATCTTTTCTTTTTCCAAGATAAGGCTGCCAACCCCACTGTCTGTAAATTATAGCAAAGGGCACTTCATTTGAGCTCGACAATAGGACAAACTCCACTTTATGAGCAAGATGAAGCTCCTGTATGGATAGCAATGATGTTGGGTTCACCTATGAAAGTGATGGATTAAATTTTATTATCACTGTGTTATATTAGTATAGGAGGTAATTGATTTTTTTAATGTAGAGGTGTAGGGTCAGCAGGTCTATGCTAATGGACAAAATAGGGGGCGAAGGTACGACATGCCGGAGATTCATGGTACCCTAAGACGCATGAACATATGAAGAGATGTAGAAGAGTTAAATAACTTGATTGGAGTTGCCCTGCAGAAAACAAGATGATGACGAAAGGGTAGGACCAGGTGCCTATAGGTTCAAGTAGCATGGAAGCAAGCAGGGTTCCTATAGTTAGTCTTTTCCTCCTGATCCCACTACACAAACTCAGCGAAAACCAAAAGGTTGAACTTAATGGACCTTGATCTTTTTTCAACCTATGTAACTACGCAAAAGTAAAAAGGAAAATAAGGCACTGCCAAACACCTCTGGTGGTATCTTACTTTCTATAAGAACAATGGGATGTTGACGAGTAGCCGTTCCCACCAAAATCATTGAGTTTGGTCAAGAAGCTGGGAAGCCTTAAATGTTCTAGACGCTTGAATCCAGTCACGGTCTTCAAGATTCATCGGAATATGATAGCAGCCTAATTTATGAAATAATTTTAGTAATCCAGTCTGATTTTCCAAACATATTAATGGAGACTAGAGTTGAGCGACCTTGACTTTTTTAGGGTCGAGCCGGGTTTCGCGAAACCCGACTATCTCAAAAGTCGGGTCGAGTGAAATCGGCCGATTATGGCGAAAAGTCGAGGATCGACCGAAACACGAAACCCAATGCAAAGGCAACGGGATTTTTTTTTTTTTTCTTTTTTTTTTTTTTTCTCTCTCTCTCTCTCTCTCTCTCTCTCTCCCTCTCTCTCTCTCTCTCTCTTTCTCTCCCTCTCCCCTCCGTCCGTCCCTGAACTGAAAAGCTGGTGTTACACAGTGCAAATCGCTACAGCGCACAAGCGACAACATGACGATAGGCGTCCACGCCCCTAAGACCTATGTCATCACTCTGCCCACGCCCCTTCATTGGCTGAAAAAAATGGCGCCAAGCGCGTCATACGAAACGCAACTTTGGCGCGAAAGTCGCGTACCGCATGGCCGACCCCACACAGGGATCGGGTCGGGTTTCATGAAACCCGACTTTGCCAAAAGTCGGCGACTTTTGAAAATGAACGATCCGTTTCGCTCAACCCTAATGGAGACCAAATAGGCAATACCCTGGTGTCTCCACCACCAAACACCTCCACCTCTCATTTTCCTATACAATTTCTCAGGCATAAAATAGGACTTCAAGTTGATGGGAAAAGAGGTTGCAAATAGTGGACACCATAGATCCATCAAAGTTTAAATATTTTGGAAAGATACATTTTTTTAATTCTGCCACCATATTATTATTTTTTAATCCACATTACTCAAATAAGGGTTCCCACCAAATATTGTTCCCAGTGGACTTCATCAATGTCGTTTCCATAAATTCACAGCCATTGTGAAAGCTCTATAACCTGGACTATGGGCAGTATATCCACAAGTTATAGACATTTCTGCATATTTTTGATTCATTTCAAGAGAATTAAGATAATGAAATGTTGCATAATATAAAAAAATTAATTCTCTAAGTAGAAGTCAACTTGGAGATGGCCTCAAGCTCTGAAGAGCCTTCTATGCAAAAATTAGCCTCTTCTGCATGTTCCGAGCTTCCGATCCTCTTAATAAATTGTTTAGCTTACTGATTTAACCATCATTAATTCCCAAAATGTCCAGCTTTATTTCCTCTTCAAAATAAATGGCTACACTTTATTAAAACCATCATTCCAAGACTGCCACCCTACTCCCCCTTCCAACCTCGAAAACCTAACTACTATAGTTTTAGACTTTCAGCTATTATCCTTCCCTTACAAAGAAGCAGATTAATAATGTCCCCTCTAACAACCTCATTTATTTTACAGAAAATTAACTCAGTTTCAACCCTGATTAATGATTTCATCTAAATGAATCAAATTAAAAATTGAAAATTATATTTCAAAAGATTGAGGAAAAAAAATTGACCATTTCCAGTTAACAAATGATCCTTTCAAATATTTATAAAAAAAAAAAAAAACGGTGACCATGAAAAGCGTGTGATAGTAAAGAAATGTAGACGGAGCCGGCTGCTTATCTCCAGGACGTAGAGAGAGAGGAGAAGGAAAAAAAAGAATACACTCCATTGTAGAAAGGGGATTCTCCGGGGAACCAAAACTGGCTTCTACTTAGACTCTGCCTGTAATCAGCGCACCAAAATAATATGAGAATTTCAGTGTTAATTAAACTGGTAAGGCTGGAGGTGCACGTCTGCTGACGAGGGATTAGGAAAGCATACATTAACCGCTTCTGTTAACAAAATCCGGCCTGTAAGAGTATCTGACCAAGTAGAAAGCGGTGACTGACAAGCACACTTGCTCACTCCCTCGGGGAACTTCAAATCAACTAATCAGACATAACCTCTGTGACAAGCGGATACCGAATACATATGTATGACATCATAGGGAGTAATCCAAGAGAATTTTACAGCTCCAGTAATGTTTTCCTAGAAGTAAAGCCCAAACATCAGACACGATGCGGCTACTGACCTCAGTGGTGCTAACTTGTCTTTCTTTTCCAGCTGTCATTACTAATGAGTGTGAATGTATATTCTTATGTTCCACGGTAAGAAAAGTACAGCCGGCAAGAACGTGACACTCAACTGATTCATAAACAGATGGTTTTCAGATATGGAACTGTCACAAGTTGACATAACTCATTGGGATAAGTCATTTTCAATAGTATAGAATAGAGGTAGATCTATGGTCCTCAACCAGGTGATCGGGAGACAATCATAGCTCGCAAACTCTCTATTTTGAGCCCTGATATACAAGGTATCTCGAGGTAAGAAAAGTACAGCCGGCAAGAACGTGACACCCAACTGATTCATAAAAAGATGGTTGTCAGATTCAGAACTGTCACAAGTTGTCATAACTCATTGGGATAAGTCATTTTCAATAGTATAGAATAGAGCTAGATCTGTGGTCCTCAACCAGGTGATCGGGAGACAATCATAGCTCGCAAACTCTCTACTTTGAGCCCTGATATACAAGGTGTCTCGAGGTAAGAAAAGTACAGCCGGCAAGAACGTGACACCCAACTGATTCATAAAAAGATGGTTGTCAGATTCAGAACTGTCACAAGTTGTCATAACTTATTGGGATAGGTCATTTTCAATAGTATAGAATAGAGCTAGATCTATGGTCCTCAACCAGGTGATCGGGAGACAATCATAGCTCGCAAACTCTCTACTTTGAGCCCTGATACACAAGGTGTCTCGAGGTAAGAAAAGTACAGCCGGCAAGAACATGACACCCAACTGATTCATAAAAAGATAGTTGTCAGATTCAGAACTGTCACAAGTTGACATAACTCATTGGGATAAGTCATTTTCAATAGTATAGAATAGAGCTAGATCTGTGGTCCTCAACCAGGTGATCGGGAGACAATCATAGCTCGCAAACTCTCTACTTTGAGCCCTGATGGACAAGTTGTCTCGAGGTAAGAAAAGTACAGCCGACAAGAACGTGACACCCAACTGATTCATAAAAAGATGGTTGTCAGATTCAGAACTGTCACAAGTTGTCATAACTCATTGGGATAGGTCATTTTCAATAGTATAGAATAGAGATAGATCTATGGTCCTCAACCAGATGATTGGGAGACAATCATAGCTCGCAAACTCTCTACTTTGAGCCCTGATAGACAAGGTGTCTTGAGGTAAGAAAAGTACAGCCGGAAAGAACATGACACCCAACTGATTCATAAAAAGATGGTTGTCAGATTCAGAACTGTCACAAGTTGTCATAACTCATTGGGATAGGTCATTTTCAATAGTATAGAATAGAGATAGATCTGTGGTCCTCAACCAGGTGATTGGGAGACAATCATAGCTCGCAAACTCTCTACTTTGAGCCCTGATACACAAGGTGTCTCGAGGTAAGAAAAGTACAGCTGGCAAGAACATGACACCCAACTGATTCATAAAAAGATGGTTGTCAGATTCCGAACTGTCACAAGTTGTCATAACTTATTGGGATAGGTCATTTTCAATAGTATAGAATAGAGGTAGATCTACGGTCCCCAACCAGGTGATTGGAGGACAATCATAGCTCGCAAACTCTCTACTTTGAGCCCTGATATACAAGGAGTCTACCTGTACTTTTCCTTTATTTTAATTAAGAAGTTCTTACATTCTAATACAGTATCAACGACATACTGGAAAAGCTGACCACAGGCTGTAATCCAGATCATAGACACTGGAAGGTCACATATAGGCACATAGAGCATAAACATCTCCTAACAGAGTATCACAAAATTATGTTTTTTTTTTAAACTGGTCATCTCACACAACTCATCTTGAAAGCCAGTAATAAAGGTAAGGATGGATACATCTGTATTGTAGAAATATCCTATCCACAAAATAATAGTGTCACTTTAAGTGGGATAATATCAGATTGTTAAATTACAAATTGAAATACTTATTTTTTATTTAGTGATTTTTTTTAGTACATCCATCATGGTGCCATCTCTAATGATCCCATAAAATAAAACCTTGCAAAAAAACAGAGGGGACTTCTCAACACAAGGTGTCCATCTTTCCAGGGTTTGGTTCATTCCACGCACACTTTCTTATGGTAACTTTTGGACTTTCCTCCTCATCTTTCTAAATGTTTGCTAGTGTTGTGGCAGAAGTAAAGAAGAAACACTCAGGATTATACTATGTACAGTGAAAGGGTCAACCTGAGCATTTTCCTACCTCTACATAGACTTTACATTAGCATCAATATTTGGACTATTTTTCCTTCATAATGGTTGCCTTGCAGTCAAACTCATGTGGAATCCAACAACCATCTGGGGGTGATGAATTTTACAATGTATTTTAATGAGCAGGATTTTTTGTTTTCTGAGAGAAAATCCACCGCCAAAGATGAATGGCAGTGGCATTCTTCCTTCTTCTTTTTGAACCACATCTATGCTTAGTCGAACCAAGCGTGCATGTCTATAGGAAAGCCATGAGGAACAGCTGATTGTCAAATTAATGTGCATATGCACCGACTGACAGAAGGAATATCTGATGGCTGAACCGAGTGTGCATGTGTATAGGATCACTGGGAGAAGTATCTGACTGCCAAACCAAATGTGCATGAAAATGGGGTGGCCAGAAGAAATAGCTAATGGCCGCACGAAGCATTCATATGTATTTAGGATCAGTAGGAATAAATTATAGATAAACTGAGCATGCATATGTTCTTCTGTTGTGTGAGGAATACACTGATGGTCGCACTTGTGTGTATTTGCATAGGTGTTTAGGAGAAACAGCTAATAGCTAAACTGAGTGTGCATGTGTAGAGATTAGAAGGGATAGTTGTAGGCCATACTGAGTGTGCATGTGTATAGATTAGAAGGGATAGTTGTAGGCCATACTGAGTGTGCATGTGCAGAGATTAGATGGGATAGCTGTAGGCCATACTGAGTGTGCATGTGTAGAGATTAGAAGGGATAGTTGTAGGCCATATTGAGTGTGCATGTGCAGAAATTAGATGGGATAGTTTTAGGCCATATTGAGTGTGCATGTGTAGAGTTTAGAAGGGATAGTTGTAGGCCATACTGAGTGTGCATGTGTAAAGATTAGAAGGGATAATTGTAAGCCATACTGAGTGTACATGTGTAGAGTATAGAATGGACAGTTGTAGGCCATACTGAGTGTGCATGTGTAGAGATTAGAAGGGATAGTTGTAGGCCATACTGAGTGTGCATGTGTAGAGACTAGAATGGACAGTTGTAGGCCATACTGAGTGTGCATGTGTATAGATTAGAAGGGATAGTTGTAGGCCATACTGAGTGTGCATGTGTAGAGTTTAGAAGGGATAGTTGTAGGCCATACTGAGTGTACATGTGTAGAGATTAAAATGGACAGTTGTAAGCCATACTGAGTGTACATGTGTAGAGATTAGATGGGATAGTTGGAGGCCATACTGAGTGTGCATGTGTAGAGAATAGATGGGACAGGTGTAGGCCATACTGAGTGTGCATGTGTAGAGTTTAGAAGGGATAGTTGTAAGCCATACTGAGTGTGCGTGTGTAGAGTTTAGATTGGATAGTTGTAGGCCATACTTAGTGTGCATGTGTAGAGATAAGAATGGACAGTTGTAGGCCATACTGAGTGTGCATGTGTAGAGATTAGATGTGTAGAGATTAGAATGGATAGTTGTAGGCCATACTGAGTGTGCATGTGTAGAGATTAGAAGGGACAGTTGTAGGCCATACTGAGTGTACATGTGTAGAGATTAGAATGGACAGTTGTAGGCCATACTGAGTGTGCATGTGTAGAGATTAGATGTGTAGAGATTAGAATGGATAGTTGTAGGACATACTGAGTGTGCATGTGCAGAGATTAGATGGGATAGTTGTAGGCCATACTGAGTGTGCATGTGCAGAGATTAGATGGGATAGTTGTAGGCCATACTGAGTGTGCATGTGTAGAGTTTAGAAGGGAGAGTTGTAGGCCATACTAAGTGTGCATGTGTAGAGATTAGAAGGGATAGTTGTAGGCCATACTGAGTGTGCATGTGTATAGATTAGAAGGGATAGTTGTAGGCCATACTGAGTGTGCATGTGTAGAGTTTAGAAGGGATAGTTGTAGGCCATACTGAGTGTGCATGTGTAGAGATTAGAAGGGATAGTTGTAGGCCATACTGAGTGTACATGTGTAGAGATTAAAATGGACAGTTGTAAGCCATACTGAGTGTACATGTGTAGAGATTAGATGGGATAGTTGGAGGCCATACTGAGTGTGCATGTGTAGAGATTAGATGGGATAGTTGTAGGCCATACTGAGTGTACATGTGTAGAGAATAGATGGGACAGATGTAGGCCATACTGAGTGTGCATGTGTAGAGTTTAGAAGGGATAGTTGTAAGCCATACTGAGTGTGCGTGTGTAGAGTTTAGATTGGATAGTTGTAGGCCATACTTAGTGTGCATGTGTAGAGATAAGAATGGACAGTTGTAGGCCATACTGAGTGTGCATGTGTAGAGATTAGATGTGTAGAGATTAGAATGGATAGTTGTAGGCCATACTGAGTGTACATGTGTAGAGATTAGAAGGGACAGTTGTAGGCCATACTGAGTGTACATGTGTAGAGATTAGAATGGACAGTTGTAGGCCATACTGAGTGTGCATGTGTAGAGATTAGAATGGACAGTTGTAGGCCATACTGAGTGTACATGTGTAGAGATTAGAAGGGACAGTTGTAGGCCATACTGAGTGTGCATGTGTAGAGATTAGATGGGATAGTTATAGGCCATACTGAGTGTGAATGTGTAGAGATTAGAAGGGATAGTTGTAGGCCATACTGAGTGTACATGTGTAGAGTATAGAATGGACAGTTGGAGGCCATACTGAGTGTGCATGTGTAGAGTTTAGAAGGGATAGTTGTAGGCCATACTGAGTGTGCATGTGTAGCAGAAGATCAGAAGTGATAGCTGTTGGCTGAATTAAGCATGAAGTTGTAGAAGTAGTTCAGAAGGAATAGTTGTCAGCCGAACTGAGTGTGTTTGTCTATAGGTTATTGAGTGCACATGTGTTGGAGGAGACCGGAAGGGATAGTTGTCGGCTGAAGTGATTGTATATGTTTATGATACGGTTTGTATGAGATTGATGTTGATCGACCTGCGTGTATGTGTAAGGCACAGAAGGGATAGGTTTTGGCTGAACTGAGACTCAAGTGCAGGAGGACAGAAGGGATAGATGTCAGCTAAACTGAGAGCGCATGTGTAGGCGGATGGATGAGATCGGTTTTGGCTGACATGGGAGTGCATGTGTAGGCGGACAGAGGAGATAGCTGTTGGCAGAATCGATTGTATATGTTTATGGTAAGTTTGAAAGGATAGCTGTTGATCGAACTGAGCGTGCATGTTTATGAGGATGTCAGGAATAAATAGCTTGCTTAACTCACTGCTCTTAGTGGTGTATGGACAGCTTGAGAGCTTGGACCAGCCACCATTACTATTGACCCAGACAAGGTCTGTCCACCATCTCCAGATAAAGCAATTGAAGAAGTCACATGAAGCCCATAGAGCCTAGCAATGAGGCGGTGCGGTGCCTACAAAGGACGGTGGTGTCTGTTATCTGTGCGCCTGCAGAGCCTCCCTTTTGTAGATTCAATAATGCAGGAGACTTCTTATCAGCAGCCGGGTGACTGATTGGAACAGTGATATGTTTAGACAATTCCCCATATTTAACTGAATTTACAGAAGCCGGCCGAGGCTGGAGTATTAAACGCCGGAGACTAATAGGGAATTAAACATGTACAATAGACTAACTCCATCTCCTCTCACACGCAGTAATGTGTTTAGTTCATTTACTCACAGTCATATTGTGTCTCTTTTATCTCAGCGGATCATCCGGGATGGGTTTCAAATTGGCCAAAGATTAAATCTTTCTTTTATTTTCTAACTTTTTTTTTTCATTTTCTTTTCTATTTCTTTATTATTTTTATTATTCTTTTTATTGCAATATTTATCCTGTCCAAAACATTTAAATATGGCTGCCAACAGATTCCTACCAGCCCGGTAATTAAAAGCGGAGGATGAAGAGGCCTGAGTGCCAACGACGATGTAACATTAATATTAATGCAACATGAGAGGGACAAATCAGTCACTTATTTAGTAGAAATGGTGTATGTGGCTCATTTGAAATTTAAATGTAAATCTTAATGTGCCTGGTAAGTAAGAGGAGGGAAGACGCGCGGCGGAAGTGCCGAGAGGTCACCCCAGGAATGGGTTTAACTGTCAGCTGCGTAGAGCCGGCGCTAATGAAAACAGAGGTCAGGAAGCGGCTGCACATTTCACCGTACAAGTGACGCTCCACAAGTATCTGCTGTCAGGAGGCGCACGCCGGGCGCACAGAATAATGCACAAGCGGATTTATATAAGTGAGAGCTGATTGTTATTGTTACATGTTCTACTAACTTATGTCTACATGAAGCAAATAGGAACACTGAATTATCTACGGTATATCTATTATCTATTTATTATCTATCGTCTATCTATTATCTATCTATCTATTATCTATCTATCATCTATCTATTATCTATCTATTATCTATCTATCTATCTATCTATTATCTATCATCTATCTATCTATCTATCTATCATCTATCTATTATCTATCCATCATCTATCTATCTATTATCTATCTATCTATCTATCTATCATCTATCTATTATCTATCTATCTATTATCTATCTATCTATTATCTATCATCTATCTATCTATTATCTATCATCTATTATCTATCTAATTATCTATCTATTATCTATCTATCATCTATCTATCATCTATCTATTATCTATCTATCTATCTGTCTATCAATCTATCTATCTATCTATCTATCTATCTATCTATCTATCTATCTATCTATCATCTATCTATTATCTATCTATCATCTATCTATCTATCTATCTATACATATATGCTAGCCACCTTAGGGAGAGACCCAAGTTGGGCTAAATGTGGCGGGACGAAAGAGACTGAAAAGCCCTCTACTTAAAGGAAATACATAGTGGATGCTTTCCTGAAACGGAAAGTACTTGCAAGCAGCATAATACAAAGAATAGCAGGTTTACCCAGAATCCTTTGCAGTAGGTGGAGCTATGCAAATCATCTCTTTCCACCCCAGTCTAATCCACAGAAGGTGGCTAGCATATGTGTATCGCTTGCTCACCAAGCCCCACTCCATACAGCCAACCAATTCCAGCCCTGTGCTGATGAGGGCCTAAAGCCCGAAACACGTGTCCACAGGTAGGAATTGGTTGGCTGTGTAAATTTAGAAACTAATCCGCAGCATTGCACGCTTGGCGGTTCCAAGCGCTGTGGATTAGACTGGGGTGGAAAGAGATGATTTGCATAGCTCTGCCTACTGCAAAGGATTCTGGGTAAACCTGCTATTCTTTGTATTATGCTGCTTGCAAGTACTTTCCGTTTCAGGAAAGCATCCACTATGTATCTATCTATCTATCTATCTATCTATCTATCATCTATCTATCTATCTATGATCTATCTATCTATTATCTATCTATTATCTATCATCTATCTATCTATTATCTATCTATTATCTATCATCTATCTATCTATATATCTATCTATCTATTATCTATCTATTATCTATCTATCTATTATCTATCTATTATCTATCACCTATCTATCTATTATCTATCTATCTATCTATCTATCTATCTATCTATCCATTATCTATCTATCTATCTATCTATTATCTATCGTCTATCTATTATCTATCTATCTATCTATCTATTATCTATCTATCTATGATCTATCTATATTATCTATCATCTATCTATCTATTATCTATCTATTATCTATCTATCTATTATCTATCACCTATCTATCTATTATCTATCATCTATCTATCTATCTATCTATCTATCCATTATCTATCTATTATCTATTGTCTATCTATTATCCATCTATCTATTATCTATCTATCTATCTATCTATCTATCTATCTATCCATTATCTATCTATCTATCTATTATCTATCGTCTATCTATTATCTATCTATCTATCTATCTATTATCTATCTATCTATCTATCTATGATCTATCTATATTATCTATCATCTATCTATCTATTATCTATCTATTATCTATCTATTATCTATCTATCTATTATCTATCTATTATCTATCTATTATCTATCTATCTATTATCTATCACCTATCTATCTATTATCTATCATCTATCTATCTATCTATCTATCTATCCATTATCTATCTATTATCTATTGTCTATCTATTATCTATCTATCTATTATCTATCTATCTATAATTATCTATCTATTATCTATCTATTATCTATCTAATATCTATCATCTATCTATCTATCTATCTATCTATTATCTATCATCTATCTATTATCTATCTATTATTTATCATCTATCTATCTATCTATTATCTATCTATCTATTATCTATCATCTATCTATTATCTATCATCTATCTATTAACTATCTATCTATTATCTATCGATCTATCTATTATCTATCTATCTATTATCTATCTATCAATCTATTATCTATCATCTAACTATCTATTATCTATCTATTATCTATCTATTGTCTATCTATCTATCTATCTATCTATCTATCTATCTATCTATCTATCATCTATATATTATCTAACTATTTATCTATTATCTATCTATCTATCTATCTATCTATTATCTAACTATCTATTATCTATCTATCTATTTATCTATCTATTATCTATCTATTATCTATCTATCATCTATCTATCTATCTATCTATCCAGTGGCGTAGGAAGGGGGGTGCGGGGGGGCGGTCCGCCCCGGGCGGCACAATGCGGGGGGCGGCCGGCGCTGCAAGAGAAGAAAAAAAAAAAAAAAAGACGCCCCTTTAAATCTTCGGGCGGCGCCGTCCGCCGCCACGACCAGCTCCCATAATATGCTGGACACACTGGGGGCAGGACTTGAGGCATGGGCAGAATGTAGACACGGGGCATGATTGGAGACACGGGGCAGGATTGGATCATGGGGCAGGATGGATACGATAGAGGCTGGTGGGGCAGGATGGGGAGATCATATGGGGTAGAATGGATACTCATGAGGGCAGGATGCGAGAAAATATGGCTGGAGCCAGGAATGAGATAAACGGGGCCAGGGTGGGGAATAGTGTTACCATAGGGGATAATTAAGTGATATTATTACTGCAGTGATGTATTTATTTTATTTTTTGAGTATACTGTTTTAAATGGGGGGGCGGTCCTGTTACTGTGCAGAGTGACACTATATCACCTTTTTTTCTTCATGTGATGTAATGTAGAAGTTGTGAAAAATTAAGTAATGTGTTCTGCAAGCGGAGCTCGAGATAACTGTGTTATTTCCTGCAGAAACGAGTCCTGGCTGGAAGGAATGATGGCGGTCTGTGCTGGATGAAAGATGAAGGACTTCACCTAGAGACGTCACTGGTGAGTCAGTGTTACCTATACACTGACACTATACACTGTATACTATATAGAGGTCCTGTGTATAATGTCACCAGTGATCTCTGTATTACCTCTACACAGACACTGCATACTAAGTACAGATCTCCTGTGAATACTGGCACTTATGGTGATAGTATTGTGGGTTTTTTTTTATTACTGATCAGTATTGTAGTATTCAGTCACTATGTGGTGGTAATATGTGGTCTGGAAATGGTGTTGTGGTATTTGTCCCTTGTATGTAGTATTATTCGGTCACTATGTGGCCTGGTCATGGTGTGGTGGTATTAAGTCACAGGTGTGGCATGTGGGGGTGACACCATTAGGCCCAGTTTAAGTTCTACAAAACAGGAAAACCATTTTTGGTAACCTTTGTGTGTATTGAGCCGGGGGGGGGGGGGGGGGGCGCCAAACTCGGGAACAGCCCCGGGCGGCAAAAGCTCTAGCTACGCCTCTGTATCTATCTTTTTATCAGTATCTATTATCTATCTATAATTATCTATTATCTATTTATCTGTCCTTTAACTCATATACATTAATCTAATTAACATCTTTCTTTCTGCCCATTAATATCTACCAGTTAATGTATATATGTTCTATCTATTACTTCTCTATCTATCATCTATTATCTATCTATCTATCTATCTATCTATCTATCTATCTATCTATCTATCTATCTATCTATCATCTATCTATTCTCCATTAGTGATGAGCGAGTGTGCTCGTTACTTGAGATTTCTGAGCATGCTCAGATGTTCTCCAAGTATTTTGGGCGTGCTCGGAGATTTAGTTTGTGTTGCCGCAGCTGCATGATTTGCGGCAGCTAGACAGGCTGAAAACATGCAGGTATTGCCTGTTTGTTAGGGAATCCCCACATGTATTCAGCCTGTCTAGCAGCCACAAATCATGCAGCTGCGGCTACACAAACTAAATCTCTGAGCGCGCCCAAAATACTTGGAGAACACCCAAGCATGCTCAGAAATCTCAAGTAACGAGCACACTCGCTCATTACTATTATCTATCTATCTATCTATTATCTATCTATCTATCTATTATCTATCTATCTATCTATCTATCTATCTATCATATTTGGATGTTTTTTCTCCTGCTCTTCCTATACCGTAGCAGCACTTCTTGAGCACATATTTTGAACCTAATAGGTATTTCCACGCCGTACGTGAGATCTATGAGCTGATATACTGGAGGTAACCTAGGAGGAAAACATGTTCAATTACTTTTTCTGGCCAAGTCTGATCCTTTCTTATTTTTCATGCTGAGAGGCAGCCAATCTGTTAGTGAATTCTCCAGGTTTTCGCACATGTACCCTGTCATTTCCGCAGAGTGCTGCCTGCACTGTAAATCAGATCAGAAATAAAGCCATTGTCTGCCATACATTTATATAAAAACCATGCTATTTTGCTATTTTGTTATTTGCTATTTTGCTCTTTACCTTTTGATTTTTTTTTACACCGCCAATCCTCGTAGCTCTTCAGATAACACAACCTGGACTTGATATTACAAAGTCCCAGCGTGATGTGTGTGCTGCTGGGGAAAGAGGTTGCGATGAATTTTCTAGCACCTGCGAGTAGCACGGGGACATTATACACCGGTGGTTTCCCCAGCGCCACCGCGCCAGGAGAGATCATGTCCTTAGAGCAGTAATAGTGGCAAGAGTAACTGTTTGCGTTGCTGAAAGTGAATTCCATGTGTAATAAATAAAAAACCAAAGCAAATACTATCATTAAGATACTAATATATGGCTTAAAGGGGTTCTTTACTTTGGACAGTCCCTAATTGTTAGAAGGATCTCATGACAATGAGTCAATTACGAAGCAGCCCTCTACTCGGATCCCCAGATATGGCCCCTCTTCCTTGTATATAAATGTAGGCATCTTAACTAAGCGGGCATCATCCTCATTGCTCTCCTGTGGAGGTCTTCTTGAAGACCACACCCACTTGGCTATCAAAATTAAGTTAACATACAGGTAAGAGAGGGGCATATCACACGAATGGAGAGGCGCTAAAGAAAGACATAGTCGAATTAAGGAAAACAGTGGCATGTAGTCTAGGTTAAAAAAAATTACACATTTATGGCAAGTCACCACACAAGTCAATGGACTACCCATAGAATCCACAAATGGGGACATCTTTTTCCCCACTCTATTTTTGACTGAACCAGATTGCCTTTTGAGGAAGCTAATCCTGGGCCAAAATATATCCTGTGTTTATAGACTATTTAGTGAGTAATAATATTTGTACAGTTGTCACTTTTTCTTCCAGTGCCATCTAATCCATGTGCTTCTTATAAATTCTGTGAGCAGACCTCCCAGCATACTGTAAAATTGCATCTAGACAGGTCCTGGTTGGGAGGGATGGTTCATTGAGAAGGACCCGTATTGGTAGGCTGCAGCATGTATTTTGCCTGGGTGTTGATTTTTAATGGGTCTCAATTTTTGAGTCTGGGTTTTAGGAATGGCCAAAGAGTTGGGTGGGACTGGCTGTTCCCTTACCTCCAGTTCTAGGAATTGGAGCAGGCTTTTAAAGGAAGTTACGCTGCCTTATTCAGTGCTGAGTGTTGAGATGGTGAAAAAGTCAGCTGTGCAAGAGGCTTGTTGTGTATATATATACATATATATATATATGTATATATATATGTATGGACTGTTTTTGTTTGTTTTTCCTTTGTGCCGAGACAAGGCTTTTTTTTCCGGGTTTTAGGAATGGCCAAAGAGTTGGGTGGGACTGGCTGTTCCCTTACCTCAAGTTCTAGGAATTGGAGCAGGCTATAAAAGGAAGTTATGCTGCCTTATTCAGTGCTGAGTATTGAGATGGAAAGACCTCTGGTGAAAAGGTCAGCTGTGCAAGAGGCTTGTTGCATATATATATATATATATATATATATATATACATATATATATATATACATATGTATGGGCTGTTTTTGCTTGTTTTTCCTTTGTGCCGTGACAAGGCTTTTTTTTCTGTTTATATTGGAGAGATTTATGGACTGAAATAATTCTATCCCGTTTGCACCAAGACACTTTGTCCATACCTGAAACTGCTGCCAAAGAGTGGAATCTCTACAACAGGCTGCTGTATGTTAATGCCACAGTCCATGATGATAAATATAAGTCTGCTTTCTTCCAAAACCTGCGTTAGAACGTCTGTCCACACTCTGTGATTGGTATAGAAGCTCAGCCCTATTCTTTTCAATGGACACACAACCCATGGACGGGCATGGTGCTGTTTTTGGAAGAGAAACCGCACCGTGATAGGTTTTTATCAGTCTAGATTACTCCTTTAGAAGCCACCTCTTTAGTTTTGGTTCCGGTGATGAGAATATACACATATGAGATATGTGCCTGACAAAGATGGATGTCTAGGCGTCTGTACAAGATAGGGACCCATTGCAAAATAAAACACATGTTGCGCAAATACCATCCAGGCGGAGGCCAAAAGAACACACTTTGGGGCTGAAGAAATAGAGGGTCAATGGTAATATTATAGTATAATATATACCCAAAGTAACGTTTCTGCTAAACCTACCCTTTAAACATGCAATTTCGCCATAATAAAAGGGAAAATAGAGAAAAAAGAGCACAAAACTAACTGCAAAATTCCTTGCACGCTCCTCTCTCCCGCTCTGCTCCGGGGTGGCTCTCGGTTTGTCGCTACGGCAAATATTTCCCCGACAATTATAATAAAATGATCATCATGGAAAATATTAGTTTGCACAGAAAAAAAAAAAACCTCAAGTGGCATTAGCGGTTATTTATAACCTGCCTCAATTAGGGCCGTTTGTTACCGGCAAATTGCTTTATAAACAGTAAAACGGAGCTCATTATTTAATTTAATCTGCAATAATAGCATCCTCGGCGTGTTTTATGAACACAGGCCTTAATTACTAAGACGATTTCCCTGTCTGGAAAATAACTGTTTCCAAAGTTTACACTGATAATAAAAAAAAAAATTGCAGCCTTCGAAAGTGCAGGTAATGGCGGAAAGAAAACCCAAATCCAGCCTAGTACTGGGCCCCTACATCACAACCTCAAGACCCAGCGCTAATTCCATTGCACTACCCGGTTTGTGTCGCCCCGCTCCCGTCACCGGCAGCAGGAATATTGTCTCCATGCTATTAGCTGCGGAAATCTCGTAACCAATTAAAGGCAGGCGGTGATAGAAGGCCCCGATTTTCTAATTTTACACGGCGCACGGTGACAAATGAGATGATACTGCTCTTGTAAGGCAAGGCTACAATCTGTCAAGACCCAACACTTGTGACCCCCGGTGACATCCTCTTTACATTTTGTGTTATTAGTCTTGCTTACATTAAAATACAAGGGATGCACTTAACTCCTCGGCTGACAGAACAGTGAGCAGCACTCGCAATAGTTCGCTAGCGAGGACTCGAGAGGGCATTAATTACATCTGCAGTAAAGGCTGCCGGTTTCATCGTGCCTGGTCTGCTAGCCATTGCTACAAATAAAAACTCACATAAAAGTGAACATTGATTGGAGGTTATAATGGATGAACATTATACAGTATGTATATACTCCATATAGCTGGACAGACGGAAGGATAGATAATAGAGAGATAATAGATAGATAGATAGATAGATAGATAGATGATAGATAGATAGATAGATAATAGATGATAGATAGATAGATAGATAATAGATAGATATAATAGATAGATAGATATCTAGATATATAGATAATAATTAGATAGATAGATGTACATAATGACTTCTAATTGTGTAAGTGTAGATTTCAGTAGTGTAAGTGTAGACACTAGTAATATAAGGGTAGACTCTGGTAGTGTAAATGTAGTAGTAAAGTAAGTGTAGACTGTAGTAGTGTACGTATAGCCTCTAGTAGTGTAAAGTTAGACTGTAGACGTGTAAATATAGACTGTAGTACTGTAAGTGTAGTCTCTAATGGTCTAAGCTAGACTATAGCAGTGTAAGTGTAGTCTCTAGTAGCGTGAGTGTATAATGTAGTAGTGTAAATGTAGACTCTAGTAGTATAACTGTAGACTGTAGTAGTGTCATTGTAGACTGCAGTAGTGTAAGTGTAGATTTTAGTAGTGTAAGTGTAGCCTCTAATAGTATAAGTGTAGACTGCAGTAGTGTAAGTGTAGAATGTAGTAATGTAAGTGTAGATTTCAGTAGTGTAAGTGTTAACTGTAGTAGTGTAGGTGTAGCCTCTAGCAGTATAAGTGTAGACTGTAGACATGGAAATGTACACTGTGGTAGTGTAAGTGTAGTCTCTAATAGTCTAAGCTAGACTATAGCAGGGTAAGTGTAGAATGTAGTAGTAAAGTGTAGACTGTAGTGTAAGTGTAGTCTCTAGTAGTGTAAGTGTAGAATGTAGCAGTGTGAGTGTAGACTTTAGTAGTGCAAGTGTAGCCTCTAATAGTATAAGTGTAGACTGTAGAAGTGTAAATATAGACTGTAGTAGTGTTAGTGTAAACTGTAGTAGCGTAAGTGTAACACCCCATGGAAGCGGTTGTTACAGCGGTCTCGCCTTCCTCACGGGGGAGGAGATGCCATGCCTGGAAGCAACAAGGAACCCTTTAACAGGTAACACGTGCACACAACACTGTTCTGACTCCAGGCCAGAAGGGGGAGCTCTAAACCCGGCTGGAGGAGGAGTTAGGAGTTCAGTCTAGAGGAGAGCTGGCGCCGTGCAGACAGGAGGTTCTGCAGCTCCTGACAGGAGTCAAACAGTCTGTAGGAGACTGTGAGGGGAGAAGAGGGAAAGGAGAGGAAAGGAACTGGAGTGGAACTGCGGGTGGGCTTCCTCCAGGACCAGGGCAAGAAACCGGAGGCCGGAATTCTGAGGTTGTGGGGGTAACTGTATGCTCCACAGCAGAATCCGGCCGGCAGGAGATTCCAAGTCTCCTGGCCACCATTAACACCCGAAGGCACAGCAGCATATAGAGCCCGGAGTCACAACGAGAAGGGACACCTGTAAAAAGGCTCAAGTTGCCTGCCATGCAGGTAGTGTCCACCTACAAGGACAGAGAGAAAGAGAGGACTCTGTGTGAAACCTAGGGCAGCAAGGGACTTAAAACATAGCACAGAAAGGAAGGCTTCCACCCCACCTGGCTATGGGATTCCAAATCGCTTCCAGTCTGCCTGGACCTCACCATCACCTGTGATTCATACCGTGGACTGTGGCTGTATACTACCAGTAAAAAGGTAAAGAGACTGCAGTCTTGTGTCCTCCAATTCTTTCCAGCACTACACCATCTGTCATCTTTGCCTACTACACTGGGAGTCCTGTGTACTAAGCTTTATCTGTGGGAAACCATACCATCTTTTGTGGGAAACCATACCAATAGCATTATCCCCAGTGGACCCCTTTAAGCAGCGTCAGTTATCCCTGATCGAATATCACAGGTGGCGTCACGAACATTCTTTTTCAAAGCAACCCCTTTAAAGATTTTCCCTTTAACTTGGACGTTCAGGGCCATGTACCGGGTCACCGCCACCGTGACTACCCTTTAATGACCACCGGAACCGGCCCGAGTACCCCATGGTCCATAAGTATAGAAAATAGTACTGGAAATGTAGACTGAATTGGTGAAAGTGTAGCTCTAGTAATGTATTTATAGGTTGTAGTAGTGTAAGTGTAGGATGTAGTATAGTGAGAGTAGACTGTTGTGGTCTAAGTGTAGACTCTAGTACTGTAATTGTACACTGTAAAAGTGTCATTGTACACTGTAGAAGTGTAAGTGTAGTCTCTAGTGATGTAAGTGTAGTCTGTAGTAGTGTAAGTGTAGACTGTAGTAGTGTAAGTGTAGACTGTAGTAGTGTAAGTGTAGATTGTAGCAGTGTAAGTGTAGACTGTAGTAGTGTAAGTGTAGATTGTAGCAGTGTAAGTGTAGACTGTAGTAGTGTAAGTGTAGACTGTAGTTGTGTAAGTGTAGATTGTAGCAGTGTAAGTGTAGACTGTAGTAGTGTAAGTGTAGACTGTAGTAGTGTAAGTGTAGATTGTAGCAGTGTAAGTGTAGACTGTAGTAGTGTAAGTGTAGATTGTAGCAGTGTAAGTGTAGTCTCTAGTGGTGTAAGTGTAGACTAGTAGTAAAGTGTAGATTGTAGTAGTGTAAATGTAGTCTCTAGTGGTGTAAGTGTAGACTGTAGTAGTGTAAGTGTAGACTGTAGCAGTTTAAGTGTAGACTAGTAGTAAAGTGTAGATTGTAGCAGTGTAAATGTAGTCTCTAGTGGTGTAAGTGTAGACTGTAGTAGTGTAAGTGTAGACTGTAGCAGTTTAAGTGTAGACTAGTAGTAAAGTGTAGATTGTAGTAGTGTAAATGTAGTCTCTAGTAGTGTGAGTGTGGTTTCTGGTAGTATGAGTGAAGATTGTAGTAGTGTATGTGTAGATTGTAGTAGTGTATGTGTAGATTGTAGCAGTGTAAGAGTAGTCTCTAGTGGTGTAAGTGTAGACTGTAGTAGTGTAAGTGTAGATTGTAGCAGTGTAAGTGTAGTCTCTAGTGGTGTAAGTGTAGACTGTAGTAGTGTAAGTGTAGACTGTAGTAGTGTAAGTGTAGACTGTAGCAGTTTAAGTGTAGACTAGTAGTAAAGTGTAGATTGTAGTAGTGTAAATGTAGTCTCTAGTAGTGTGAGTGTGGTTTCTGGTAGTATGAGTGTAGATTGTAGTAGTGTACGTGTAGATTGTAGTAGTGTATGTGTAGATTGTAGCAGTGTAAGTGTAGATTGTAGTAGTGTATGTGTAGATTGTAGCAGTGTAAGTGTAGATTGTAGAAGTGTAAGTGCAGTCTCTAGTCGTGTAAGTGTAGACTGTAGTAGTGTAATAGATTGTAGCAGTGTAAGTGTAAATTGTAGCAGTGTAAGTGTAGTCTCTAGTGGTGTAAGTGTAGACTATAGCAGTTTAAGTGTAGACTAGAAGTAAAGTGTAGATTGTTGTAGTGTACTCAGGCACATGTTAGAGATCCTACATGAGAACAAGGGGGACACCAGACCCATACAATAATCTGAGATCTAATAACCACATATAACGAAAAAAGTCTAATCAAAAGTCATTTTATTAGATACTATACAAAACTCAGAAACACTCAATATATACATAAAAGTTAGTTGGACGAGTATATCAATAGGAAAGAGCAAGAAAAACCGAATCCACAGTGACATAGAGCAAATAATCCCTATAGGAACGGGCCTGAGAAAGTACCTAGCCACTGGAGTGCATAGGCTCAGAAAACCTGTCACATTGAACCAAAAAAGGCAGGGGTCACACTAGTAAAACAGGCCGAAGATAAACACTCCGGATACCTGCTGACCACAGGCCAGAGCTGCTAGTTATTAGACCGTCTATTAAATATAGAAAGGTGCCAGTGCAAAAAAGTGCAAGAAGTGCCAAGAAAATAATAATAATAGCAGCAATCGGTACTAATTATAGCTTACCCATATGGGGGGATGCTGCCGCTATCCACCGTGGATCCGCACTGCCCCTCATGTTTCACTTTAACGGCTTATAAGCCAATTTCACTTACTATTGCTAAGCCCCCATTTTTTTATTGATACTGTGTACCGTGCTACTTTAATTGAATCCCTATGTCTAAATTTTACATGTATTCGCTCCTATTAAACAATCACAATAAAATATAATTGTCTGTGAATTGTGTATGATTGTATTAGTGTAAATGTAGACTGTAGTAGTGTAAGTGTAAACTGTAGTAGTGTAAGTGTAGATTGTAGCAGTGTAAGTGCAGTCTCTAGTGGTGTAAGTGTAGATTGTAGTAGTGTAAGTGTAGACTGTAGTAGTGTAAGTGTAGACTGTAGTAGTGTAAGTGTAGACTGTAGTAGTGTAAGTGTAGATTGTAGTAGTGTAAGTGTAGACTGTAGCAGTGTAAGTGTAGACTGTAGTAGTGTAAGTGTAGACTGTAGTAGTGTAAGTGTAGATTGTAGTAGTGTAAGTGTAGATTGTAGCAGTGTAAGTGTAGTCTCTAGTAGTGTAAGTGTAGATTGTAGTAGTGTAAGTGTAGACTGTAGCAGTGTAAGTGTAGACTGTAGTAGTGTAAGTGTAGACTGTAGTAGTGTAAGTGTAGATTGTAGTAGTGTAAGTGTAGATTGTAGCAGTGTAAGTGCAGTCTCTAGTGGTGTAAGTGTAGATTGTTGTAGTGTAAGTGTAGACTGTAGTAGTGTAAGTGTAGACTGTAGCAGTGTAAGTGTAGACTGTAGTAGTGTAAGTGTAGACTGTAGTAGTGTAAGTGTAGATTGTAGTAGTGTAAGTGTAGATTGTAGCAGTGTAAGTGTAGTCTCTAGTAGTGTAAGTGTAGATTGTAGTAGTGTAAGTGTAGACTGTAGCAGTGTAAGTGTAGACTGTAGTAGTGTAAGTGTAGACTGTAGTAGTGTAAGTGTAGATTGTAGCAGTGTAAGGGTAGTCTCTAGTGGTGTAAGTGTAGATTGTTGTAGTGTAAGTGTAGACTGTAGTAGTGTAAGTGTAGACTGTAGTAGTGTAAGTGTAGATTGTAGCAGTGTAAGGGTAGTCTCTAGTGGTGTAAGTGTAGATTGTTGTAGTGTAAGTGTAGACTGTAGTAGTGTAAGTGTAGACTGTAGTAGTGTAAGGGTAGATTGTAGCAGTGTAAGTGCAGTCTCTAGTGGTGTAAGTGTAGATTGTAGTAGTGTAAGTGTAGACTGTAGTAGTGTAAGTGTAGATTGTAGCAGTGTAAGGGTAAATTGTAGCAGTGTAAGTGTAGTCTCTAGTGGTGTAAGTGTAGACTATAGCAGTTTAAGTGTAGACTAGTAGTAAAGTGTAGATTGTTGTAGTGTACTCAGGCACATGTTTCACTTTAACTGCTTATAAGCCAATTTCACTTACTATTGCTAAGCCCCCGTTTTTTTATTGATACTGTGTACCGTGCTACTTTAATTGAATCCCTATGTCTAAATTTTACATGTATTCGCTCCTATTAAACAATCACAATAAAATATAATTGTCCGTGAATTGTGTATGATTGTATTAGTGTAAATGTAGACTGTAGCAGAGTAAGTGTAAACTGTAGTAGTGTAAGTGTAGATTGTAGCAGTGTAAGTGTAGTCTCTAGTGGTGTAAGTGCAGTCTCTAGTAGTGTAAGTGTAGATTGTAGTAGTGTAAGTGTAGACTGTAGTAGTGTAAGTGTAGACTGTAGTAGTGTAAGTGTAGATTGTAGCAGTGTAAGTGTAGTCTCTAGTGGTGTAAGTGTAGATTGTAGTAGTGTAAGTGTAGACTGTAGTAGTGTAAGTGTAGACTGTAGTAGTGTAAGGGTAGATTGTAGCAGTGTAAGTGTAGTCTCTAGTGGTGTAAGTGTAGATTGTAGTAGTGTAAGTGTAGACTGTAGTAGTGTAAGTGTAGACTGTAGCAGTGTAAGTGTAGATTGTAGCAGTGTAAGGGTAGTCTCTAGTGGTGTAAGTGTAGATTGTTGTAGTGTAAGTGTAGACTGTAGTAGTGTAAGTGTAGACTGTAGTAGTGTAAGGGTAGATTGTAGCAGTGTAAGTGCAGTCTCTAGTGGTGTAAGTGTAGATTGTAGTAGTGTAAGTGTAGACTGTAGTAGTGTAAGTGTAGATTGTAGCAGTGTAAGGGTAAATTGTAGCAGTGTAAGTGTAGTCTCTAGTGGTGTAAGTGTAGACTATAGCAGTTTAAGTGTAGACTAGTAGTAAAGTGTAGATTGTTGTAGTGTACTCAGGCACATGTTTCACTTTAACTGCTTATAAGCCAATTTCACTTACTATTGCTAAGCCCCCGTTTTTTTATTGATACTGTGTACCGTGCTACTTTAATTGAATCCCTATGTCTAAATTTTACATGTATTCGCTCCTATTAAACAATCACAATAAAATATAATTGTCTGTGAATTGTGTATGATTGTATTAGTGTAAATGTAGACTGTAGTAGTGTAAGTGTAAACTGTAGTAGTGTAAGTGTAGATTGTAGCAGTGTAAGTGTAGTCTCTAGTAGTGTAAGTGTAGATTGTAGTAGTGTAAGTGTAGACTGTAGCAGTGTAAGTGTAGACTGTAGTAGTGTAAGTGTAGACTGTAGTAGTGTAAGTGTAGATTGTAGTAGTGTAAGTGTAGATTGTAGCAGTGTAAGTGTAGTCTCTAGTAGTGTAAGTGTAGATTGTAGTAGTGTAAGTGTAGACTGTAGCAGTGTAAGTGTAGACTGTAGTAGTGTAAGTGTAGACTGTAGTAGTGTAAGTGTAGATTGTAGTAGTGTAAGTGTAGATTGTAGCAGTGTAAGTGCAGTCTCTAGTGGTGTAAGTGTAGATTGTTGTAGTGTAAGTGTAGACTGTAGTAGTGTAAGTGTAGACTGTAGCAGTGTAAGTGTAGACTGTAGTAGTGTAAGTGTAGACTGTAGTAGTGTAAGTGTAGATTGTAGTAGTGGAAGTGTAGATTGTAGCAGTGTAAGTGTAGTCTCTAGTAGTGTAAGTGTAGATTGTAGTAGTGTAAGTGTAGACTGTAGCAGTGTAAGTGTAGACTGTAGTAGTGTAAGTGTAGACTGTAGTAGTGTAAGTGTAGACTGTAGTAGTGTAAGTGTAGATTGTAGCAGTGTAAGGGTAGTCTCTAGTGGTGTAAGTGTAGATTGTTGTAGTGTAAGTGTAGACTGTAGTAGTGTAAGTGTAGACTGTAGTAGTGTAAGTGTAGATTGTAGCAGTGTAAGGGTAGTCTCTAGTGGTGTAAGTGTAGATTGTTGTAGTGTAAGTGTAGACTGTAGTAGTGTAAGTGTAGACTGTAGTAGTGTAAGGGTAGTTTGTAGCAGTGTAAGTGCAGTCTCTAGTGGTGTAAGTGTAGATTGTAGTAGTGTAAGTGTAGACTGTAGTAGTGTAAGTGTAGATTGTAGCAGTGTAAGGGTAAATTGTAGCAGTGTAAGTGTAGTCTCTAGTGGTGTAAGTGTAGACTATAGCAGTTTAAGTGTAGACTAGTAGTAAAGTGTAGATTGTTGTAGTGTACTCAGGCACATGTTTCACTTTAACTGCTTATAAGCCAATTTCACTTACTATTGCTAAGCCCCCGTTTTTTTATTGATACTGTGTACCGTGCTACTTTAATTGAATCCCTATGTCTAAATTTTACATGTATTCGCTCCTATTAAACAATCACAATAAAATATAATTGTCCGTGAATTGTGTATGATTGTATTAGTGTAAATGTAGACTGTAGCAGAGTAAGTGTAAACTGTAGTAGTGTAAGTGTAGATTGTAGCAGTGTAAGTGTAGTCTCTAGTGGTGTAAGTGCAGTCTCTAGTAGTGTAAGTGTAGATTGTAGTAGTGTAAGTGTAGACTGTAGTAGTGTAAGTGTAGACTGTAGTAGTGTAAGTGTAGATTGTAGCAGTGTAAGTGTAGTCTCTAGTGGTGTAAGTGTAGATTGTAGTAGTGTAAGTGTAGACTGTAGTAGTGTAAGTGTAGACTGTAGCAGTGTAAGTGTAGATTGTAGCAGTGTAAGGGTAGTCTCTAGTGGTGTAAGTGTAGATTGTTGTAGTGTAAGTGTAGACTGTAGTAGTGTAAGTGTAGACTGTAGTAGTGTAAGGGTAGATTGTAGCAGTGTAAGTGCAGTCTCTAGTAGTGTAAGTGTAGATTGTAGCAGTGTAAGTGTAGACTGTAGTAGTGTAAGGGTAGATTGTAGCAGTGTAAGTGTAGTCTCTAGTGGTGTAAGTGTAGATTGTAGTAGTGTAAGTGTAGACTGTAGTAGTGTAAGGGTAGATTGTAGCAGTGTAAGTGCAGTCTCTAGTAGTGTAAGTGTAGATTGTAGCAGTGTAAGTGCAGTCTCTAGTAGTGTAAGTGTAGATTGTAGCAGTGTAAGTGTAGACTGTAGTAGTGTAAGGGTAGATTGTAGCAGTGTAAGTGTAGTCTCTAGTGGTGTAAGTGTAGATTGTAGTAGTGTAAGTGTAGACTGTAGTAGTGTAAGTGTAGACTGTAGCAGTGTAAGTGTAGATTGTAGCAGTGTAAGGGTAGTCTCTAGTGGTGTAAGTGTAGATTGTTGTAGTGTAAGTGTAGACTGTAGTAGTGTAAGTGTAGACTGTAGTAGTGTAAGGGTAGATTGTAGCAGTGTAAGTGCAGTCTCTAGTGGTGTAAGTGTAGATTGTAGTAGTGTAAGTGTAGACTGTAGTAGTGTAAGTGTAGATTGTAGCAGTGTAAGGGTAAATTGTAGCAGTGTAAGTGTAGTCTCTAGTGGTGTAAGTGTAGACTATAGCAGTTTAAGTGTAGACTAGTAGTAAAGTGTAGATTGTTGTAGTGTACTCAGGCACATGTTTCACTTTAACTGCTTATAAGCCAATTTCACTTACTATTGCTAAGCCCCCGTTTTTTTATTGATACTGTGTACCGTGCTACTTTAATTGAATCCCTATGTCTAAATTTTACATGTATTCGCTCCTATTAAACAATCACAATAAAATATAATTGTCCGTGAATTGTGTATGATTGTATTAGTGTAAATGTAGACTGTAGCAGAGTAAGTGTAAACTGTAGTAGTGTAAGTGTAGATTGTAGCAGTGTAAGTGTAGTCTCTAGTGGTGTAAGTGCAGTCTCTAGTAGTGTAAGTGTAGATTGTAGTAGTGTAAGTGTAGACTGTAGTAGTGTAAGTGTAGACTGTAGCAGTGTAAGTGTAGATTGTAGCAGTGTAAGGGTAGTCTCTAGTGGTGTAAGTGTAGATTGTTGTAGTGTAAGTGTAGACTGTAGTAGTGTAAGTGTAGACTGTAGTAGTGTAAGGGTAGATTGTAGCAGTGTAAGTGTAGATTGTAGTAGTGTAAGTGTAGTCTCTAGTGGTGTAAGTGCAGTCTCTAGTGGTGTAAGTGTAGATTGTAGTAGTGTAAGTGTAGACTGTAGTAGTGTAAGTGTAGATTGTAGCAGTGTAAGGGTAAATTGTAGCAGTGTAAGTGTAGTCTCTAGTGGTGTAAGTGTAGACTATAGCAGTTTAAGTGTAGACTAGTAGTAAAGTGTAGATTGTTGTAGTGTACTCAGGCACATGTTTCACTTTAACTGCTTATAAGCCAATTTCACTTACTATTGCTAAGCCCCCGTTTTTTTATTGATACTGTGTACCGTGCTACTTTAATTGAATCCCTATGTCTAAATTTTACATGTATTCGCTCCTATTAAACAATCACAATAAAATATAATTGTCTGTGAATTGTGTATGATTGTATTAGTGTAAATGTAGACTGTAGTAGTGTAAGTGTAAACTGTAGTAGTGTAAGTGTAGATTGTAGCAGTGTAAGTGTAGTCTCTAGTAGTGTAAGTGTAGATTGTAGTAGTGTAAGTGTAGACTGTAGCAGTGTAAGTGTAGACTGTAGTAGTGTAAGTGTAGACTGTAGTAGTGTAAGTGTAGATTGTAGTAGTGTAAGTGTAGATTGTAGCAGTGTAAGTGTAGTCTCTAGTAGTGTAAGTGTAGATTGTAGTAGTGTAAGTGTAGACTGTAGCAGTGTAAGTGTAGACTGTAGTAGTGTAAGTGTAGACTGTAGTAGTGTAAGTGTAGATTGTAGTAGTGTAAGTGTAGATTGTAGCAGTGTAAGTGCAGTCTCTAGTGGTGTAAGTGTAGATTGTTGTAGTGTAAGTGTAGACTGTAGTAGTGTAAGTGTAGACTGTAGCAGTGTAAGTGTAGACTGTAGTAGTGTAAGTGTAGACTGTAGTAGTGTAAGTGTAGATTGTAGTAGTGGAAGTGTAGATTGTAGCAGTGTAAGTGTAGTCTCTAGTAGTGTAAGTGTAGATTGTAGTAGTGTAAGTGTAGACTGTAGCAGTGTAAGTGTAGACTGTAGTAGTGTAAGTGTAGACTGTAGTAGTGTAAGTGTAGACTGTAGTAGTGTAAGTGTAGATTGTAGCAGTGTAAGGGTAGTCTCTAGTGGTGTAAGTGTAGATTGTTGTAGTGTAAGTGTAGACTGTAGTAGTGTAAGTGTAGACTGTAGTAGTGTAAGTGTAGATTGTAGCAGTGTAAGGGTAGTCTCTAGTGGTGTAAGTGTAGATTGTTGTAGTGTAAGTGTAGACTGTAGTAGTGTAAGTGTAGACTGTAGTAGTGTAAGGGTAGATTGTAGCAGTGTAAGTGCAGTCTCTAGTGGTGTAAGTGTAGATTGTAGTAGTGTAAGTGTAGACTGTAGTAGTGTAAGTGTAGATTGTAGCAGTGTAAGGGTAAATTGTAGCAGTGTAAGTGTAGTCTCTAGTGGTGTAAGTGTAGACTATAGCAGTTTAAGTGTAGACTAGTAGTAAAGTGTAGATTGTTGTAGTGTACTCAGGCACATGTTTCACTTTAACTGCTTATAAGCCAATTTCACTTACTATTGCTAAGCCCCCGTTTTTTTATTGATACTGTGTACCGTGCTACTTTAATTGAATCCCTATGTCTAAATTTTACATGTATTCGCTCCTATTAAACAATCACAATAAAATATAATTGTCCGTGAATTGTGTATGATTGTATTAGTGTAAATGTAGACTGTAGCAGAGTAAGTGTAAACTGTAGTAGTGTAAGTGTAGATTGTAGCAGTGTAAGTGTAGTCTCTAGTGGTGTAAGTGCAGTCTCTAGTAGTGTAAGTGTAGATTGTAGTAGTGTAAGTGTAGACTGTAGTAGTGTAAGTGTAGACTGTAGTAGTGTAAGTGTAGATTGTAGCAGTGTAAGTGTAGTCTCTAGTGGTGTAAGTGTAGATTGTAGTAGTGTAAGTGTAGACTGTAGTAGTGTAAGTGTAGACTGTAGCAGTGTAAGTGTAGATTGTAGCAGTGTAAGGGTAGTCTCTAGTGGTGTAAGTGTAGATTGTTGTAGTGTAAGTGTAGACTGTAGTAGTGTAAGTGTAGACTGTAGTAGTGTAAGGGTAGATTGTAGCAGTGTAAGTGCAGTCTCTAGTAGTGTAAGTGTAGATTGTAGCAGTGTAAGTGTAGACTGTAGTAGTGTAAGGGTAGATTGTAGCAGTGTAAGTGCAGTCTCTAGTAGTGTAAGTGTAGATTGTAGCAGTGTAAGTGCAGTCTCTAGTAGTGTAAGTGTAGATTGTAGCAGTGTAAGTGTAGACTGTAGTAGTGTAAGGGTAGATTGTAGCAGTGTAAGTGTAGTCTCTAGTGGTGTAAGTGTAGATTGTAGTAGTGTAAGTGTAGACTGTAGTAGTGTAAGTGTAGACTGTAGCAGTGTAAGTGTAGATTGTAGCAGTGTAAGGGTAGTCTCTAGTGGTGTAAGTGTAGATTGTTGTAGTGTAAGTGTAGACTGTAGTAGTGTAAGTGTAGACTGTAGTAGTGTAAGGGTAGATTGTAGCAGTGTAAGTGCAGTCTCTAGTGGTGTAAGTGTAGATTGTAGTAGTGTAAGTGTAGACTGTAGTAGTGTAAGTGTAGATTGTAGCAGTGTAAGGGTAAATTGTAGCAGTGTAAGTGTAGTCTCTAGTGGTGTAAGTGTAGACTATAGCAGTTTAAGTGTAGACTAGTAGTAAAGTGTAGATTGTTGTAGTGTACTCAGGCACATGTTTCACTTTAACTGCTTATAAGCCAATTTCACTTACTATTGCTAAGCCCCCGTTTTTTTATTGATACTGTGTACCGTGCTACTTTAATTGAATCCCTATGTCTAAATTTTACATGTATTCGCTCCTATTAAACAATCACAATAAAATATAATTGTCCGTGAATTGTGTATGATTGTATTAGTGTAAATGTAGACTGTAGCAGAGTAAGTGTAAACTGTAGTAGTGTAAGTGTAGATTGTAGCAGTGTAAGTGTAGACTGTAGTAGTGTAAGTGTAGACTGTAGTAGTGTAAGTGTAGATTGTAGCAGTGTAAGTGTAGTCTCTAGTGGTGTAAGTGTAGATTGTAGTAGTGTAAGTGTAGACTGTAGTAGTGTAAGTGTAGACTGTAGTAGTGTAAGGGTAGATTGTAGCAGTGTAAGTGTAGTCTCTAGTGGTGTAAGTGTAGATTGTAGTAGTGTAAGTGTAGACTGTAGTAGTGTAAGTGTAGACTGTAGCAGTGTAAGTGTAGACTGTAGTAGTGTAAGTGTAGACTGTAGTAGTGTAAGTGTAGACTGTATTAGTGTAAGTGTAGATTGTAGCAGTGTAAGTGCAGTCTCTAGTGGTGTAAGTGTAGATTGTAGTAGTGTAAGTGTAGACTGTAGTAGTGTAAGTGTAGATTGTAGCAGTGTAAGTGTAGTCTCTAGTGGTGTAAGTGTAGACTGTAGTAGTGTAAGTGTAGACTGTAGTAGTGTAAGTGTAGACTGTAGTAGTGTAAGGGTAGATTGTAGCAGTGTAAGTGTAGTCTCTGGTGGTGTAAGTGTAGATTGTAGTAGTGTAAGTGTAGATTGTAGCAGTGTAAGTGTAGACTGTAGTAGTGTAAGTGTAGACTGTAGTAGTGTAAGTGTAGATTGTAGCAGTGTAAGTGTAGACTGTAGTAGTGTAAGTGTAGACTGTAGTAGTGTAAGTGTAGATTGTAGCAGTGTAAGTGTAAATTGTAGCAGTGTAAGTGTAGTCTCTAGTGGTGTAAGTGTAGACTATAGCAGTTTAAGTGTAGACTTGAAGTAAAGTGTAGATTGTTGTAGTGTACTCAGGCACATGTTTCACTTTAACTGCTTATAAGCCAATTTCACTTACTATTGCTAAGCCCCCGTTTTTTTATTGATACTATGTACCGTGCTACTTTAATTGAATCCCTATGTCTAAATTTTACATGTATTCGCTCCTATTAAACAATCACAATAAAATATAATTGTCCGTGAATTGTGTATGATTGTATTAGTGTAAATGTAGACTGTAGCAGAGTAATTGTAAACTGTAGTAGTGTAAGTGTAGATTGTAGCAGTGTAAGTGTAGTCTCTAGTGGTGTAAGTGCAGTCTCTAGTAGTGTAAGTGTAGATTGTAGTAGTGTAAGTGTACACTGTAGTAGTGTAAGTGTAGACTGTAGTAGTGTAAGTGTAGATTGTAGCAGTGTAAGTGTAGTCTCTAGTGGTGTAAGTGTAGATTGTAGTAGTGTAAGTGTAGACTGTAGTAGTGTAAGTGTAGACTGTAGTAGTGTAAGGGTAGATTGTAGCAGTGTAAGTGTAGTCTCTAGTGGTGTAAGTGTAGATTGTAGCAGTGTAAGTGTAGACTGTAGTAGTGTAAGTGTAGACTGTAGTAGTGTAAGTGTAGATTGTAGCAGTGTAAGTGTAGACTGTAGTAGTGTAAGTGTAGACTGTAGTAGTGTAAGTGTAGATTGTAGCAGTGTAAGTGTAGACTGTAGTAGTGTAAGTGTAGACTGTAGTAGTGTAAGTGTAGATTGTAGCAGTGTAAGTGTAGACTGTAGTAGTGTAAGTGTAGATTGTAGCAGTGTAAGTGTAGTCTCTAGTGGTGTAAGTGTAGATTGTAGTAGTGTAAGTGTAGACTGTAGTAGTGTAAGTGTAGATTGTAGTAGTGTAAGTGTAGTCTCTAGTAGTGTAAGTGTAGATTGTAGCAGTGTAAGTGTAGACTGTAGTAGTGTAAGTGTAGATTGTAGCAGTGTAAGTGTAGTCTCTAGTAGTGTAAGTGTAGATTGTAGCAGTGTAAGTGTAGTCTCTAGTAGTGTAAGTGTAGATTGTAGCAGTGTAAGTGTAGACTGTAGTAGTGTAAGTGTAGATTGTAGCAGTGTAAGTGTAGTCTCTAGTGGTGTAAGTGTAGATTGTAGTAGTGTAAGTGTAGACTGTAGTAGTGTAAGGGTAGATTGTAGCAGTGTAAGTGTAGTCTTTAGTGGTGTAAGTGTTGACTGTAGTAGTGTAAGTGTAGACTGTAGTAGTGTAAGTGTAGACTGTAGTAGTGTAAGTGTAGATTGTAGCAGTGTAAGTGTAGACTGTAGTAGTGTAAGTGTAGATTGTAGCAGTGTAAGTGTAGACTGTAGTAGTGTAAGTGTAGATTGTAGCAGTGTAAGTGTAGTCTCTAGTGGTGTAAGTGTAGACTATAGCAGTTTAAGTGTAGACTAGTAGTAAAGTGTAGATTGTTGTAGTGTACTCAGGCACATGTTTCACTTTAACTGCTTATAAGCTAATTTCACTTACTATTGCTAAGCCCCCGTTTTTTTATTGTTTTTTTATTGATACTGTGTGCCGTGCTACTTTAATTGAATCCCTATGTCTAAATTTTACATGTATTCGCTCCTATTAATCACAATAAAATATAATTGCCTGTGAATTGTGTATGATTGTATTAGTGTAAATGTAGACTGTAGCAGAGTAAGTGTAAACTGTAGTAGTGTAAGTGTAGACTGTAGTAGCGTAAGTGTAGTCTCTAGTACTTTACATGTACACTGTAGTCGTGTAAGTGTAGTCTGTAGTATTGTAAGTGTAGTCTCTAGTAGTGTAAGTGTAAACTGTAGTAGTGTGAGTGTAGTCTGTAGTATTGTGAGTGTAGACTGTAGTAATGTAAGTGTAGGCTGTAGTAATGTAATTGTAGTCTCTAGTATTGTGAGTGTAGTTTCTGGTAGTGTACGTGTAGACTGTAGGAGTTAAAGTGTAGTCTCTAGTAGTGTAAGTGTAGACTATAGTATTGTAAGAGTAGTCTCTAGTAGTGAAAGTGTAGACTGTAGTAGTGTAAGTGTAGTCTCTAGTATTGTGAGTGTAGTTTCTGGTAGTGTAAGTGTAGACTGCAACAGTGTAAGTGTAGTCTCTAGTAGTGTAAGTGTAGACTGCAATTGTGTAAGGGTAGTCACAGAATCATAGAACCATAGAATGGTAGAGTTGGAAGGGACCTCCTGGGTCATCTGGTCCAACCCCCTGCTTAGTATTGTGAGTGTAGTTTCTGGTAGTGTAAGTGTAGACTGTATTATTGTAAATGTAGACTGTAGTAGTGTTCGTATAGTCTATAGTAGTGTAAGTGTAGACTGCAATAGTGTAAGAGTAGTTTTTTAGTATTGTGAGTGTAGTTTCTGGTAGCGTAAGTGTAGACTGTAGCAGTGTAAGCGTAGTCTCTAGTAGTGTAAGTGTAGACTGTAGTAGTGTAAGTGAAGTCTCTAGTAGTGTAAATGTAGACTTTAGTAGAGTAAGTGTTGCCTCTAGTAGTGTAAGTGTAGTCTCTAGTATTGTGAGTGTATTTTCTGGTAGTGTAAATGTAGACTGTAGCAGTGTAAGCGTAGTCTCTAGTAGTGTAAGTGTAGACTGTAGTAGTGTAAGTGAAGTCTCTAGTAGTGTAAGTGTAGACTGTAGTAGTGTAAGTGTTGTCTCTAGTAGTGTAAGTGTAGACTGTAGTAGTGTAAGTGTTGTCTCTAGTAGTGTAAGTGTAGTCTTTAGTATTGTGAGTGTAGTTTCTGGTAGTGTGAGTGTAGACGGTATTAGTGTAAGTGTAGACTGTAGTAGCGTAAGTGTATTGTCTAGTATTGTGATTGTAGTCTCTAGTATTGTGAGTGTAGACTGTATTAGTGTAAGTGTAGACTGTACTAGTGTGAGTGTAGTCTCTAGTATTGTGAGTGTGGTTTCTGTAGTGTAAGTGTAGATTGTAGTAGTGTAAGTGTAGTCTCTAGTATTGTGAGTGTAGTTCTTGGTAATGTAAGTGTAGACTGTAGCAATGTAAGTGCAGTCTGTACTAGTAAAGTGTATACTGTAGTAGTGTAAGTGTAGTCTCTAGTATTGTGAGTGTAGTTTCTGGTAATGTAAGTGTAGACAGTAGTAGTGTAAGTGAAGTCTCTAGTATTGGGAGTGTAGTTTCTGGTAGTGTAAGTGTAGACTGTAGTACTGTAAGTGTAGTTTCTGGTAGTGTGAGTGCAGTCTCTAGTATTGTGAGTGTAGTTTCTGGTAGTGTAAGTGTAGTCTCTAGTATTGTGAGTGTAGTTTCTGGTAGTGTGAGTGTAGTTTCTGGTAGTGTGAGTGTAGTCTCTAGCATTGTGAGTGCAGTTTCTGGTAGTGTGAGTGAAGTCTCTAGTATTGTGAGTGTAGTTTCTGGTAGTGTGAGTGTAGTCTCTAGTATTGTGAGTGTAGTTTCTGGTAGTGTGAGTGTAGTCTCTAGTATTGTGAGTGTAGTTTCTGGTAGTGTGGGTGTAGTTTCTGGTAGTGTGAGTGTAGTTTCTGGTAGTGTGATTGTAGTTTCTGGTAGTGTGAGTGTAGTCTCTAGTATTGTGAGTGTAGTTTCTGGTAGTGTGAGTGTAGTTTCTGGTAGTGTGAGTGTAGTTTCTGGTAGTGTGATTGTAGTTTCTGGTAGTGTGAGTGTAGTCTCTAGTAGTGTGAGTGTAGTTTCTGGTAGTGTACGTGTAGACTGTAGTAGTGTAAGTGTAGTCTCTAGTAGTGTGAGTGTAGTTTCTCATAGTGTACGTGTAGACTGTAGTAGTGTAAGTGTAGTCTCTAGTAGTGTGAGTGTAGTTTCTCGTAGTGTGAGTGTAGTATCTAGTATTGTGAGTGTAGTTTCTGGTATTATGAGTGTAGTCTCTAGTATTGTGAGTGTAGTTTCTGGTAGTGTGAGTGTAGTCTCTAGTATTGTGAGTGTAGTTTCTGGTAGTTTATGTGTAGACTGTAGTAGTGTAAGTGTAGTCTCTAGTAGTGTGAGTGTTCTTTCTCTTAGTGTACTTGTAGACTGTAGTAGTGTAAGTGTAGTCTCTAGTATTGTGAGTGTAGTTCTTGGTAATGTAAGTGTAGACTGTAGCAATGTAAGTGCAGTCTGTACTAGTAAAGTGTATACTGTAGTAGTGTAAGTGTAGTCTCTAGTATTGTGAGTGTAGTTTCTGGTAATGTAAGTGTAGACAGTAGTAGTGTAAGTGAAGTCTCTAGTATTGGGAGTGTAGTTTCTGGTAGTGTAAGTGTAGACTGTAGTACTGTAAGTGTAGTTTCTGGTAGTGTGAGTGCAGTCTCTAGTATTGTGAGTGTAGTTTCTGGTAGTGTGAGTGTAGTTTCTGGTAGTGTGAGTGTAGTTTCTGGTAGTGTGAGTGTAGTTTCTGGTAGTGTAAGTGTAGTCTCTAGTATTGTGAGTGTAGTTTCTGGTAGTGTGAGTGTAGTTTCTGGTAGTGTGAGTGTAGTCTCTAGCATTGTGAGTGCAGTTTCTGGTAGTGTGAGTGAAGTCTCTAGTATTGTGAGTGTAGTTTCTGGTAGTGTGAGTGTAGTCTCTAGTATTGTGAGTGTAGTTTCTGGTAGTGTGAGTGTAGTCTCTAGTATTGTGATTGTAGTTTCTGGTAGTGTGATTGTAGTTTCTGGTAGTGTGAGTGTAGTCTCTAGTATTGTGAGTGTAGTTTCTGGTAGTGTGAGTGTAGTCTCTAGTATTGTGAGTGTAGTTTCTGGTAGTGTGATTGTAGTTTCTGGTAGTGTGAGTGTAGTTTCTGGTAGTGTGATTGTAGTTTCTGGTAGTGTGAGTGTAGTCTCTAGTAGTGTGAGTGTAGTTTCTGGTAGTGTACGTGTAGACTGTAGTAGTGTAAGTGTAGTCTCTAGTAGTGTGAGTGTAGTTTCTCATAGTGTACGTGTAGACTGTAGTAGTGTAAGTGTAGTCTCTAGTAGTGTGAGTGTAGTTTCTCGTAGTGTGAGTGTAGTATCTAGTATTGTGAGTGTAGTTTCTGGTATTATGAGTGTAGTCTCTAGTATTGTGAGTGTAGTTTCTGGTAGTGTGAGTGTAGTCTCTAGTATTGTGAGTGTAGTTTCTGGTAGTTTATGTGTAGACTGTAGTAGTGTAAGTGTAGTCTCTAGTAGTGTGAGTGTTCTTTCTCTTAGTGTACTTGTAGACTGTAGTAGTGTAAGTGTAGTCTCTAGTAGTGTGACTGTCGTTTCTCGTAGTGTAAGTGTAGGTCATGGTGTTGTTATATTAGTCTATGTTACCGTAGTTATATATGCCAGTTATGTAAATCTAGATTGCAGTAGTGTAGACTCTAGTAATAGAAGCACTGACTCTAGGAGTGTAAAAGTAAACTATAGAAACGTATTGTGTGGACTGTTGTAGAGTAAAAATAAATGAAAACCTAATTTTTTTTTAAAAAAATGGAGAATATGCCTAATTTTGGAAGGGATAGACTGTTTCCATAATTGGCCAGCGGCAGTGGATCCTGCGTTTCCTCATCCCTATCACAATACCCGTATCGTTCTGCTCAGGCTCAATGGCTTGTCATCACCCTATTAGATATCATCCATAAGAAAGAAGAAGGCCGATGTCGGCCCGCGTCTGTGACCAGCACCCTCTGAACCTGCCTATAAAAGGAGACTGCAGTTATTTCCTGTCGAGGTCCATGAAGGACTCTTTATAGGATGACAGCACTTACTTCATCCTGCAAATCCTAAATCCGTCATTACTGACCACTGGGACACGCTCCTGTATTGTTCCGCTGTATATTGCTCTTTTTACAATGGTCCACTTACCCTGTAGCTAATATTTAATGCAATATGTTTGAGATACCATCTTTTATTACCTTCATGGCTGCGGGGGACAGTGACACATTCCTTGGCTTTGTGTGACCACCGGCAAGAAATGTTATCTATTTCTGACCCCGGTAATCTGCAGAGTGTAAGCTCCTTCTTCAGAGGTGCTTAATGCGTGCCTGATGTCCTTAAATAAGAAAACTGCTCAATATACAATGAATACTACATTTTATTTCAGAAAAAAGATATTAATTTTAAAAAGTAATCAAAGAAAGTTGTGATCTGAGGATGTTTGATGAGAGCTCTACTCTACAGTTACTTATAGAGTATTTTTATGGGGGTTTTTTGTGCATTTTGTGGTTTTCGAAAACGGACATATTTTTCTTTTTTGCCTCATTTTACAGTGCCTAACATACAACTGTAGGTATGCCAGGTACAGCAGGTTAGTCTAATTAAAGGGGGTGTCCACTTTAGATTTTTTTTTTTCCAAATGACTTTGACTTGCTTGAAAATATAAAAGAAGCGATACTTTTCCTCATTTATTTCCCATGTCTTTCATTCCATTTGGTTGGCGCTGGTCATTGATTAACCAGTTTGTGCCGGTGTCGACTTCCTGTCCTTGTCAGGACTTACAGGAAATGCTTCCTCAACCAATCATTGGTCACAGTGGTAACTCGCCTCCTCCACTGATTTCCCATTTTTTGCCATATCCTGAGTGTTGAGGCCGAATTTAGAAGTAGAGGCCAGAAGAGATCAGATTATTGTTGGATTAGGAGCTGGTAGGGATTGGTGAGGATAAGTACTGATTTTTTTTAAACTTCAACCGGTTAAAATCCTTCAATTTTTTTTTCTGCTAGACAATCCCTTTAAAATTAACGTACGTGTGGTGCAATCCCAGACAAAGCTTCTTGTATGGTCAAGTCCCAACCTCTTCATTCTCGTGAAGTTGGATCACCACCGATCATTGATCGCCATTCCTAGGTAACCTACCTAGCCTACCTTAAGGGCTCATTAAGACAAGCTGATTTCTGGCCACACTTCAACCTTTTATCACTTAATTGACACTCATTTATGATACTCATAAGGGCCTACAAAACTGGTTGGGGAAGAACTATCGTGAAGACAATTAATCTGTCCCTTTATGGCATCCATGTTTTTGGCAATACTTCCTATGTTTATAAGCGTTAATGTGCTGCAGACAACAAAGCATAAGCGGTTCGATCAGCCAACGAATGATCAAGATCGTCAACGTGTTCACACTGGACATTGGTTGGCCTTTGAATGAGCAATATCATGAGTACTTCTTTGCCGATTATAAGCAAACTCAATCTCATCTTAACCTACCTGCGGCATAGTGGGAACATGAGGACATAGAAGATCTCCTATGCTACACTGAAATATCTGGACCTAATATCTGGACCTAACTAAACCATAATATAGCGCTCACAAGCCTATCTTGTACCTATATATGCCTCTATCGGCACATTTTAATCTAAGTCACTTTAGAATCAATGGTGTAACTACAGTAGGTGTTGTGGTTGCAATCATACATGAACCCTAAAGCCTAGGGAGGTCTAGAAGGTCCCAAGGTCCCTTTGGACCATATTAAAAGACCAATGCTTGACAGTTGCTGGGCAGGCTGGAGATTTTGCATTGAGACCTACAATAGGGAGGATATTCTCCATTGGAATTATGGCTTCTAGAGAAGAATTTGGGTGACACATGTTGGCACCTATGGATTCGTAACAAAGTCATCCATGTGCATGAGTCATTATTCTGATTTTAGCATAAGCGAATGCAGAACGTGAGTGGCTTTTTGTGCTACAGATGATTCCTTGTCTGACAATCGTTCCTAATGCATGAAGCCCAATGAACTTTCTCTCATCTCATCCCCGATCTACATTCTGTCCACATCCCCAGTTCTCAATTTGTGTCAGTTTAGGAAAGCGGAGCCCTGTGTTCCCGCAGCGCAGAAATGCATCTATGTTATATTTAACGAATATGATCACATCTTTCTCCTGCGAGGTAGCAGCATTTTCATTGCTGGAATTCTAAGCTTCTGTTCTTACAGGCATTCAACACTTGTTCCCATCGAAAGATGAATGTTATCTGTGTGAGTGAGGAGCGCTCATGTATGTCCAAAATTAGACTTTAAAGAGCCTCGTGGTCTGAGTGTAAATTTTGCTGTAGTATCAGTTAGTGTTTGCTTTAATCACAGGGTCTTAACTTAGCAGAATGGTTTATGGCTTTGTGCATTGTACGAGCACAAGGAATGAGAATATTACTTTACACTTTGTTGCAAAGGGCTTCAAGTCACGTTAATTTATTGTCTTCTTCATAGCTAGAAGTTGAGAATTGAGAGCTGAGGAGCATTTACCCCAAGTGCCATATGTCAGAAATGACTGAAGAAAGAAACCACCCTTACCTTTTGTTGAAGACTACACTCAGCCTTCAACTTACAAATTCAATATATGATTGAGATATACTAAAAAAAAACCTTGATATTCTACAACTCGTATCACAGCAATGGGGTGGCCACATAGAGCATAAGGATTTCCCAACAAATTACTGTGATTTTTTGTCAAGTTAGTTATATCAGCCAATTTTGTCCTGATACCTCTAGCCAAGATGGAAAAAAAAGACAAGAAATTAACAAATTGGTTCAAGACAAATGGAAATTGCATTGAATGCTACAAAAAAATTGTATCGGAGTTTGTTGGAATTCACTTCATGAAAATTTAGCCAAATGGCAACTATTTTATAAGAAAAAAAATACTCTAAAAGTTAAGTCTCTAGAGACGTAGATTGTGACGCCTAAATATGCATCGTGACGTCAAAGACCTAGTTGGTGCCGGAAGCCCTGGCACAGAGTGACGATGAAGGAAAGGATGTCCCACGTGGTGGACAAGAAGAGGTCGGAGAGAACCACATGGAGGACTTATTGGTGGGGCAGAGGAACAGCAAGGTTTTACTTTTTTGACCCTACATTTATTATGCTCTGGGGTCTGGAAACTCTTCAGAGCATACTAAAGACCATTTGATTCCCATTGATGTAGTTCGAATTTCCTGGCCAAAATTGAGCAAATTGCCAAATTTGAATTTCAACAGATTTGGGCCATCACTTTATATAGATACATAAAATGGAGAGGACCCCATAGCAAAAATATAAATGGATCCCCCCTCATTTACCACCTTGACAAAAAGGATGTATTGTCCATTTGTTTCTCTCCACAACATATTGGAGAGTAGAATTTCTATGAAGAACAGAGTCCTGCATAGGTTCTCTCCATTGACTAAAAACGGGAAGGGAACTACCTTTCTTAAAAAAAAAATCACATGGTTTGTCTGTACTAAATGAACACCTTTCCAACAGCTGAGACAATACTTGCAGACTTGGACTGGCAGGCAGGGGAACCGATAAATCTCCAGGTGGGCCCCTTTATATGAGCAGTTGTTGGCACAATACACTTGATTCACTTTATACAGAGAGAAGTAGAATCTCTTCATTCACGTAACAAACTACCCAGATTATGATCGTATAGAAAAACGGTAAATTTGTGTATGAGGGTAATGTGATATTTGCATATGACTGAACATTGAGCCCCCAGAGTCCATGTTAACGGTAGCGGACCCTTGGAATACTAGTCTGACACTGAGTACTGAAATTTCTCATCCCTAAATAACAAAAATACTTTGGATATCAAGACTTTCACGAGAAGCGATCACAGCAAGCACATCAACCACGTATCTCTGATTTTGTAAATTCGAAACGACTGTCCGTGTAAAACTTGACTATTTTTTCCGGTTAACAAATTCCATTTTGGTCTCAAATCCATCGTAAAAGGCAAACGGTGAATGTTACACCAGAGTTTTCCTCATTGCAGACAATTTCGTACATATAATTTATTTTTTTTTCCTTCATCGTTTTCTTATTAGAGGTAAATACAATCCCGACAGCGAGCCATAAATACAACAATAAATTAATGGCGGTGAGAACGGTGGACTGTTATTATGTCGTCGTTGCACTTTGGATAACGGTTTTACAAAGTACTTAGTAAGCCTCTGACATTTGTAAAATAACCCCTCAGACACCTCCCCATCAGCAATATTCGCTCTTATTCACATTTACAGGGCCATTTAAAGTTTCTATAGCTTTTTTTTCCTATTGATCTCTTAAAGAGTTCCTAAAACAGACATTACTGCCTGCGGTTCCTGATGAAACTAGATCTAGAGAGGAGTTTAGGAGGAAGAAGCAGGAAACATTTTGCTAACCTCTAGAGATGTGCCATGACATCATCTTTCTGCCCTCTGTCTGCAGGATGAACGCTCAAATCGACTCTGTCAAACCTGAGCGCGTGATGGAAAAATTGCGGATTATTTTCACCAAATTATATATTTATTTTTCTTTTTTTTTCATATGCTAAATTTCCAAAAATATTCCCGTCCTAAGGGAAACAACAGCCTATGTTTACTGTTTTTTTGTAAGGTGCAATTTATTGTTTTATGCTCCAGATTGGAAAGACTTAAGAGAGATGTGTCCTCTATCCAGGATTCTCATCTCTTGGACAGAGTGGTAGAGATAAGCAAAACTTTTCATACCCGAAAACACAAGCTTAGTTGAATTTTCACAGAAAATTGGAAGTGTTTCAGAAAATCAAAAATCTTCCAAAACCTTTAATTGCCTTTAAAAATGTGTCTGAACTAATCTTCTTTGTTTGTGTCTGAACTATCTGAACAGTTTATTTAGCTGCGATCTGTGATGTCCTATCACTATCCAGATTCACCGCAAAATTGGCTGCTGCATTCCCTGCCGCAGCTTTTATACTGGCTTTGATATTTCCTCTTGAATGGCTGTGCTGAATCTAGTGATGTGACAGTTTCAAGACACTGTGAGGAATCGTGCCTGAGTGCATGTGATCATTCTATATCTGATTCAATCTTTTTTCCATTCTAGGTGATTTGCGCAAGGTGAATCGTATATTGCTCAAATTCACCAAAATTTGGTGTAAATTTCAACAGACTTAGAACAGTTATAATGAGTATGTCTTGCTGTGAAGGACCTAAACTGTCTAGCATTACATGGACAAGACATTGAATGGACTCTTTGTAATGCTTTATTTTTCCTGTGGGGGCGCTGTAGGAAAACAGAACACTTACTAACAGGTGTCCCCACAAATTACAAATGATTGCTGGAGGTTAAACCAGCCTATTGTCATGGGGTTTTTGCAACAAGCACTCATTGGTCAAAACTAGAGATGAGCTAATGTGCAAAAATCTGAATTTGGTAGATTTGAAGTTGTCTAGGAAGTTCGATTTGCCTTGAATACATTTGTTGTGAATTTAATTGAATCGGCCAATTGGCTGCCATTTTGCTGGAGTTCACAAGACTTGAATCACAAAAAAATTGTAACAAATTAATCTTTGGTTAAGACTTAGAATTACTTTAACAAAGGGGCTACTAAGTCCTAGTGAAGGGGTAAGAGAAGTCAACCTTGGGCAAAGAAGTGGTCATTGGACTGCTGGCTCAGAAAGCGTCTAGGTGAAGATTTCTCTGTCTTTTTCTGAGGGACTCTCAGCAGATTTATGACCACAGACCAATTTAAGGGAAACAAAGTGCTTGTAAAAGCCAAGTGGTGGAATATTGTATAGTTAGTATACACTCAGCTCCCAAGCACCCCCTAGTGGTGGCAGCAGGAAACCTGAATTTTAATAATTCAACTCTACATTGTACGCAAAGGATATGTAGCTTTAAATCAGGAATCTGTTTTCAGAATTATTCAGGTGTTCGAGGGTAGATATTCACTTTATGTTAAGCAGTAACTCAAAACTTTTTTTTGTTGTTTTCTTCATTGAATATTCAGGATTATTATAAGAACATTCAATAAAGTCAATGGTGAAGCTTCCTAAAGTGACTGTGGTGTTTAAGTGACGATGTTACAAGCCATTATTTTGTTTTATCTTGCTGCCTGCGCCCAAAGAGGATGCACCGGAATAGCTTCTTGTGTGGATATTGCTTGGATGAGAGCCTGTTCTGGCATTACACAAGCCAGGGGACGTAGCGGGAGGGGAGCTCGGGAGACAACAGCGTCTACAATCCTTCCATGCCAGGATGTTTGTTTGGAAGAGTCCCTTGATGGCCCATAGATATATTATTAATGCACATTCCCAGATGCTGTTCCGCTATCACTGGACGGTAAAATAATGATTGCTTTCATACACGTGGTATTTAAACAGTAATCTGCCACCAGATCCTACTGAGAAATGGAGGCTTACACCTGAGACGTGGGAGCCTTGTATTAACCATTAGTAACCTGGGAGTCCCATAGAAATCTTTCGGACCCCTCTTCACCACAACTACCTTTCGCTGCAAGTTCATTTTGGTTTACTCCTCTTTTAATGGTCCAACAACCACCATTATTAACTAGTCCATGAAAATGTCTGAGATGGACCTCCTTTACCCACCGGGTCTCGTAGTAATGAGTCCTTCATTAATTTTCTTTTAGGCTTGATATATCGTGAGATGATCATCTTTAAAAAATATGATTTTGCAATACTCCGTTGGGAGATGTTTATGTCGTATGTATCTACATTTGGCCACCCAATGGCGGTGATGCAATTGGAAGGGTCTGTCAAAGATACTAGTATATCACCATGATGTATTGAACTCATAGAAAGTTCATTTTGGTCTACTCCTCTTTTAATGGTCGAACAACCACTATTATTAGCTATTCCATTTAATGTTGGAGATGGACCTCCTTTTCCTACCGGGCCTCATAGTAGCCACTATATTGATGAGTCCTTCATTAATTTTCATTTAAGCTTTATATATCATGAGATGATCAGTTTTAAAATATAGGATTTTGCGATACTCCGTTGGGGGATGTTTATGTCGTATGTGTCTACATTTGGCCACCCAATGGCGGTGATGCCATTGGAGGGGTCTGTCAAAGATACTAGTACGTCACCATGATGTATTGAACTCGCAGCAAGTTCATTTTGGTCTACTCCTCTTTTAATGGTCCAACAACCACCATTATTAGCTATTCCATTTAATGTCGGAGATGGACCTCCTTTTCCTACCGGGCCTCATAATAACCACTATATAGATGAGTCCTTCATTAATTTTCATTTAGACTTTTTATATCACGAGATGATCAGCTTTAAAAAATAGGATTTTGTGATACTCCGTTGGGAGATGTTTATGTCGTATGTGTCTACATTTGGCCACCCAATGGCGGTGATGCCATTGGAGGGGGCTGTCAAAGATACTAGTACGTCACCATGATGTATTGAACTCGCAGCAAGTTCATTTGGGTCTACTCTTGTTTTAATGGTCCAACAACCACCATTATTAGCTATTCCATTTAATGTCGGAGATGGACCTCCTTTTCCTACCGGGCCTCATAATAACCACTATATTGATGAGTCCTTCATTCATTTTCATTTAGGCTTTTTATATCACGAGATGATCAGCTTTAAAAAATAGGATTTTGCGATACTCCGTTGGGAGATGTTTATGTCGTATGTGTCTACATTTGGTCACCCAATGGTAGTGATGCCAATGGAGGGGGCTGTCAAGGATTGAATTAGTATGTCACCATGATGTATTGAACGTGCATTGAAAAAATTGGAGTCGAATGGTTAGAGAGGACACACTCGCAAAAATTGGGAAAAGTAGCTGTCTCCATGATCCTTGGTAGAAGGGCGTTTGAGCTCCTCTATACAAATTAGGAAAGTTGATTATCACATACCTTGACCTCTAACACACCAATTGATTTTTAAGCTATATCAGGGAACGCAACTTGTGTTGACTGCAGACCCAAAAGTGTGTTGGGAACATACATAAAAACTACAGATGCGTCCACCATTATCATTCTATGAATAAGGACACTAATTTCTTACTAAACCAGCTCACAGCATGAGGGTAAAACCATGGACAGGCTGCACACAGAGCATAAACATCTCCAGACAGAGTATCGCAAAATCAGATTTTTTGTTTGTTTGTTTTTTTTCTAAATGCTGGTCATCTCCTACCAATCATCTTAGGATATGTTGAGTCACAAGGAAAGGTAAGAAAGGACACGTCTGTACCTCTAAGCATGTATTGTAGTGGAGTACATGGGCCAACAAAGCGTACGAAGGCTAAATGTGGCCAACAACCATCCTGAATAAAGTGGGTTGTTAAGACATTTTTGACAATTTTTGCTCTAAAAAAATATGAAAGAGGCTATGCTACAAAAAAGTTAATGTCCTATAGTTATACAGTGGGGCAAAAAAGTATTTAGTCAATAATAATAATAATAATAATTTTTATTTATATAGCGCCAACATATTCCGCAGCGCTTTACAAATTATAGAGGGGACTTGTACAGACAATAGACATTACAGCATAACAGAAATACAGTTCAAAACAGATACCAGGAGGAATGAGGGCCCTGCTCGCAAGCTACAAACTATGAGGAAAAGGGGAGACACAAGAGGTGGATGGTAACAATTGCTTTAGTTATTCGGACCAGCCATAGTGTAAGGCTCAGGTGTTCATGTAAAGCTGCATGAACCAGTTAACTGCCTAAGTATGTAGCAGTACATCAGCAGTCAATCAGCAATAGTGCAAGTTCCACCACTTAAAAAGATGAGAGGCGTCTGTAATTTACATCATAGGTAGACCTCAACTATGGGAGACAAACTGAGAAAAAAAAATCCAGAAAATCACATTGTCTGTTTTTTTTATCATTTTTTTTGCATATTATGGTGGAAAATAAGTATTTGGTCAGAAACAAACAATCAAGATTTCTGGCTCTCACAGACCTGTAACTTCTTCTTTAAGAGTCTCCTCTTTCCTCCACTCATTACCTGTAGTAATGGCACCTGTTTAAACTTGTTATCAGTATAAAAAGACACCTGTGCACACCCTCAAACAGTCTGACTCCAAACTCCACTATGGTGAAGACCAAAGAGCTGTCAAAGGACACCAGAAACAAAATTGTAGCCCTGCACCAGGCTGGGAAGACTGCATCTGCAATAGCCAACCAGCTTGGAGTGAAGAAATCAACAGTGGGAGCAATAATTAGAAAATGGAAGACATACAAGACCACTGATAATCTCCATCGATCTGGGGCTCCACGCAAAATCCCACCCCGTGGGGTCAGAATGATCACAAGAACGGTGAGCAAAAATCCCAGAACCACGCGGGGGGACCTAGTGAATGAACTGCAGAGAGCTGGGACCAATGTAACAAGGCCTACCATAAGTAACACACTACGCCACCATGGCCTACGATCCTGCAGTGCCAGACGTGTCCCACTGCTTAAGCCAGTACATGTCTGGGCCCGTCTGAAGTTTGCTAGAGAGCATTTGGATGATCCAGAGGAGTTTTGGGAGAATGTCCTATGGTCTGATGAAACCAAACTGGAACTGTTTGGTAGAAACACAACTTGTCATGTTTGGAGGAAAAAGAATACTGAGTTGCATCCCTCAAACACCATACCTACTGTAAAGGATGGTGGTGGAAACTTCATGCTCTGGGGCTGTTTCTCTGCAAAGGGGCCAGGACGACTGATCCGGGTACATGAAAGAATGAATGGGGCCATGTATCGTGAGATTTTGAGTGCAAACCTCCTTCCATCAGCAAGGGCATTGAAGATGAAACGTGGCTGGGTTTATCAACATGACAATGATCCAAAGCACACCGCCAGGGCAACGAAGGAGTGGCTTCGTAAGAAGCATTTCAAGGTCCTGGAGTGGCCTAGCCAGTCTCCAGATCTCAACCCTATAGAAAACCTTTGGAGGGAGTTGAAAGTCCGTGTTGCCAAGCGAAAAGCCAAAAACATCACTGCTCTAGAGGAGATCTGCATGGAGGAATGGGCCAACGTACCAACAACAGTGTGTGGCAACCTTGTGAAGACTTACAGAAAACGTTTGACCTCTGTCATTGCCAACAAAGGACATATTACAAAGTATTGAGATGAAATTTTGTTTCTGACCAAATACTTATTTTCCACCATAATATGCAAATAAAATGTTAAAAAAACAGACAATGTGATTTTCTGGATTTTTTTTTCTCAGTTTGTCTCCCATAGTTGAGGTCTACCTATGATGTAAATTACAGACGCCTCTCATCTTTTTAAGTGGTGGAACTTGCACTATTGCTGACTGACTAAATACTTTTTTGCCCCACTGTAGATGATTTGTAGAAAATCAAATTCATTGCAAAGCTTGGATTTGCGAGAATCTGAATTTTTTTGAGACTCAGTTTGTACAAATCCCGTCGGTCCCCATCTTACAGGATTCTTTATAGGGCCGAAGAAGGGTTAAAGAAAATAATAAAATATTCACCTCTCCTAAGCCTGCCACTTGTATTTGTCCCCATCGGGTCGTCCGCTCTGCTCCCTCCAGTCACTCTTCAGTCTTCGGGCATTAGACCTTTCGGTCCCAGGGGAATCTGTGCATATCAAAGACTCCCAAAGAGCAAAGAGTGACCATAAAAATGACGAATAAGGGGATTATAATATTTTATTATTTCTTTAACTTTTTTTTTTAGTTTTTTTTTACGAAAATTTTTGATGAATTTTATTCCAGTCTGAATCGAATTTGCATCCTGATTCGAGACCGAAATTATTATTATTTTTTTTTTTAGAAATTCATTCAGCTCTACTTATAGTAAATGGGAGCGCTGAGATAAAATTTCAGTGCCGGCCCTTTAAGAGTAGAAAATACTTAGATTGAGTTCTAGTTATTGGAGCAAATTTCTCCTATCCATATGACAATGTATTCGGATAGATAAACCGTATACTGTTATGATATGATGTCGCATAGCAGAGCCGACAATGTTTATTTACATGACAAAAGGTTAACAAAAATTAAAAAAAAAAAAAAAAAATTCCATAAACACTAAATGCTGTCAGCTTATAATATGGACGTTCATACAAAGGCGAAATACATTTTATGTACAAGTTGATTGGCAAAACATGCCATTGTGAGCGCCCGCCATTGTCACTGGTCTTAAAACATGATAATAAGCATGTCACCGTATTCAAATAGCTCGGTGACAGCGTATCCTGCGAGCGTGACGTGCCGCGCACAGACGACTGTCAGGGCTCTTTTCATCCGGCAAATACACCGCAGATGATGAAGCTTATTCCCCTGTAGCTAAAGGACAGAGATTAATTCCCAGGTTATTGTTTACTCTTCTGTTACATTCTCTCCTCCGAATAATATTACTAATTACAATGACACAATGCGGATGTATCAGAGCCGACGGTGTCACGCTCAGGATTGTCTATCGATGCTACAATGTAGACTGGAAGTGACAAATTCAGCTCTGCTACACCCAATGGAAAAGCCATATTCTTACACCAAAATGTCCAGACAAGTTAGAAAAAAGTTTATCTATCCATTCTTCTATCTATTATCTATCTACCTATCTATTATCTGCAGTAGAGACCAAAAGTTTGGACACACCTCATTTAAAGATTTTTCTGTATTTTCATGACTATGAAAATTGTACATTCACACTGAAGGCATCAAAACTATGAATTAACACATCTGGGATTATATACTTAACAAAAAAGTGTGAAACAACTGAAATTATGTCTTATATTTTAGGTTCTTCAAAGTAGCCACCTTTTGCTTTGATGACTGTTTTGCACACTCTTGGCATTCTCTTGATGAGCTTCAAGAGGTAGTCACTGGGAATGGTGTTCCAACAATCTTGAAGGAGTTCCCAGAGATGTTTAGCACTTGTTGGCCCTTTTGCCTTCACTCTGCGGTCCAGCTCACCCCAAACCATCTCGATTGGGTTCAGGTCTGGTGATTGTGGAGGCCAGGTCATCTGGCGTAGCACCCCATCACTCTCCTTCTTGGTCACATAGCCCTTACACAGCCTGGAGGTGTGTTTGGGGTCATTGTCCTGTTGAAAAATAAATGATGGTCCAACTAAAAGCAAACCGGATGAATAGCATGCCGCTGCAAGATGCTGTGGTAGCCATGCTGGTTCAGTATGCCTTCAATTTTGAATAAATCCCCAACAGTATCACCAGCAAAGCACCCCCACACCATCACACCTCCTCCGCCATGCTTCACGGTGTGAACCAGGCATGTAGAGTCCATCCGTTCACCTATTCTGCGTCACACAAAGACACGGTGGTTGGAACCAAAGATCTCAAATTTGGACTCATCAGACCAAAGCACAGATTTCCACTGGTCTAATGTCCATTCCTTGTGTTCTTTAGCCAAAACAAGTCTCTTCTGCTTGTTGCCTGTCCTTAGCAGTGGTTTCCTAGCAGCTATTTTACCATGAAGGCTGCTGCACAAAGTCTCCTCTTAACAGTTGTTGTAGAGATGTGTCTGCTGCTAGAACTCTGTGTGGCATTGACCTGGTCTCTAATCTGAGCTGCTATTAACCTGCAATTTCTGAGTTTGGTGACTCGGATAAACTTATCCTCAGAAGCAGAGGTGACTCTTGGTCTTCCTTTCCTAGGGCGGTCCTCATGTGAGCCAGTTTCTTTGTAGTGCTTGATGGTTTTTGCCACTGCACTTCTTAAAGTAATGATGGCCATTCGTTTTTCTTAGCTGCTTTTTTCTTGCCATAATATAAATTCTAACAGTCTATTCAGTAGGACTATCAGCTGTGTATCCACCAGACTTCTGCTCAACACAACTGATGGTCCCAACCCCATTTATAAGGCAAGAAATCCCACGTATTAAACCTGACAGGGCACACCTGTGAAGTGAAAATCATTCCCGGTGACTACCTCTTGAAGCTCATCAAGAGAATGCCAAGAGTGTGCAGAGCAGTCATCAAAGCGAAAGGTGGCTACTTTGAAGAACCTAGAATATAAGACATAATTTCAGTTGTTTCATACTTTTTTGTTAAGTATATAATTCCACATGTGTTAATTCATAGTTTTGATGCCTTCAGTGTGAATGTACAATTTTCGTAGTCATGAAAATACAGAAAAATCTTTAAATGAGAAGGTGTGTCCAAACTTTTGGTCTGTACTCTATCTATCTATCTATCTATCATCTATCTATCTATCATGTATCTATCTATCTAATATATATTTATCTATTTATCTATTATCTATCTATCCATTCTTCTATCTATCTATCTATTATCTATCTATCCATTCTTCTATCTATCTATCTATCTATCTATCTATCTATCTATTATCTATCTATCTATTATCTATCTATCTATCTATCTATCTATCTATTATCTATCCATTCTTCTATATATTATCTATCTATTATCTATCTATCTACCTATCTATCCATTCTTCTATTATCTATCTATCTATCTATCTATCTATCTATCTATCTATCTATTATCTATCTATGCATTCTTCTAAAATTTATCTATTATCTATCTACCTATCTATCTATCTATCTATCTATTATCTATCTATCTATCTATTTATTCTTCTATCTATTATCTATCGATCTATCTAGAAGAAAAAAATGGAACAGCACCATATAGAAGAATTCAGGGTGCAGGGCCCTCCAAACAAATATATATTTGTATAAATAAGAAAAAAGAAAAAAGGAGGCAGCACTCCAATAAATGATGAAAAAAGTAGACTGTGGCAATGTTTTTGCTGTAACCAGCCTTTCTCTGGTCACAGCAGAAACGTTGCCACACCATATGGACTGCTAAAGTCCACTTTTTTCATCATTTATTGGAGTGCTGCCTCCTTTTTTCTTTTTTTTTAAATCTAGATAGAAAGATAGATAATACATAGATGTATAGATAGATAATAGATAGATAGATGGATAGATAGATAGATAAATCATAGAAAATTACTTTAGCTATATGAAAATAAAGCTAACCCTTGACCTTGTGGTTTTTCGCCTTCTCTAACATGTGATCACATGCAATCTCATCTCTGCTACATTATTACATGTAAAATCTTTTTTTTAATATATATATATTTGCTTGTTTCTCTGTCTTCCTAGATTCCGGCTTTGCTGCGGTAACATATGCCTCCGGATCGCGGCCAGGTGCATGAAGACTTTCATTGTCATCACCTTGATTCCTCATTAGAGCTGTGGAAATGCTATAATAGCATTAAAATGAATGCAGGCCATTTGCAGCAATCTTCTGTTCTTCACACCATCTCCAAATGAAGGCAGGCATTGCATAATCCGAGCAGCCTGCACTCCTGACAGGTGGATGATTTATGCTCTCAGTCAGGAGAATGGGAGAGCCTGCAGAGGAGACAGCGGGAGCAAGGTGCTGGCAAGACAGCTGCTCTCAGTGGGCTGGCGGAGGCTGGCAGGCTCCTGCTAGCTCAGGTACACTTTACTACTCAACTCATGCTGCCAAATGCTGGCACGCTAAGCAACAATTCTTACTGCACTGGAAATATTAAAGACTGAAGTCGAGCGAATACAAGGATTTCTTACAGTAATTATCCCGAGAAGGTTCCTGATGGCTCCTGCAGCTCCGTTTCTTCTGCCCGGCTCCATTGTTATTTATTAGCACAGTCCATGTATAATTTCACAACATAATCAAGGCGCATTAACTCCTGGTCCTCAAGAGCTCGCAATCTAATTTAAATATTTCAATACATCAACATTTTTTTTTTTAAAGCCCTATATAAACCGATACGGCTAAAGAAAGAAACCAGACTACTGGCATAGGATGGTTTTGATTCTTACCCAGGTTGTATCGATGGCGCTTGCAGCACGTGTAGCGGAGTAACTTGAAGCTCATATGCCCCAATGCAAAATCTCCAACAGGACCACCAGTGATTAGGGGGCTTTAATAGTACTGGTCTTTTCTCACGGGCCAAAGGCACTTTTTAGGACCTATACTTAGGCACGTGAGCCTCCTACTGACCCCTAGCGCACTTTTGAGTGCCTCCATAAAAAATCCGATCTTAAGACAAGAATATGGAATTATAGATGAGCAAAAACAAACAAGACCTTGGTCTGGGATCCATGTCAGTACACCATCGCACCCGGAGCAGAGACTTCTGAACTTGCCTGATCGGCATTCCAAATTCAGCATCAAGGACGCCTCTGACTTTCACAAGGCTAGAGAGACTCCATGACATCATGATGTCGGAAGGGCCTTGCAAATGCTAGAAGCACCCAACATGCCAACATTCGAGTGCCTACTGAGAAAATGTGCAGGTCCGGCTGCCACATAGTACCAATATGAATGCCTGACCATGCTCATCTCTATATGGGAGGCATCATAAGGGTTGACCATATGGATTGAAGGGGTTTTCCTATAGAACTGCCATAATTTATGGAAGATGAATGAAACTTGGCACTCAATTTTTGAGAAGAAAAGCTTCTTAGTTTATTGATGCATCCAGACAAACAAAACCGCTAAACGTTTTCGGTCCACACCGGACCTTCGTCAGAGCGTTTCTTAGACATTGACTGGATGAGGAAGCTAATAAGCCTGAATGAGCGTCAGCCAGAGCACGGGATATAGGAGCTGCAGTCTGCTGCAGGATCACAAAGGAAGGTGAAGCACCAGAGGAGAGCGTCGCTCTCCTCTGCTCTGCACTACTAGCGCTCAGTATCCAGCGCCGTTACTCCCTCCAGGCTTTGTGCCTCTCCTCTGGCGCTTCACCTTCCTTTGTGATCCTGCAGCAGACTGCAGCTCCTATATCCCGTGCTCTGGCTGACGCTCATTCAGGCTTATTAGCTTCCTCATCCAGTCAATGTCTAAGAAACGCTCTGACGAAGGTCCGGTGTGGACCGAAAACGTTTAGCGATTTGTTTGTCTGGATGCATCAATAAACTAAGAAGCTTTTCTTCTCAAAAATTGAGTGCCAAGTTTCATTCATCTTTAATATACGGGGTGGACACCCTACTTGAGCACCGCCAACCCTCATATCTACTGAGTGCCGTGTTTCCTTACCGTATCCTGCCATAATTTATGATCAGTGAGGGACTGATCTCTGGGATCTCCACCAATTCTGAGAATTAGTGGAAGTGGTGCCGGTTTAGAACTGCAACCCCTTCTAATTTCTGCCAAGATCACTCAATTTTATAGGGAACTATAGCTAGTACAATTATCAGCAGTCCTTTCATTATGACGATCATCAGGGATCACAGAAGATAGATCCCCCACCGATCATGAAATGAAGGCGTAACCCAGCAACTATGGTTGAATATGTATAGGTAACAATGAGAAGGGTACATAGAAGAGATGAGGCCCAAGACTAAAATTTTAATAGAGGACCCTTCTTTGTGTTGAGCAATAACCAAGGGGTTGCAATCGCACCCGGGCCCAGAAGCCAAGGAGGCCCTAAAGGTCACTTTGACCTATATAAAAAGATCATTCCTATTAAAGGTTTTGCAGTAATTGGGGGCCCCATTAGAGCTTTTGTATTGGAGCCCATGAGCATCAAGTTACGCTACTGGTCAACCCTCATTTTGGAGTCAATACTTCACCAGACTGACTACACCAAGACTTGTTTACCCACCTGACAACTCATCCTATGTAGCACTCAATTTCAAATTTAGCTCCGCTACATGAATAAGTTAAAGCTGGTTCTCCGAGAATAGAAAAAAAATGAATAAAGAAAATATCACTATGAATATATTTCTAATTACATATAATTAGCTATAAACATTTGTTTTGTCTAGGGAATCAATAACTATAGGACCTTAAAGTGACCACCACCTTGATACACTGCTACAAAAACCTGTCCTAGAATGTTAGGAGAGGTCAGGTGGCTGTGAGCATGTGCAACAGGAAGCTCCACCCCATTCCCTTATATGGCAAAGAAAGGACTGCTGTTGTGACCTGTGACATCAAGTCACAGCAGCGGAGCTTCCTACTGCACATGCTCACAAGCATCTGTCCTAGTAACATTCAATTATAACATGCTAGGCAAAACCGATGTGATTTGCTAATATTTACTTTTTTTTCCTATTTCCGGAGATCCCCTTTAACTTGGAAAACAAACTGGACAAGCTAGAGTTAAAATAATTCACAGAAGCCGCCTAATATTTATGCAGAGAATAAAGTCATGCTCCCTTATATCTGATTTCATAGAGATATCATAAGCCTTAAACAGGCAAATCCATGCAGCGCTGACTCCATCCTTAGGCCTTACCTAGGCACTTTTCAGACATATTAGATAACCGATAATCATTTTCTTTTGGGAACCTTAGTTCATTTCTAAACAACGACACTGCAGAAACTCAATTCTTACGTCCTAAAGTAAGGATCCTATATCAATATCCTTGTACTAGAGGAGTCTTCAAAAAGGGCCTCATGGCGTAAGACATAAGAAGATGCAGCTAGTAATGGACCGTTACCTATCGCAGTAAGGTGAAACCAAGCTAAAGGTGCCAACGCTAGCCAAACACTTGCATGAAAGTGCAAATACGGCACAAAATTACTCTGGGGGTAAACATGCAAAAAATATAGATATATTTTATGAGCACAGAAGTATAGAGCCTAAAATAGACACAAGTAGAAAAGATAAAAAAGTATTGAAGAGTAATAAATAAAAAATAAAATAGAAGCATAAATTTATAAAAAAAAAGAAATAGAATACAAGAAAAAATATAAATAAATTAAAATGAATTCTATAAAACAAATTGAAAATTTTATTTGCGCTGCATAATAGTATAAAGAAAATTATAAATAATGCTACAAAATAAAAAAAAACTAAAGAAAGCATAAAAATAGATATATGTAATAATGAGTTATTGACTTCACAAAGTTATAATTAAAATAGAATATAAAATTATCATTTTGTTTAATACTATTACTATGCTATGATTTAAAAACAATATTTAAAACATGAAATATAAGAATGAAAATAAAGAATTTGAAAAAAATTGAACATGTAGCAAAAATGTTAAAAATTCAGGTAAAAAGAAAAACTACAGAAAACCATAACGATAAAATAAAAATGTGAACAAAATAATTATTCTAACTTATAAATTACAGAAAGAAAAAACGATATAACAAAAATGTAATATTACATTTACAATTAAGTCTTTATTATGGTATATATGTTGACAAAAAAAAATAGTTATAAATAAAATTGTAATAAAAAAAAATAAAAGATCCTGAATATAAGAAACTGCACATTTATGTTGTTAAGAACTGAGCTGTCTCCTTTTGGAAAGTGTCTCTCTGGAGAGAAATTAATGCATCTGAAGAGGCCATATCTCGCTCACTGTCTGTTTGCTTCATTAGTCAGCTGTGTTTTAGATCGCTTCGTAATAATTATTTTAATTGCTTTTTGATCACGGATAAGTGCGGAAAACAGGCAGGAGAAATATTTACATTTAGGTTGTGAAGTGTTTCCGATCAATAACAAACTCCGAGAATTCTTAATAAGGCGAAGGAACAATTAATTAAAAAAAAAAAAGAAGTTAAACTAAATTAACGGTTGAGAGACTTAAGATGTCTATGCTGGTTCTAGCACCTTCTGAAGCTCAAGAAATAGTAATCACGATACTAATTGGTTTTGACCCATTAGGAGGACATTTCAGCTCTGGTTGAATTCAAGAAATGGGCCAGACTATAAGATATGGCCCCGCGTGAATTAACGCTAGTTCTGAAGATAGTGGTCCAGATGGCCGTACATATAGTCTAGACCAGTGTTCCCCAACTCCGGTCCTCAAGAGCCACCAACAGGTCATGTCTTCAGGATTTCCTTAGTATTTCACAGGTGTTGGAATTATTGCCTGTGAAGGTGATGCAATTATCGCCTGGGCAATACTAAGGAAACCTTGAAAACATGACCTGTTGGTGGCTCTTGAAGACCGGAGTTGGGGAACACTGGTCTAGACTTTCAGAAGATATCTGGGAAAGAAGGAGTTGGCTGTTAGTTTTCAAAATGCTCTTTCCTCAAGTTCTCAGTAAAGATGAATTTGTGGTAGAAGGGTCATTCAGTAAACGTAAACACTTGGCTGAGACCAGGATTCTTTATTTTTTGGTGCTAGCTTTAACATAATTTTATCGTTCCTAGACCGTGTATATTTAATAGTGGGAGTTCCCCTCTTTACTCTCTTAAGGTGTTGAGGGACATTTTTAGAAAAGTTCCTTCCTTCTGTGTTAAGATAGCGGAGTATAGACTACAATAGGTATTTGGAACATAGTTTGGTTTTATTTAGCTCCCCCAACCTAAAGAATTGGTTAGGGGTTCCAGACAAAAAAGAGAAGGGTCTCTCACAAAATATCCCTTATATAGAATATACTGTACCGTAGGTAGGCTTATGTAATAAATATATAGTGTAATGCATACTCTACTGTCTTCTTAGGTGGAGTCCAAAATAAATGCCTGTCTTTGATCTGTAGGATCCTTCATAAATTAGCCAAAAATCTATTGGTCAATTCACAAAAATTACTCTACCAAGGCTTAACTTGGTCTACCCAAGTAAAATTGGAATTTCAATTAGATCTCAATTAGATCCATCAGAAGACAACTCAATCCCGTGGCATAACTTGAAGATTTTGCAGTGACCCCACGAGCTTCACCAGGCTCCAACTACCATAGGTCTTTAATATGGATCAAAGGGACATTTTAGACCCCCCAAGGCATCAGGGTATGGGTACAACTGACCCCCTGGAACACATTATAACTACACCCTTGATCCTATCTGAAACTGACTTTTGAGTAGATCACATGCTCACCCCATCTCCTCACTTCTTTGCAGGGTGGTGACAATTCTGAGTACAGGAATTACAGTCACACATGGGCCCTGAAGCCTAAAGAGGCCTAAAAAGTCCTTGTGGCTCCTATGACAAGACTAGCACCATTGAATATCCATAAAAGTTGGGGGCCCAGTGGAAAATTTTGCATTGGTGCCCATGATCTTCCAGATACACCACTGTCTCCTTGGGTTCATAGCCTTGTTTGACAAAATACGAGCGAGGTGACAGTGGCACTAAGTTCTTGGTGCCTGAGAGGTCCAAAGCCCCATTACATAAAAACATACAACTTGAGATAAGGCCTTGTTCTTTATTTTGCTTTGGGGCTCAGGAGCTTGCAAATTACTTGTGTCCACTCTTACCGCCCACAAAAGTTTATTAAGGTCTGCAGTTTATTGTAACATCCTTTCCAATCCTTCGACATGTTGTAACTCACAGCATGAGTACTCGTTGAGCACATGTAGCATAAACATCTCCCAAGAGAATATTGGAAAATTATGTTTGTTTGTTTTTTTTTCAAAGCTGCTTATCTCAAGCCCACATTGGTAGAAGAGTGCAAGGAGAGGGGTTCCTAAAACCATACAATAGTCTGAAATGGTCTCCTGCTCTCAACATGCAGCAGTCGTACGTACGGGCTGCCTCTATGGAGAACATCAAGCTTTCAAGGGAACTTTTATTTTAGATGAAGCCAGGATAATTCCACCCAACATTGGATTCTACATACTTATACTGTGTTATATTCATAAGAGATTAACAATTCTTTTTAACTTCAAATTCGACAGCTTTGCACAATTTTCAAAGAAATTTGATATGTGGCAAATAGAAAGAAATCCAATTGCACTGAAAAAACATGTATGACACTATTATATTTCCCTCACACACTAATCTTCTTTGCATTTTGGCTGTCACGCACTATCTGTATAGTTTATTCAGTGTTTTATGAATTTCTCACCTTATCTTTATGAGGAAGCTATGAGGTTGTCTCACTATCAAGATTCACATTAAAATGGCAGCTGCATTCCTTTCCTCTGCTTTTTATACAGGCTATGATAGTGCCTCCTAATTGGCTGTTTACGCAACCAAATCTGGACGGTCTGATCATGAATTTCTGTAAATTTTCTAAAAGGTATCAACCACCGAGGACTCTTAATTCTAAATATTTTTGTACATTTTCTGCAACTCAAAGCTTTACAAGTCATGTAGTAAGCAATACCATTCAGCCAACGATGCCGGACATATTCTGCATGGATTTCAGATGGCAGAAATTCCACCTTTTATACAATAAACCCTCTGATTCTTATGATTAATTGGCCCTGCCACATCGAAACGTTGCCCGGTGCCATCCAATTCTTTGATTACATGACAAATTATTCATTTGTTAAGCAAAAGAAACAGATTTCAAATTGAATTAATGCGTCCGCAGCTTCATGATAATTTTTCAGCTTTGCAGCAGATGATGTACACATGTCTGGCTATTGATCGGCCTGACCTCTATGGAAAGTAATAGCCAAGTGCTACATTAATATGGAGCATGTGAGGGCTTCCCTCTCCATACCATCAGATCCTGACACATAGCAAATCAGATCATTACCTGGCAGACCGGATATGATACACGAACAGATGTGGCAGCACGCTGGGCAGATGCCACAAACGGAGGCAAAACACCATGTTTTCTAAATGCTAAAGCCTTGCTTAATGTATCTAGTTCTATACATTTACTATATATATGTATTGAATATGGAGGGTCATTTTCTGTAGTGTTTCAGGGATTATCATGGTGTACTGTATATGAATGTACATATTTACATGGAAACATGGATGGATAGATAGATAGATAGATAGATAGATAGATAGATAGATAGATAGATTGATTGAAAAAAGGGAGCAGCAGCACTCCAAATCCAAGAAAAATAGTAATATTTATTTGCCCAACATGGCAAAGTTTCGGTTCTCCTGTGAACCTTTTTCAAGATAAATTAGATAGATAGATAGATAGATAGATAGTAAAAAGGGTCAATAAAATCCACTGTGCAACTATTGAACAGGTGACAGCAGTCATCACTAATCCACGGTTTACCAATCCGAATAATATAATACGCACAGGTACAAACAATCTACCAGACCAGCATCAGCAGATCGCAGGACAACTGACCCAACTAGCAAGGACGTCAAAACTAAAATTCCCAGATAGCAAAATCATTCTGTCATCTCAGTTCCCAAGAAAAGATGTATCCAGTAAAACCATCCAGAGCATCAATATGGACCTGACCGCAAGACTAATGTCGGTGCCAGAAGTGACCCTGGCACAACACCCCTATATAAAAATCACCTGTATGACATCAAGCATCTGAATAAACAAGGGGTCATCCTTCCGGCCAAAGAGCTGAAGGACATCGTATTAAACAGATACCCTTTAGATCTAAAACAGATGGCCTCAACTTTATACAAAGACTGAAAAATATAAACATTCAGATCCTCCCGGAAACATGGAGCAGAGCTGAAAACTAATCCCTGGTATCCATTGGATCCAGGAATATCTCTGTCCCTGCCCAGAAAAATAAAAACATCAAACAGGGCTGCTGCTCAGGAGGAATATTGATCTGGTATGAAGAAGAGCTCCACCAGTACATCAAACTGGTGAAGAGAGGAGCCAGCCACTCATGGATCAGAATCAGAAGCTCTATCCTCACCTCTCAGTCTGTCTTCATCTCTGCCACCTATATACCGCCACCAGAGTCACCCTACTTCAATCCAGACAGCTTTGAGATCTTACAAGGAGAAGCTGACCAAGATCAGGCCCTGGGCAAAGTTCTCATCTATGGAGACCACAATGCATGAACAGGGAGAGAAAAATATTTTTTGACGACAGATGGAAATATGGCACCCCAGGAGTCCAGCTGCCACAGTGGTATTGTCTCCCTCACAGGGGGTAATGTCATGCCTGGAAGCAAGAAGGGATCCCCTTAGCAGGTACACTGGCATGCAACACCTTTCCTGACTCCAGACCAGAAGGGGGAGCTCTAAACCCAGTTTCAGAGTAGCTTCCCTATAAGTTCTGGCCTGGAGGCGGGGTTAGTTAGTCAGTCCGAGACAGTGAAGGAAGAGGAAGCAAGTGAGGAGAATCTGGGGGATTGGAGCTGCGATTGAGCTCACCCCAGAACTGAGCGCCAAAGACCGGACACCAGAGTCCGTGGTTGTGTGGGAACTGCATGCCCAGCAACTGAATCCGGAGAACAGAAGAATACAGGTCTCCTAGCCACAACTGACACCCAAAGGCACAGCAGCAAACTAGAGCCCGGAGTCACCACGAGGGAGTGACACCTGGAACAGGCTCGAGCTGCCTGCCATACGGGTAGTGTTCCACTAAAGGGACAGACTTAGAGAGGGACTAGAATAGAGCATAAAGCATCAAGAACCTCGTGAACAGCACAGTAGGAAGGCCTCCAAATCCACCTGGCTAGGTGGATCCTGAAATGCTTCCAGGCTGTCCGGACCTCTAAGATCACCTGTCACCAGTGCCTGGGACTGCATCTGCAATTAAAGGTAAAGAAACTACAGTCCCTGTGTCCTCCAATCATTCCTGCACCCCAACATCCACAACCCCTCATAGACTGTTACAGTAGCCCTTGGGCCCCTGCTCCGCTTCTGGGGAGCAGAACCATCCCAGCTGTATCACCATCGGCCCCAGCAGTCTCCTTAAGCAGCATTGGCAATTTATAGCCGAACACCACAGGTGGCGTCACGAACAATACCCTACAAACATTCCATCATCCCTTTTAATTGCGCGCCCAAGACCACGGACAGGGTCACTGCTGTGACCACCCCTTTAAGAACCGTCCGACCCATTTCAGAGTACCCCATGGCCCTAGCAGGTGTTGCAGAAACATGTATATATTTGGAGCAGAGACTGACAGCCACAGCTCAGTACACACCGAGAGATACAGAAATGAAAGTACAGTCAAGTGGCAAAAAGCTCCTGAACTTATGTAGAAGTTTAGGACTTCATATTCTTAATGGCTGCTCAAAGGGAGACTCTCTAGGAAGGTGTACACTAAACTCCCATGTAGGAAGGAGTGTAGTAGATTATGCCATTACAGATATGGACCTGGCAAATATTGGCACCTTCATGGTCACCCCACAAACGCACCTGTCAGATTACCACCAACTTCTGTACATGAAATCTACAAAAAAATCCACAAGAAAACCTCAGCCAAGCGTCCTTTCAACCTGCCTCCACCTTATCAATGGTCCAAGACATCGGTAATAAAATATAAAGAGTTTCCAAGCAGAAACAAAATACAGGAGATGGTCCATCACTTCTACAACTATGAGTATAAGCCTAACCTGAGTCAAGCTGCAAAAGACTTCAATGATATATTCTACACCATGGCCAGATTGTCCGACCTTGCAAAAGTCAACAACAAGCAGCCAAAAGAAAAACAGATCAATGGTTGGTTTGACAAAGAATGGAAAGCCGTAAGGAAGATCCTGAGAACAGCCTCAAACAAGAAACACAGAGATCCCAAACACCCGGGTCTTAGGGATGCCTATGATACCATACAAAGGCAGAAGAAAACAATCCTCAAGAGGAAGAAGCAGAGTTTCCTCTCTACCAAAATTAGCCCACTCCAATACACCCTCCAAGACAACTCCTTCTATGGAACCACATGGGCACGAAAAGTAAGGAAAACAACACCCGTATCTAGGGTTGAGCGACCTTCACTTTTATAGGATCGGGTCAGGTTTCACGAAACTCGACTTTTGGAAAAGTCGGGTCGAGTGAAATCGGCCGATCCTATAAAAAAGTCGGGGTCGGGGTCGGCCGAAACTCGAAACCCAATGCAGTGCATTGGGTTTCCATGGTTCCCAGGGTCTGAAGGAGCGGAAACTCTCCTTCAGGCCCTGGGATCCATATTTGAGTGTAAAATATAGAATTAAAATAAAAAATATCCTTATACTTACCCTCTGACGCGCCCTGGTACTAACCGGGAACCTTCCTTCCTTAGAATCAGCCTTCCAGGACCTTCGGTGACGTCGCGGGTGACGTCGCGGCTTGTGATTGGCCGCGCGGCCGCCCATGTGACCGCTCGCGCGGCCAATCACAAGCCGCGACGTCACCCGCGATGTCACCGAAGGTCCTGGAAGGGCTGATTCTTAGGAAGGAAGGCTGTCGGAAGGAAGCAGGGCGCTTCTGAGGGTGAGTACATTCCTATTAGGTATATACTCACCCTCGGAAGCGCCCTGCTTCCTTCCGACAGCCTTCTTTCCTAAGAATCAGCCCTTCCAGGACCTTCGGTGACGTCGCGGGTGACGTCGCGGCTAGTGATTGGCCGCGCGAGCGGTCACATGGGCGGCCGCGCGGCCAATCACAAGCCGCGACGTCACCGCGACGTCACGGCAAGGTCCTAGAAGCGCGGATTCGAAGGAGGAAGGCTGCCGGTTAGTACCAGGGCGCGTCAGAGGGTAAGTATTGCAATATTTTTTATTTTAATTCTATATTTTACACTTTAATCTGAATTCCGATACCAATTCCCGATATCTTAAACATATCGGGAATCGGGATCGGAATTCCGATTCCAGATTCAAAAGATCGCCGACTTCATGGCCGACCCCCCACTGGGGTCGGGTCGGGTTTCATGAAACCCGACCATGCCAAAAGTCGGCGACTTTTGAACAATTTCGACCCGTTTCGCTCAACCCTACCCGTATCCAAAATGTCAACATCTGGCTCCAGTACTTTAGAGACTTAAAAATATCCCAAAGGAAAAACTAAGCCAAGAACAGAAAAAACATGAAGGCAAAACTAAAGGTATTGGATTTCCAAAACCCTCTGAATACACCAATCACATTATAGGAAGTTACAGAGAGAATCTCTTCCAAAAGGTGTAGAAAAGCCAGTGGCCTGGATGGAATCCTACTAGAGATGCTGAAGTACAGCCCACCATAAATACAGGCAGCAATGATTAAACTGTTCAATATTGTACTGAGTGCTGGTTACTTCCTTTATACCTGGAACCAAGGGCTTATCACACCCATCCACAAGAGTGGGGGCAGGTATGACCCTGCTAACTACAGAGGCATATGTGTCTGTAGCAACCAGGGAAAACTGTTCAACAACATCCTGAACAAGAGAATCTCCATTTTTTTACCGAGCATAATGTCCTCAGCAAAAGCCAAGCAGGGTTCATGCCAAACCACCTAGCTGCCAACCATATCTGCACCCTGCACAGCATCATTCAGAGCCATGTCCACAATACAAAGCGTGGGAAAATATATGCCTGCTTTGTAGACTTTAAAAAGGTCTTTGACTCAGTATGGCACCTGGGCTATAACTGCTATAACTGCTTGAGAGCGGAAAAGGTGGAAAGAACTATGATGTCATCCAAAGATGCTACATCAAGAACCACTGCAGCTTATGTGTGAATAGCAGAAAAATGGTTGATTTCCAGCAAAACCATGGAGTAAGGACAGGCTGAAGCCTAAGTCAAAGGTTCTTCAACATTGACATCAATGAGCTGGCCAATACTCTAGAATCCTCCGCGGAACCAGGTCTCACCCTCCATGACGCCCAGGTAAAATTCTTGCTGTATGCAGATGACCTATTGCTGCTGTCACCAACCCAAAGAAAACCAACATCATGGTGATCAAGAGGAGAAAGCCAAGATCGAACCAGCACCCTACATTTGTGCTAAACAACTGTACTCTTACAGGAATGGACAAATACCCCTACCAGGGCCTGGAAATTCACCAGTCAGGGAGCTTCAATCAAGCCATGGAGACACTGAATGGCAAGGCCTGCAAAATCTTCCATGCCATCCAAAGGAAACTCTATCATCTGAAGCTGCCAGTGATGGTCTGGCAAAAAAACTTCTATACCATCATTGCCCCAATCCTCCTGTTTGGCAGCAAAGTCTGAGGTCCTCACACATACCCAGATAGGTCAAGGTGGGATTCCAGCCCAACAGAAATATTGCACACGGAATTCTGAAAGCCCCTTCCCCAAGGGGCACCACCAACAGTGCCTGTTGGGCTGACCTAGCCAGATTCCCTCTACATCTAACAGTTCTGAAGAGGGCGCTGTCATTTCGGGATCACTTGCGTAGTAGGAATTGAAGCTCCCATCACCAAAAAGTACTGATACATATAGGTGGTCCACCCGAACCAAGATCCCCGGATCAGCTGACCCAAACCCAACCGGACCAAAACACCAATTACAGCAGCCTGACAAAAGCCAGAATCAGGAAGATGGTAGATGAGAGACAGGAGAGGAATGTTAGAGACTGGAGGACGATATCATCACCTCACAGAAACTGAACATGTACCGGAGTCTATAGAGAGACTACAGACTGGCTCCATATCTGGAGAAACCCCCAGACACCAGAGACCACCAGATCCTGAGCCGGATCAGTGCCCTGACTCTGGCCGTTACAGATAGATAGATAGGTAGATAGATAGATAGATAGATAGATAGATAGATAGATAGATAGATAGATAGATAGATAGATAGATAGAATTATGTGGAACCTGACAGACGTGCTTTGTGAGACATCTCCGGCTCTTGGAGTGCCCGTGTCATGGTGTATATATATATATACACACAGACCAGGACACAATGTTCGGGTGTTTCTGGTGATATCAGGACAGTAGAGCATCTTGTGCTTCCATGTCTCATTTAACCTTAGATTCTGTAGATCTGATGCACATTTTTTGTAAACCGTCTGACATTTTCCATCCTCGCTGGAGCACATTCCTCAGTGTCACGATGCTTGTAGCGAGTAGTTAATTAACTAAGTAAAGTACATTCAAGTTTATACCATGTGACACTTTATAATAGACGAGCAGTCAGCATGTGACAGGATATAAATGATAGGCAGGCGGCTCATCACTCAGCGCACGGCGAGGCGTGGCTTCCAATTTCATTGAATCTGCACCTCGGATGAATTATGGCCTCTGCGACTGACACTATATCTACAGCAGGAAACACTAGAAAATATCTGGTAATAAATTGTGAGAGGAGCTCAGCCAATATCTGAGGGTGACAAGCAGTATGGCCACCAGTATACATTCAGTGCAGACCGTCACCCGGATACTCCAGATTCTACAGGGTTCACTAATTACGGCATTTGCTCCAATTTTTGGGACTAAAACATGATCTTTTATGACGTGCAGCAAATTTATTAAACACCGTTTTCTGTTTTGTTAGACAAAGAAATCATGGTTTACCATTCCAAGTGTTTTTAGATAATTGACAATTAACATTTTTTTAAAAGTCACAAACTCGCTCCAGTATAATGATGGCGTCAGCAGCCCATCGAGGAAGAAGTTTTATGTTTCAAAACATCGAGCAATATTTTGTAAATTTGGCGCATTAACAGATGGGGGCAAAACTCCAAAAATGACTTTAAAAATTCTGTTCATAATATATGATCCCTGTCTAACCAATGTTCCATATAATCTATTTATCTGCCTATCTAATATCGAAGTGTCTGTCTATAGATCTATTTTCCATTTATTAATATCATATTTGTCTGTCTATTCATCCCTTCGTCTGTCTACCTCATATCTATCAATCTATCTATTATCTATCCATCTATTATCTATCTATCTATCTATCTATCTATCTATCTATTATCTATCCATCTATTATCTATCTATCTATCTATCTATCTATCTATCTATCTATCTATTATTTATATATCCATCTATTACACAGGGGAACAATTTGAAAAACATTTTCTGCTGAGTTAGGTTTTTGAGCTGATTTATACTAAAATTGGCATGCTGATTCCAAAAATGTAGTCAGTTTTTTTCTAGCACATCAAGTTTTTCCTACACAACTTACCTGCCAGAGAAGCACAATTGCACTGATATCTGTAATAAGACTTGTTATCTGATTACAATTCGACTCATATAGAGCTACGTGGCAACTTGTAAGAGTAGTCACAACTTTGTCATGCCTATTTCTTATATATTTAATTTTTTGTTCATATTTGTACTATTTAAAAAAAAAACAACACTTTTTAGGTACAGTAGTTTACATAGTTTTGAGAAGACAAAAATCCTATAGTTCAAAAACTTGACGTGATAGAGAAAAACTGAGATCATTTCTGGATTCAGCATCCAAAAATTAATTAAGAACAGTTGTCTGACCTAACTCTTAAAAAATTGTGTTCCCCAGTGTTATCTATCTATCCATCCATCTATTATCTATCTATTATCTATCTATCTATTATTTATCTATCTATCTGTTATCTATCTCATATCTATCGGCTTAACTTGGAGCTCATTGACCCCAAGGCAAAATCTCTAAGATGCCCCTAATTGTCTTGGGTCATTAATGGTGCTGGTCTTCTCATACGGACCCCCCTAGGCTCCAGGGTCTGGGTGTGACTGTAATCCCTGAGCCCACTATACATACGCTTCTATATCTATCTGTCTATCTATAATTACATCTGATATAAATGAAAACCTCCAAACATAATATCTACCTAATATCTATGTAGTCTACATATGTATCTTACCATACGAACGTATGTGATGTAAATAGGGCAGTGCAGAAAATGACCCCTATCTAAATGTACCATATATGTATGTTATAACCAGACACTCTGTAACCGATGGCAGTGCCATACTGATATATGGGCCAATGGGTGGCACCGTTCCTGGAACAAAGACCTGCTCTCTATCTGTAAGCTCCAGGCCCACCAAACTGTGTCCTCCATCTTTCTGTTTCCATCTCCTCTTATCCGTTCCATCGCTGTCAGTGAATAAGCAAATATTCCACCATTTCTGCCCATGGAAGCCCCGACTCCTCACACCGCGTCTACAGAATATTAATAGGAAGCTTAATAACCTTCCTTTAAATTAGACCAATGCAGACATCATGCATGAAACCAAAAGGAGGGTGACAAATGAAGATCCGCACGGAAGGCTTTCAACTGGGCTCAAATTATTTTTTTCATCATAAAACATGATTAAGTTTTAATGGAATCCCAGTGTAAGCAGGGTTATGTATCCACACCAGCCGCGGCTTCTAATCCTTGGGAAAATGAGTTCTTGTAACATGACCAAGAGGAATGGCCGAGCGCTCCACCGGAGCCCCTTTCATTTCATGTTTGTTGTCTCAGTACAAATTAATTTATCCGTGAGCCTCCTCCCCAACGCAATAGGCTGGATGGTAGGAAGAGAGCCCTGAGGATTGCTGTGCGACTGCCGGAAAATATCATATCATCTGTATTGGCTAATGTATCCATCATTTATATATTTATCTAGCTAACAATCTATGGAGTGAAGAAAGCAGCACTATACCGGATGTAGGGTGCATGACACGGGACCGACGCCGTGCCCCTCTGCAAATATTACAAAATGTAGGCTGAAAAATGCTCGGCCACTTATAGGAGCTGAAACGTTGCACAAAAGCGGATGGGAATAAATCACTTAATTATTTCTACTACAGTTTTGGAGAACTATGTATAGTAGCAGGGCTAGGCAGGACAGGGTTAAGGCGTAGCTTTGCATGAGTTGATTAGATGCACCTGCCTAACTTTATACTAGAACCATTGGCTGTGTTCACTAGGTGTGTCAGTCTGCTGTGGAGTGTGTGGAAGAGAAAATGCAAGCTGTAGCTGAGAGAAAGATATACCAGGGTATCTTTCTAAATGGAGATCGCATGGTTCAGCTGGAAAGCTGAGCAGTCTGTGTGTTGGTGCTTCACAGTAACGTGTGGAAGCTGCAGCCTGTTCAATGTGAACAGGGTCCAAGTTGAACACTTCTGTTTAGTGTTGGAAGCTGCTGGAACTTGGGTTTAATCTATCTATCTATCTATCTATCTATCTATCTATCTATCATCTTGAGAAAGGCTCTCCACGGGCCGAAACGTTGCCATCATGGGCTATTAAATTTGAATACCTTCATAACCTTATCCAGAATGGTGTGCTGCCTCTGATTTTTGGACTTCTATCTACAGTTAGGGCCAGAAATATTTGGACAGTGACACAATTTTCGCGAGTTGGGCTCTGCATGCCACCACATTGGATTTGAAATGAAACCTCTACAACAGAATTCAAGTGCAGATTGTAACGTTTAATTTGAAGGGTTGAACAAAAATATCTGATAGAAAATGTAGGAATTGTACACATTTCTTTACAAACACTCCACATTTTAGGAGGTCAAAAGTAATTGGACAAATAAACATAACCCAAACAAAATATTTTTATTTTCAATATTTTGTTGCAAATCCTTTGGAGGCAATCACTGCCTTAAGTCTGGAACCCATGGACATCACCAAACGCTGGGTTTCCTCCTTCTTAATGCTTTGCCAGGCCTTTACAGCCGCAGCCTTCAGGTCTTGCTTGTTTGTGGGTCTTTCCGTCTTAAGTCTGGATTTGAGCAAGTGAAATGCATGCTCAATTGGGTTTAGATCTGGAGATTGACTTGGCCATTGCAGAATGTTCCACTTTTTGGCACTCATGAACTCCTGGGTAGCTTTGGCTGTATGCTTGGGGTCATTGTCCATCTGTACTATGAAGCGCCGTCCAATCAACTTTGCAGCATTTGGCTGAATCTGGGCTGAAAGTATATCCCGGTACACTTCAGAATTCATCCGGCTACTCTTGTCTGCTCTTATGTCATCAATAAACACAAGTGACCCAGTGCCATTGAAAGCCATGCATGCCTATGCCATCACGTTGCCTCCACCATGTTTTACAGAGGATGTGGTGTGCCTTGGATCATGTGCCGTTCCCTTTCTTCTCCAAACTTTCTTCTCCCCATCATTCTGGTACAGGTTGATCTTTGTCTCATCTGTCCATAGAATACTTTTCCAGAACTGAGCTGGCTTCTTGAGGTGTTTTTCTGTCTATTTTTGGTATTGATGAATGGTTTGCATCTAGATGTGAACCCTTTGTATTTACTGTCATGGAGTCTTCTCTTTACTGTTGACTTAGAGACAGATACACCTACTTCACTGAGAGTGTTCTGGACTTCAGTTGATGTTGTGAACGGGTTCTTCTTCACCAAATTAAGTATGCGGCGATCATCCACCACTGTTGTCATCCGTGGACGCCCAGGCCTTTTTGAGTTCCCAAGCTCACCAGTCAATTCCTTTTTTCTCAGAATGTACCCAACTGTTGATTTTGCTACTCCAAGCATGTCTGCTATCTCTCTGATTGGTTTTTTCTTTTTTTTCAGCCTCAGGATGTTCTGCTTCACCTCAATTGAGAGTTCCTTTGACCGCATGTTGTCTGCTCACAGCAACAGCTTCCAAATGCAAAACCACACACCTGGAATCCACCCCTGTCCTTTTAACTACTTCATTGATTACAGGTTAACGAGGGAGACGCCTTCAGAGTTAATTGCAGCCCTTAGAGTCCATTGTCCAATTACTTTTGGTCCCTTGAAAAAGAGGACGCTATGCATTACAGAGCTATGATTCCTAAACCCTTTCTCCGATTTGGATGTGGAAACTATCATATTGCAGCTGGGAGTGTGCACTTTCAGCCCATATTATATATATAATTGTATTTCTGAACATGTTTTTGTAAACAGCTAAAATAACAAAACTTGTGTCACTGTCCAAATATTTCTGGCCCTAACTGTATCATCTATCTATTATCTATCTGTCCATCCATCTCATACTGTATCTACAGTTTATCTATTTTAGATCTATTTCGCCTAGTTTCTATCTAGTTAGAATCAGGTCTGTACGTCAATAGAACACAAGACCACAATACCAAATCCCACAAAAAGCCGCACTGTTCGATAATATCTAGAAACTTTTGACCTACCGACTGTAATATTGATATTTTTACTTTGACCGAACACCAGAAACACAAAATATTATCAGAAAAGCATGGGAACCATAAATGTGTATGCAATGCAAGCAGGAGAATGCAAGGAGAATTTTTTGTGTACAGTCATCACAGGCCGCGATAAACAAGTCGGTGCAGATTTATGACGGGCCTTTCTTGGCTTCATATCAAGTCTTAATTTGTACAGCCTCTTTAAAACACATTAAAAACACATAAAAGGCTTCGCTTTAAGAAGAGACGTGTTAAAATGCAATGTGTTATCTCTTGATATTACCCGGCAAGTGCTTTGTTTAATATCTTGCATTAATGAAGGAGATCCTTAAGAATATTATTACAAGGGAGAGCATTAAAAAAAAACAGATCCGAGGTCACCTCCGCGCTATTAGCTGACACGCTTGCTGGAAAGATTTTCTTTGAATACAATTATAGCTTTGTTTTACACTTCATTTCTGACTTACCCAAACAATTCTTGATAATTGCTCATTTTTGTTTTAGTCTACAGCTCGCTGTAAAGAAATGGGAGATAGCTGTCCCTTCCTCCCTCAAACGAAAACTCCAAAAATAAAACGCCTCTTCTCTCATATAACTAAAGCTTCTGTGTGCTCATAGATGTCCTCAATATTTGCGACCTGGCCAGACAGTACTGAAAGGTAGGGTTGCCATGAAGGTTAATCTCAAGAATCTTCCAAGAGCAGTGGGTAGACCAGGAAGTCCAATCCTTCATCAATCTGGTAGACCACCATCAAGGTAACCTTACTCAAAGAACTACATACAAGTAGCACATAAGTTCCAGTCTTTGTCTTCAAAGGATAACATATTCACCAGATGAGGCTCGGATGTGGAATTGTGGGCCTCATAGGGGTCCCTAGCTGGCTCTAGCAGCCTTTTAGTACAAAAAGCCATCAGGCATGGCAAAGAGGTTTCTTTTGAATTTCTATGACTCTACTCGTTTAAGGGTTTAATGCCAAGACAAGACCTTGAAATGTAACCGGTGACATTGCAAACCACCCTCCACCCAATAGTTTAGGGATGACCCTGGCTTTTGGTTGTCAGATTTAGCTGTGGAAGTAAGAGGTTGTATATTCGGCTGGAATCCCCACCTTGTACCAGTAATCTGGAAGCGTTGCCAATGCCTACTCAACAACGACTCTCAATGCCACAACAACCCAATTCTGTACCAGGGTCGCTATTATTTAGGATCGGTTTACACCTTAATTACACTTTAGACCTTCAATTGTAAAGGGGAAGTTGTTCTACTCTTGACATTCCCCCTACAGATATTTAAAAGGTCCATGACGGTCCTCGGTCCTCTAAGCCTCAGGAATTGACGTACTGGTTAGTAATCTTATTCAGTCAGCCAAATCCTGCTCTGTCCTGATCTGGGGCGAACCCAGAAATACTTTTATGTAGATAGGGCTAATATGTCTAGTCATGCTACAAGGCCCATAAAAGAGTTGAGCATTGACCTGCAGGCACAGTCGCTACTAAATGTTCTGCCAGATAAACAATGAAGGGGGTGTAGATGCTTACAGTAGTTCCACAGCCCCTACAAACATCATATTGGCTGTTGGACCACAACCGATCTAATACTGACAGCCTACCCTAAGGCTACACCATTCAATTCCATTTCTAAGGATTTCTGACAATTCTTCAAGGGCTTGTCCACTAAGGATGTTCTCCGTTCATATATCCTAGAAGTGCATAGGTACTGTATATCACAGAACATGTGGACACAATTTCCCTAAACATAGAGCGTGGACGATGGTGCACAAGTAGTTGAACAACCCCTTTAACTGTCACAGTGACCACAAAGTCCCTTGAAATGTCTCGTTTTTCCAATATTCACCTTCAACAATGAAATGTAACTTAAAGTTGGGCTCTAAGGCAAAATATGTACAAGATCCCTCAATTGCCACATGCCATTTCTAAAACCTGTCTCTTCTAATGTGGAAGTGGGGGTCTTTGGACCTCCTTATGCGAGAAGGTCTACATTTATGGATATTCGAGCTCTCTTAAGTTACCATAGACTATATTCTGAGAGATTACGTAGACATTTATCAAAACATGTGGGAAAGTTTAACATTTACCCATTTTTCTGTTCTTTGTAAACTTTTACAGATTCTTTCTGGTCTTCTTTAAGATTTCCAAACAGCAGCTAAAACCTTCTGTCATAGAACCGGCACATGTATGGGTCGGCGTTCTTCTGCAGCAGTAGCAGCAGGGTATTTGCACAGTAAATCATTTTCATTATGTGAGTTGTACACGTAATCCTCTTAAGGCCTCTCTGCACTTCACCTCCACTTTATTCTTCAGACAAGCACCGGCAGCTAATGAATTCTGAAATGTTTTAGCTCTCAACAGCATTTAACTAGTCAGTATAACTTAATCAATGACTAGGGAGGAGGGGGAGACGCAATATGCATCAAGTGCCAAAGCCACTGCCAGACCGTGCAACACTGAACTTACTGCATTAGAGCTGCAAAGGTAGAAAAGCATACAAAGTGGGATTATTGAGAGGGTTTAAGGACAGATTTTTTTTCATTTTGCTGTTATTCTTAGATATATCTGATTGATGAACACCCCACTGTGTGACGACTAGGCCTGACAGCTGATTAAGTCGGCCTTTTGGGGAAAAGAAAGATATGTAAGATATGGGACAGGTAAGCCACTAGTAATTGGCTGTCAAGTCTATTTTGTGATACCTGTTAATAACTGAGGCCCCACGTTTAGAAACATAGGGTGGACCCCTGGTATCTCTAGTATAAGATTATCAAATAGACAGGGTGGACTGCAATGTGAGCAGTTTCTTCTACGTCAGCAACCCGGTTATCGCCAATATTACATCAGATAGACAGAGCAAAAAGCAGTGTGAGCAGCCTCTTCTTACTTCAGTAGCCTGGAATTGATAGCATTAGATCAGATAGAATGGACAGGAGTGTGAGCAGTCCCTTCTTACCTTAGCACTCCTGGTATGTTCAGCATTACATCAGATAGACAGGGTGGACAGCAGTGTGAGCAGCCTCATATTACCTCAGAATAGTTGGTATCTCCAGTATTAGATTATACAAACAGGTTTAACAGGAGTGTTAGCAGTCTCATCTTACTTCAGCATCGTTGGTATCTCCAGTATTACATCCGATAGACAAGGTGGACAGCAGTGTGAGCAGCCTCTTCCTACCTCAGCACTCTAGGATAGCTCCAGTATCAAATCAGATACACAGAGCAGACAGCAGTGTTAGCAGCTTCTTCATACCTCAGCATTCCTGGTGTCTCCAGTATTAAATCAGATAGACAGAGTGGACAGTAGTGTGAGCAGTCTCCCATTACCTCAGCATTGTTGGTATCTCCAGTATTGGATTAGACAAACAGGTTGGACAGCAGTGTTAGCAGCTTCTTCATACCTCAGCATTCCTGGTGTCTCCAGTATTATATCAGATAGACAGAGTGGACAGCAGTGTGAGCAGCCTCTTCCTACCTCAGCACTCTAGGATAGCTCCAGTATCAAATCAGATACACAGAGCAGACAGCAGTGGTTGCAGCTTCTTCAAACCTCAGCATTCCTGGTGTCTCCAGTATTACATCAGATAGACAGGGTGGACAGTAGTTTGAGCAGTCTCCCATTACCTCAGCATTGTTGGTATCTCCAGTATTAGATTAGACAAACAGGTTCTTACTTCTGTACCACTGGACAACAGTGTGAGCAGTATCTTCTTACCTTTGCACTCCTGATATCTCCAGTATGAAATCAGTTAAGTAGGGTGAACGGCAGTTTGAGCAGCGTCTTCTTACTTCAGAACCCCTGGTATCACTCCTAGTATTTAGAGTCTTACATCAGATAACCAGGGTGGAGAGTAGTGTGAGCAGCCTCTTCTTACCTCAGCATCTTTGGTATTTCCAGTATTAGATTAGATAGACAGTTTGGACATCAGCGTGAGCAGCCTCTTCTTACCTCAGCACCCTGATATCTCCAGTATTAGATCAGATAGACAGGGTGGAGAGCAGTGTGAGCAGCCTCTTCTTACTTCAAAACCCCTGGTATCACTCCTAGTATTTAGAGTCTTACATCAGATAGCCAGGGTGGAGAGTAATGTGAGCAGCCTCTTCTTACCTCAGCATCTTTGGTATTTCCAGTATTAGATTAGATAGACAGATTGTACATCAGTGTGATCATTCTCTACTTACCTTAGCAGCCCTGGTATCTTCAGTATTAGATCTGATAGACATGGTGGACAGCAGTGTGAGCGGCCTCTTCTTACCTCAGCATCCCTGGTATCTTCAGTATTAGATCTGATAGACATGGTGGACAGCAGTGTGAGCGGCCTCTTCTTACCTCAGCATCCCTGGTATCTCCAGTATTAGATCTGATAGACAGGGTGGACAGCAGTGTGTGCAGCCTCTTCTTACCTCAGCACCCCTGGTATCTCCAGTATTAGATCTGATAGACAGGGTGGACAGCAGTGTGAGCAGCCTCTTCTTACCTCAGCATCCCTGGTATCTTCTGTATTAGATCTGATAGACAGGGTGGACAGCAGTGTGAGCAGCCTCTTCTTACCTCAGCACCCCTGGTATCTCCAGTATTAGATCAGATAGACAGGGTGGACAGCAGTGTGAGCAGCCTCTTCTTACCTTAGCAGCTCTGGTATCTTCAGTATTAGATCAAATAGACATGGTGGACAGCAGTGTGAGCAGCCACTTCTTACCTCAGCATCCCTGGTATCTTCAGTATTAGATCTAATAGACATGGTGGACAGCAGTGTGAGCAGCCTCTTCTTACCTCAGCACTCCTGGTATCTCCAGTATTAGACTAGATAGACATGGTGGACAGCAGTGTGAGCAGCTTCTTCTTACCTCAGCACTCCTGCTATCTTAAGTATTAGATTAGATAGACTGGGTGGACAGCAGTGTGAGCAGCTTCTTTTACCTCATCCTCACTGGTATCTCCAATATTAGATCAGAATATACACTTGTCCATTTTTATTGTATTCTGGGAGAAACTCTTTAAGAGCGTTAAGGCGTCACTCTGCCTTGTCCAGTGTTTTTAGATTCATGGCAATAGAAAGAAGGGGACAATCCACCTCAAGATAATTTTGATAGCAGCTTATTTTTGCTTAGAATAAAAGATTGTGAATGCTAACATTCAACATGCCCAATTATTCCTCACCGTTCATTGGATAAACATTTCATACACATTAGCTGGTCAACCAGTCCTTCCAAGGGTTCAGCAAAAGTAAACCACCTGTGTATGGTCGCCTTCAGTAGTGGAGAATTCTAGAACCGCACCAGAGGCAGCTAGCCGTCCATGCTCCTCCACAGTCTGGAACAGGCGAGAACATCCAGTAGTTGGCTATAAAATGCTTCCTGCCACTGAGGTTGCTCTTCAAATGTGTGTAACGTTGCATTTTTATTTTATTTTTTCTAAACACCCCCTTGTGTGGTATTGGAAGAGAAAACTTTGCCATCTATGCAGATTCTTTTAATTGTTTCCACTTTTGCAGACGATGAAATTTAAATTCCATTTTGGGACTCATTTACACTAACTTTTTTTTAGTGCATTCACGGTGCGGAGAGGCTACACGATTCCACTCCTCACTGGAGGGAACATATTTAATTTCCATTTTAATGATGTTTATTCATTAGTCCTCGACATAAGACACCTAGGTCTGAATGTTCTACTCATTCCCGGCCAAAAACACTGAATCTTTTGCTAATAGCAAATAAATCTATGGTATAAAACCGGAACTCCAGAAGACACAAGAAATCCTCTCTCCATAGATCCTACAGACATGGATTTGGGGAAATAAAAGTGTGAGAACACCATTGTGGTCCCAATGCTGGAAATTCCAACAGTTTGGAGAAGAGGGCTCCAAAAAATGCCCCGTCAAAATGGAACAATGGCCCGATACCGGCATGCACACCGCCCACTCCATTCATCATCTATGGGATTACTAGCCTCATACAGTTTTCGAGACACTTTCTCTGGATTGGTTTGGGACTCCGTGGACAATCTCTTGAACTCAGGGATCATGAAAAGGGTTTGGAAGGGTTTTGGCCAGAAGGCACACCCAATACCTTAGATCTTCCCACTCTTTGTTGCACCTTCTTCCATCATCCAGCCAACCTGCCAAGTCAGGAGAAATGGAGAGAAGACATGGCCATTTTGGGGAAAGACAAAGAGATTCTTTGGGCACCAGAGGTGAGGTGAGCTTTGGGAAACTGGGCAATGTGTTAATTGGCATTTTGGGGCCACTGGTGAGGTGGACATATCATTGTGGGAAGGCACTAGGAAGACATTATTATTACGGTACATGAAGACACAGCCTCTAAGATCCTTATGTAAAATCTTCAACATAACGCCCATTTACTATAAATCATACTGGAATCTTCTCATGTAGGAGAGCAAACATCATGGCCACCCGAGGACTGGGTGTAACGGCTAATTCTGCGCCCCTATATCTAGGCCCCTGCTCGGCCCATTGTAGCCATAATGGGATTTCTTTGTGTTCCAGAAAGTTTCTGTTTTCACCTAATAATTAAATCTGACCTTTTGATTGTTACCATGACCGATCATCCTGTATCATCCCAGCCATAATGGTTTTTTTTTTGCCATATCCAACACCAAGGTGTTTGGTTCGTTTGATGCAATGATATGTTTATAATTACAGAAATAACAAATGTTTCTACCAGTCTTCAGAGTTATAAAGTTTGCTCTGGGAAACTAATATTTTCTGGCCACCCCTGGCAGCCGTCTTTCTGGCTGGCTGAATCAGAGTGTATCACAATGAATATCTCTGTTTTTTTTTTTCTCGACTAAATAGATTTGAACTGTCAATTTGGAGGCCCAGTGAGCCACCGGCATGTACCGAATACTGTGACCAACATGGAGTTTGAAGCAGCAAATTTTATTACGGAATGGTAATTGAATTGAACAGGTTTACATTTGAATAGATTTGCAACACTGTGATCTCAGACAGAACGCCGGGGACGCCAACCTGTACAGCGAGGCCGGAGAACAGATATATCCAAGAGGAAGACCACCCGACATCACTGTGAACAATGCAAGGGTATGTTACTCATCCAGATAATTCTAACCATATATCCATGGCTATCTATTATCTATCTATCTATCTATCTATCTATCTATTATCTATCATCTATATCTATCTATCTATCTATCTATTATCTATCTATCTATCTATTATCTATCTATCTATCTATTATCTATCTAAATATATATCTATTATCTATCTATCTATTATCTATCTATTATCGATCTATTACCTATATCTATCTATCTGTCTATCTATTATCTATCTATCTATTATCTATCTATTATCGATCTATTACCTATATCTATCTGTCTATCTATTATCTATCTATCTATTATCTATCTATTATCTATCATCTATATCTGTCTATCTATCTATTATCTATCTATTATCTATCTATCTATTATCTATCATCTATATAGTATCTATTATCTATTATCTATTATCTATCTATCTATCATCTATCTTTCTATCTATTATCTATCTATCTATCTATCTATTATCTATATCTATCTTTCTATCTATTATCTATCTATCTATCTATCTATCTATCTATCATCTATTATCTATCTATTATCTATCTATCTATTATATATCATCTATATAGTATCTATCATCTATCTATTATCAATATCTATCTTTCTATCTATCATCTATTATCTATCTATCTATCTATCTATTATCTATCTATCTTCTATCTATCATCTATATATTATCTATCTATCTAATATCTATCTATTATCTATCTTTCTATCTATCTATTATCTGTTTTTCTATCTATCTATCTATCTATCTATCTATCTATCTATCTATCTATCTATCTATCTATCTATTATCTGTTTTCCTATCTATCTAGGGCCATGGAGAGGAGTTCCAGTAATAAACACGAGGTCCTTCTGTCCTGACTCGCACAACCTGTCACCCTAATGGGGGATCCCAAACAAGTTATTAAAACAAGCAAATTTCCCTTTATTTGATCTCATAGAGTGGATATGGAAGGTGTTATCAGAGTATGACCTATTGTTTTAATCTAGTTTTTGTGATACTTATAGGCTATAAAAAATTATAATCTTCCACTTTTCACATCGGCCAATGAGGTTTTTCTTTTACTCCAACTTCCTGTTGTTTCAGGAAATCCACATGTGCATTAGCCACAATGAACAGATCCCCGACACTATCTGTTGTACAGAAGCATCTAATGAGCGTGTGCGAAGGTCATTGAGTAAAGAGGGGGAGGAGGTGAGCTGTGACATCGCCTATTGCGATTGCTGGATCCTGTGTTATCAGTTATTTTAATCCTGCCTCTGCTGATAAGGAAACTGCTGTAAACTCTTCCTGAAAGAAGTTGAAGTTACAATCTGAGATCGCCTGGGGGATTACCTATTTTATTTTATTAATTTTTAATAAAGATTGTTATATGGGGAAAAAAAATGTTAAAAAAATATTTAAAAAATACATATAGCACAAAAATCTGATCTAAACCATAGGTCATTTTCTGACAACACTTCCTCTACTTTTACACTGACAACCTTTCCTTAGGACGGGTGATCCACATCCGATCAGCGGGGGGTCTGGTCCAAAGAAATAGGAGTTTCTCTGCCGTATCCTATACTTACGCCCGGCGGTCGCTGATTGGTGGAGATGCTTTGTGTCGGACCCCCACCGATCCGATATCGATGACCTATCCTGGACAAACTAATGGAACAAACTATTAAGGTCCCAGCAAAATCTGAAGTGGGGCGCGGACCCCCTATATTCAGGCCCCTGACCCCGCGGGCTATTTATTGCACATGTCCGATCCTCGTTCTCCAAGTTCCTCCTGATCCCAGATATCTTTCAGAATCCTCGAGTTCTTATCCCTATTTACTGGCAATAATCCTGTGCCTGTCAGTGCTGCGCCCACAATCTGTCCCTGCCACTCTTCCCTTGCGCTCCCATTGTCTGCGCCTGACACTATTGGATTTCTCCAGCTCCAATTAAAAAGCAGCTGTTCGGCCTGTGTCTGTCCGACAGCCATAAAAGCCGAGAAACCTGTTTAATATAAGCAAAACAAATAAACACATTCTTATATATCCCCCTCCCCCCATCCATAAATCCTGTGTGTCTGCACTGGACGCGTGGGGGGGGATCTACTATGTTTAATATCCTCATTCATAAAATAAAATCCTAAAGATCCCATGTGTGACCCCTATAGCGAGTTATATACTGCACACACTTATTTCACTTTGGGTCGTAGAGTTCAACTGTGACATATCAGCTTAGACCCCACCAGACAGATATGTCCAACATCAACATAGATTTCATTAAGGACTCCAACTTGTCACAATACAGGATGAAGACATACTAATAAAACCCTCATCAGGCTGCAATTCACATCCCAACCACTTGGTGGCCACATTTAGACACATGCAGCATAAACCTCTCACGACAGAGTATCACAAAATCATATATCGGTAAATCATAACCCCCAAGCCCAGAGGAAAGGTAAGGAATGATGCTTCTGTATGCCAGTCGTATGGAAATGGAAGGACTCCATGTGGGACCCTATGGGGCCTAATAGTGAGATGACCACATACGCATTGATGTCGATGGGAGTTATGGTTATAACGCTTATTGTGTATACATGCAATTTTATTTTCCATTAAAATCTCCTTTCAGAGTGTTCTAGGTCACTAAATGATGATTATTATTAATAATAATAATGATAATTAAGGGGTTGTCTCATCTTCTTAAAGGGACTCTATCAATGGGTATCTGAGAGCAGTATAATGTAGAGGCAGAGACCCTGATTCTAGTGATGTGTCACTTACTGGGCTGCTTGTTGCAGTTTTTGTAAAATCCCTGTTTTCTCTGCTGTGATAGAGCTCAGAATGCTGATCTGTGTATAACCCCGCCCACACCCCTGATTGGCAGCTTCCTTTTTACACTGTACATTGGCAGCAAATCAGTGGTGGGGGGGCGGAGAGTAGCTAGATTGGCCATCATGAGACTCCTAGTTCTGTAGTGATAATCTCCTGCTAATTGTATTGAAACTATAGCACACAGCCTAATAAGTGACACATTGCTTGAATCAGGATCTCTGCCCCTATATAATGCTCCTCTCAATTTGAATAACAAACACCTGTGAACACCTCTTTTTGCATTGCAGATCTGCTACGGACACCGCTCCATGGCCGACGTTTATAGCAGATGAGCATTTCTGCCACACATAGCAGGGCTGCAGCATAGGAGATCGGATGATTGCAGCTCCAAGTCTCCTATGGAGATTATTGAAGCAAGAGAAAGGTAGAATTTATTTTCAATAAATATATATATATATATATATATATATATGTTAAAATTACCCCCCTTTCTGGCCTATGCAAAATAAAATAATAAAAAGTACACATATTTGGAATCGCTGCATTCAGAGACACCCGATCTATCAAAACACAAAAATAATTAATCCGATCGGTAAACGAGTAAAAAAATTAAAACTCCAGAACTGCAGGGTTAAGGGTTCCGTAACACCACAATAAAATGCAATAACGAGCGATCAAAGCATCAAATCTAGCTCAAAATGGTATCAATAAAAAAAATAATCTTAGTACGCAAAAAAATAAGTCCTCACCCAGCCCCAGATTCCAAAGAATGGAGACACTACGGTTTCGGAAAATGGCGACATGTTTTCTGTTTTGTTTTTTTTTACAAACTTTGGAATTTCTTTTCATCACTTAAATAGTTAAGAACCTAGACATGTTTAGTATCTGCGAACTCATAATTCCCGTTTTCCAGTACACGATATGGTAAAAAAGTGCAATTTGTCTCGCAAAAAAAAAAAACCCTCGCACGGCCATATTGACAAAAAAAAAAAATTACAAAGTTATGGCTCTGGGAAGAAGGGGAGAAAAAAAAAAACGAAAATGCAAAAAATGGAAAATCGCAAGGCATTGAAAGGGTTAAATTGGTAAAATTGCAATGTGCTTTTATTAACAAGCCGCAACTTTGCGATTTACCACTTTCTCTCAATAATGGAGAATTTTTTTTTAAATTCTATAGTTTACTGTTCATTTCCGAGGTTAATCGCCACCTCTGCAGTCTATCAGCGGTGGACGATCTCCTAGGCAGGGAGCCTTTACAAGATCTCTCCAATAGAGCTTGTAAGCAACGCTCTGAAAGTGGCTGGATTCGGCAAGCTTCAGTCCTCTGTGCTCCTCCAGTGATGATCATCGGAGGCCAAACGGATCGGGACCGTGCCCGGGAGGGGGGAACGAACATTTAATAATTAGGAGAAGCAGGGAGGCTGGGGAGCGGCGCGCTCCTGAAGATTGCAGATTAGACACAGAATGCAGGAGAATGTCCACAATGCATCAATATTTGCTAGAACCTGTACCACCAATACAAAATATACTGTTTTATTAGTTTCAAGTTCCTAATTTTTCTTTTGTTCGTATGTAAAGATAAAAATCAATCACAGGAAAACAGAGATGTAACAGAACTTCGTTTTCTCCATATATTCCACTAGTGTTTCTGTAGATCTAGCAGCAAGGAACCCATTAGTGATGAGCAAATGTGCTGGTATAAGGTGTTATCTGAGCATGCTCGGGTGCTTACAAAGTATCTTCGGCGAGCTCAAAAAATTTGCTCGAGTCTTTGCAGCTGCATGTCTCGGTGCTGTTCGACAACCGCAACACATAGAGGGAATTACCTAAGAAACAGACAATCCTTGCATGTGTTGCTCCTGTCGACATGCAGCTGTAGGGACTCGAACATACTATTCAAGCACACTCAGTTAGCAACCGAGCATGCTCAGATAACACCACTGATGCGAGAATATCCAGATAAATACTTGATTGCTTATTTTTATTATTTTCGGAATCTTTTCATCTGCACAATAGTTTCTGTAACACACTCAGCTCTGCTACATCTTTGCATGAGAAACATCCTCCGTCGCCCGGCATACCATATTAGTGTCAGGAGATCTATTTTTGCACCGTACCTTCTTTCAGCATGCCAACTTTTAAGCACTTCATGAAGCGGCAGGCTTGGCATGACTTGCGTCTACGCTTTGTGATTTCACATTCGTTGGTGGCCGGACAGCTGTATTCTATGTTTCCTGTTGTATAAAGAAAGATGAGATGAGAACAGATTTTTACACCCGGAATATAGGTCTACCGTGGACGGCCGGGACATTTGTGATTGATAAATAGTTACCGGCGATTGTAACGGAATGTTCTAAATAGTGAAACGATAAATAAACAGGCAATAATAAAAGGGACGGAAACCTACAGTAGATGAATGCGGTTAACGCTGAATCATAAGCCTATAAATGGACCCCGTCTAATGGAAAATTTTCTTGGTGAATTTGGGGGTTGCACCATAGCTGCAGAAGTAAGTAGTATGCTGCTAATATTGGGTGTAAAAGAATGAATGACAATGGAGGTAATCCTCGTGTGGACCTGCTCAGGGTCGGACTGGCCCACAGGAGAACAGGAGAATCCTCCGGTGGGCCACCACCCTCTGAGCAGTACTTGGCACTTTATACTTGATTCATTATGTACAGATGAAGGCAACGTTGTTATACAAATTAGTGATTGAGGATAATGTCACATTTGGAAAAGTGAGGAGCTGAAGTTGGTTACTGGTGGGCGTTTGGCACCCCAGTCCGATACTGGACCTGCTGCACCCCCGTCTCACATTAGCAGCAAATCTGTCAGAATGGAATTTGCACAGGTAAAATCAACAGCGGGATAAATCGAAGACAACAGAAAAAATTGGAATCCGGCTCAACAGGACTGGATTTTCCTTTTCTTTTTATTTTTCGAAAGAAATTAGTAAGACTGCCTAGTGCAGTCAAAACGCGTCGACTGGGTCGGGTCGACCATGTCATTTTTTCTTTTGTAAGCACCATATTTTCTTTCGAAAAAGAAAAGGAAAATCCAGTCCTGTTGAGCCGGACTCCAATTTTTTCTATTTTCCTTGAGGTGAGGCCAGGACGAGGCCGGTGTCTGAGCCCCAGGTGGATGAGCGTAGAGCAACTGGGTGAGCTGGAATCAAGTTTCTATAAATCGACAACACCCACATAAATCTTTCCAATCTATCCAAAACCAAAAAAGCAACATCTCACCACACCTGCGTCTATAACATTCCGGGTGGACGGCGGCTCGAAGAAGCAGGTGAACAAATCCAAACAGTAGAAACGCCGGCCCTCTGTCTTCCTAAGATCAATACTTTATTGGAAATCCATGGGCGGAAATTACAGTGAAATCATCAAACCATCTGACGCGTTTCGGAATACAATTTCTTAGTCATATTTGTATATTCCGAAACGCGTCAACTGGTTCGATGATTTTACTGTCGTTTCTGCACATGGATTTCCAATAAAGTGTTGATCCGAGGAAGACGGAGCGCCGGTATTTCTTCTCTTTGGATGTCCAATCTGTGGCGCTTATTTTAAATTCCGCAGCAGGTCAATTTCTGAGACTGCAGATTTCAGACTTTTTTTGATAGGTAAAATTGTGTGTATGCGCTGCAAAATCTTTGTATCGTGTCACATCTGCAGCAAATGCACGATCAAATCAAATCTGAGGGCCAAGATAGGATTTGTTTAGGTAAAATCAATATCTTTTTTGGGGGGGTTTGCAGTGAATTTTCCAAATTTTGCATGTGTAGCAAATTTTAGTGTACACATTCTGCGTCATATCAAATGCAGGATCAAATCTGAGTGCCAAGATAGGATTTGTTTAGGTAAAATCAATATCTTTTTTGGGGGAGGTTTGCAGTGGATTTTCCCATCTTGTGTACAAATTTTACATGTGTAGCAAATTTTCGTCTGCACATTCTGCGTCACATCAAATGCACAATCAAATCTGAGGGCTAAGATAGTATTTGCGTGGGTAAAATCAATATCTTTTCGGGGACGGGTTGTAGAGGATTTTCCCATCTTGTATGTGTAGCAAATTTTGGTGCAAATATTTCACCCATCTACATTAAAAATGACAAAAATTGAGAAAGCGGCATCAGAAGTGAACAGGTTCTGTATTTCGACATTTTTATAGAGTGTGATGTGACATCTCATGCACTCGCCCGCTGTTGGGTATTACCTCTGCAGCTCAATCCCGCGTCAATTCCATCCCGTGTGGAGCCGCCCTTAAAATGGCGTCGCCCCGGGCCACCTACGTCATAATTAAACCTATTGATCTAATACAACTTAGCTGTGATGGGATTAACCTACTATTTCGCGTCTGGCAGATACTCGATGGGTTCTACACTTGAGTCGCTTCGTATCCTCCTAATCCTATTGTAGATGATATATTAACTTTTGCGGTTCTTTTTCTTGCCTATTGTAATAGTTTTTTTCTTTATTTCTTTTTGAAAGTTATTGTTTCAATGGGCCGGGAAGTGTAGAGCCTTCTCCTCGGAGCTTGTGTAGGACAGCTGGTGCTCTCTTTAGATAATACATTGTGGGGCGGAGGTCAAGCTGTTGGTCCAGACGTCTTGCGATAAACAGCATCCTCTTAACCGCTCGTTTGCATATTTCCCATTTCCATAGCCAAGTTAATGGTTAAAAGTTACAAGTTAAAAGGTTAATAAAGCCGCAGACTTGATTTATTAAAATGTATACGTCCTGTTATCGGAGAGTGAGTAATGAGTGGCTCATTTACAACTGGAACGCAAAGTCTATTTTGCATGGAGCCTCGGCCTTGTCTTGCTTACAGAACTCTCTTTTCTTGTGTAACCCCCTTCCCCCCTGTGATTAAGTGCATTAGTATCTTAATGAAAATGCATTCTGTTTATTGGTCTCCCGGGAAGGGGGAGGTCAGCATAGCAAATGCATAAATTGTCATGAGAGACAGTCAGAGCGTAATTGCAATCTTACTTCTCCTTGTTTGCAGCTCCCAGGGTCCATCAGTGGACCCCCAGAAACATGTGCACATTTTAGTAATTAGCATAGAGTCTGCCTGGGACCAAGAGCATTGATGAAATATTTCAGAGTTAATCACACTTTGTAAACACTGATTCATATTGACTTCCTTTCTCCGGACTGATGGCTCCTCATTAAATATCACATTAGCGGATTGCAGGACTGCATAAAGAGTCAAATACTCGCCTGGTGCTAATTCGACGGAAAGCAACAGAGACGTGCGTTTCTGGAAAATGTGTTAAGTGGTCATGATAAAGGGGTCTGTCAGCGCTGAAGCGTTGAAGATAAGCGTGTCACTGTGGTGTATGGATCAGCAATGGGCTAAGGCTACGTTCACATTAGCGTTGCGTCGGGGGCAGTCGCGGTGACGCATGCGTCATGCTCCCCTATATTTAACATGGGGGCGCATGGACATGCGTTGCTCTTGCGTTTTGTGACGCATGCGTCACTGTGGCGCAACTGTCAGGGAGCAGAGGACGCTGCATGATGCAGTTTTTTCTGCGGCAAAAATCATGCAATAGTGAACGCATGCGTCACAAAACGCTGCGCTGTGCATGCGTTTACATTTGCGTTGTGCTTTGAGTCGCCGACGCTGCACCACACAACGCAAATGTGAACGTAGCCTAAAGGATGTTGGGCGAAGAACGGAGCGCTAGCATGTCACCGTTATACCCAATGGAAGAGCGGAGACGTCATTGTATGGACTGTAGGATATCCATGGCTTATCTAGTGTAATGTACTCATGTAATACATAGGATCTGTCCAGTAGTGGAAACTGAAGCTTGTGAGCCCCATTGCATTATCCCCATCGGGGCCCCCAACAATCGCCAGTCTTTAATAGTATTGGTGTGTTCATCCATCGAGTCGACATTGAGCTGAAGGCTTTAAAAAAAAAAAAAAAAAACAAATGGACCAAAGGGACCTGTTGTGCGACTGCTGTAACCCTTGCGCCCATTATAGCTACTGCCCTGAATCTGTCTACAATTATCGATTGATCATCTTTCTATTTATCAATCTATCTAGAAGAAAATAGTAACAGTGGAATCGTGGAATATTGGGTGCAAGACCCCGGACACCGATCCGATGCCACCACATGAAACATAAAGAAGGGGTGCAGAACTCCAAATAAAATGTGCAAAAAGAGGGGTACTATATATCAATGTTTGCCCCCTTCCTGATTTCCTGTTCTTTTACATGTTTGTCACACATGCTTCAAATCAACAAACAAATGTAAATATTAGACAAAGATAACACAAGTAATCACAAACTGCAGCTTTTAAATGAAGGTCCAAACCTACAGGGTCCTGTGTGAAAAAGTGATTGCCCCTAAACCTAATAACTGGTTGGGCCACCCTTAGCAGCAACAATTGCAATCAAGCATTTCCAATAACTGGCAAGGAGTCTTTGACAATGCTCTGGAGGAATTTTGGCCACTCATCTTTTGCAGAATTGTTGTAATTCAGCCACATTGGAGGGTTTCAGAGCACGAATCGCATTTTTAAGGTCATGGCGTATCTCAATCAGATTAATGTCTGGACTTTGACTAGGCCACTCCAAAGTCTTAATTTTGTTTTTCTTAGGCCATTCAGAGGTGGACTTGCTAGTGTGTTTTGGATCATTGTCCTGCTGCATAACCTAAGTGCCCTTCAGCTTGAGGTTCCGAACAGATGTACGGACATTCTCCTTTCGGTAAACAGCAGAATTCATGGTTCCATTTACCCCAGAAAGTCTTCTAGGTCCTGATGCAGCAAAACAGCCCCAGACCATCACACTACTACCACCATATTTTACTGTTGGTATGATGATCCTTCTCTGAAATGATATGTCACTTCTACGCCAGATGTAATGGGACATACACCTTCCAAAAAGTTCAACTTTTGTGTTGTCAATCCACAGAGTATTCTCCTAAAAGTCTTGGGGATCATCAAGATGTTTTCTGGTAAAACTAAGAAGAGCCTTTTTGTTCTTACTGCTCAGCAGTTGTTTTCTTCTGGGAACTCTGCCATGCAGGCCATTTTTGCCCGGTCTCTTTCTTATGGTGGAGTCGTGACTCATGACTCAGCACTGACCTTAACTGAGGCAAGTGAAACCTGCAGTTCTTTGGATGTTGCTGTGGGGTCTTTTGTGACCCATTGGATCAGTCGTCGCTGCGCTCTTGGGGTAATTTTAGTCGGCCGGCCACTCTTGGAAAGGTTCACCACTGTTACATGTTTTTTCCATTTGTGGATAATGGCTCTCATTTTGGTTAGCTGAAGTCCCCAAACTTTAGAAATGGCTAAATGGCTTTATAACCTTTTCCAGGCATATAGATCTCAATTACTTTGTTTCAGGATTTCTTTGGATCATGGCATGATATGGAACTTTTGAGGATCGTTTGGTCTACTTCACTGCCAGGCAGGTACTATTTAAGTGATTTCTTGATTGAGAACAGGTGTGGCAGTAATTAGGCCTGGGTGTGGCTAGGGAATGTGACCTCAGCTGTGACCTCGTGATAAACCACAGTTAATTTATGTTTTAAGGAAGGGGCAATCACTTTTTAGCACAGGACCCTGTAGGTTTGGATTTCTTTTTCCCTTAATATTAAAGATCTTCATTTAAAAATTGCATTTTGAGTGTACTTGTGTTATCTTTTTCCAATATTTCAATTTGATGTTTTGAAATATATGTCAATTTCTCTCTATATCTACCTTCAAATTCCCATTATCAAGAATATTCCGTAGCGGAGAGAACTGTTTATCAGGAAACCTTTGGCACCACTTGTATCTAAAACAAAAGACTCCTGTTATTCCCTGAAGACAACCATAAGGGACTTAGATGGAGGAAAACATTCATTTCAGTCTTGAAAAATACACATTTTTTAGTCCCAATTTGCAAGCAAAAATTAAAATCATATTAAAAAAAAAAAATTTTGGCCATCCACATATCCAGATGAGGTTGGGTAGGGACAGATGGTAACATGTTAACTGGGCTCAGTCTATTAGGCTGTTTGTGCCTCTTTTCTCTATGATTGCAGATGTATCTGTGCTTTGGAGTGAACAAAACCAACATGGTAGCTGCAAGGTCTAAACAGAGAGGACCGAAATGATAAAAAAAAAAACATAAACCTTGATAAGCTCACGAAAATGGAAAAAAAAAATGTCTGGATGATTTTTGTTTATTTTTGTACTTTTTTTTCCCACAGCTTTAAAATAAACTTTTTGGAAGAAATGATTTTAGAAGGGATATTTTGCTCACTTCCTTGCTAATAGAATCTTACAGTTCGCTGGCTAATGGAGTCACAGGGTCTAGGCAAACCTCCTCGCTCAAGTGCCAGAAAATAATTTGTATGTTCCTAGTGGCAAACTAATGTAGTTTTACAGCTGGCAGCGGAGAGGATGGAAAATGTGCGCTAGCAAAATGTTACCAAATGAATATTTGGCCGATTGGTTGTGAGCAGCATATGCCCCATATGAGCACATGTATAGTAAATGTGTGTCATAAATGGCAGCTGCACATGCAGTAGAGATGTGTCTGTCCATGAAGAGTCTGTAATCTGCCACATTGCCGTTATCCATTAGACACCAGGTAAATCTGAAATCTTGAATATTGCTGCAGAAATTCCGCTCTACTAACTATTATCTATCTATCTATTATCTATCTATCTATTATCTATCTATCTATCTATCTATCTATTATCTATCTATCTATCTATCTATCTATCTATCTATCTATCTATCTATCTATCTATCATCTATAACTATCTATCTATTATCTATCTATCTATCTATCATCTATAACTATCTATCTATTATCTATCTATCTATCTATTATCTATCTATCTATTATCTCTATCTATCTATTATATATCTATTATATATTATCTATCTATCTATCTATCATCTATTATCTATCTATCTATTACAGTATCTATCTATATATTATCTATCTATTATCTATCTATCATCTATCTATCTATCTATTATATATTATATATCTATCTATCTATTATCTCTGTCTATCTATTATCTATCTATATATTATCTATCTATATATCATCTATTAACTATCTATCTATCTGTTACAGTATCTATCTATCTATTATCTATCTATCTATCTATCTATCTATCATCTATCTATCTATTATCTATCTATCTATATATTATCTATCATCTATCTATCTATCTATCTATCTATCTATCTATCTATCTATCTATCTATTATCTATCATCTATCTATTATCATCTACCTTCTGTCTATTATCTATCTACAGTATCTATTATCTATTTATTATCTATCATCTATCTATCTATTATCTATCTGTCTATCCAGCTATTTTGCCCTTATCATTATTTCCTTTGATCGCTTGTCTTTCTCATGCTGTTGTGGTATACTGTATAATGGTCTTCATGTCAAAAATACATAATGCTACATGTCACATGAAATGCTTATTTTAAAACGTGAGTGAAAAATGTCTTGTTATTGCTCTGTTAATGGGATTAGAAAATTAATGCTTGGAGAGACAGTGATATAGTGTTGAGCGATACCGTCCGATACTTGAAAGTATCGGTATCGGATAGTATCGGCCGATACCCGAAAAATATCGGATATCGCCGATACCGATATCCGATACCAATACAAGTCAATGGGACATCAAGTATCGGAAGGTATTCTCATGGTTCCCAGGGTCTGAAGGAGAGGAAACTCTCCTTCAGGCCCTGGGATCCATAGAAATGTGTAAAATAAAGAATTAAAATAAAAAATATTGATATGCTCACCTCTCCGGCGGCCCCTGGACATCACGCTGCTAACCGGGAGGCTTCTTTGTTTAAAATGCGCGCCTTTAGGACCTGCGAATGACGTCCCGGCTTCTGATTGGTCGCGTGCCGCCCATGTGACCGGCACGCGACCAATCAGAAGCCGCAACGTCATTCGCAGGTCCTCAATTCCTAGAATTAGGAGTTTTTGTGAATGAGAATGACGTCGCGGCTTCTGATTGGTCGCGTGCCGGTCACATGGGCGGCACGCAACCAATCAGAAGCCGGGACGTCATTCGCAGGTCCTAAAGGCGCGCATTTTAAACAAAGAAGCCTCCCGGTTAGCAGCGTGATGTCCAGGGGCCGCCGGAGAGGTGAGCATATCAATATTTTTTATTTTAATTCTTTATTTTACACATTTCTATTGATCCGATACCGATACCCGATATCACAAAAATGTCGGATCTCGGTATCGGAATTCCGATACCGCAAGTATCGGCCGATACCCGATACTTGCGGTATCGGAATGCTCAACACTAACAGTGAATGAATGAGATAATTACTTGGAGCCGAAAAAAGGTCACTCTTGTTGCCTGTGATTGCAAATGGTAACAAGTAGATGTTCCTGCAGGCGTGTACTATGGAGGACAGAGAATGAACTTCAATCGATTGAAGGAAAGGGTGAATCAAACACCCGAAAACCCCGCCCCTATGGCTGAAGATTGTTCCCTCCAAATTCAGGTGACAAGAGTCCCTTTAAGTGTATGTGTAAGATAAAAATTAAATAGAAAGATGCAAGCATAGTTACATGTGTAGGAAAAATAAAGAAGGAAAAAGAAGAAAAAACATTTAAGAAAGGATAAGAAAGAAAGAAAGAGAGAAAGAAAGAAAGAAAGAAAGAAAGAAAGAAAGAAAGAAAGAAAGAAAGAAAGAAAGAAAGAAAGAAAGAAAAAAGAGAAAGCAAGAAATTGAAGGAGAGAAGAGAAGAAAAGATTTAAATGGAAAAAAAGAAAGAAATAAAATAAAATAAAGAGAATAGAAGAAAGAAGGAAAAAGAAAGAAAGTAAAAGATAAGAGAGGGAAAGACTTAAAAAGAGAAAAAAAATAAGAAAGGGAAGAAAGAAAGAAAGAAAGAAAGAAAGAAAGAAAGAAAGAAAGAAAGAAAGAAAGAAAGAGAAAAAAAGAAAGAATGAAAGAAAGAAAGAAATATAGAGAAGGAAGCAAAAGAAGAAAGAAAAAAAGAAAATGAAAGAGAAGAGAATGAAAGATTTAAATAGGGACAAAAGAAAGAAAAGGAAGAAATGAAGAAAGAAAAAGAAAGAAAGAACAAAAGAAAGAATAAAAGAAAGAAAAAGAATATGAAAGAAAGAAAACAGGAAAGAAAGAAAGAACTGGGCTATGTTCTGAAGCAGCGTTTTTGCATAGTTCTTTTCTGCAGCCCAAACCTACTCTCTTGGCAGTAAAAAATGCTGATTTTTCTCCATTTTTGTGGTGTTTTTGCAGCATTTTTTGGAGCAGAATACATGTGTGATTTGTCTACAGTAAATGCTTAATAAAGTTACTTAGGGTATGTGTCCACATTCAGGATTGCATCAGGATTTGGTCAGGATTTTATGCAGGTAAAATCCTGACCAAATCTGCACCTGAGGTCACTGGCAGGTCACCTGCGCTGTCCTTGCGTTTTTTCTGCAATGTAAGGACATTGTAAAGACGAGCCGAAAGTGCGTTTTCGCGGGTCTGCCGCATGCATCTTTTAATGCATAGTGGAGACGGGATTTCATGAAATCCCCTCCACTGTGCTGTAACATCTGGACGCTGTGGCTCAACGCAGCGTCAAAATCGCAGCATTTCCTGAACGTGGAAACATACCCTTATAGTCACCAAAAACGCAGGGAGAAATGCTGCAAAAACACATCAAAAGCTGTTTGCACTTTTTCATTGCTTTCTATGGGCTGAAAGAATGGAGGACCCGCTGCCGATTTCAATATCTCTCTGGTGACAATATTAATCTCATTGCTAAAGAAGAACGCCAGCAGTGCGCAAGAAGGACCTGCTGACCGGCCGTGCACATGACGCCACTCGTAGATATCACCACCAGGTCTTATCACATCCTAAGATAAAAAGTAGAATGTTATCGCGATATATCAAAGCCGCAAGGTTTAATTTTATTTACTTTCAATTGTAATGGAAAAGTAAATTTTGGGGGGTATTTGGGCACGGGGCAGTCCACAAGCCTCAGGCAATCTAATCTCATGGATCGTCCATTAAGTGCTTTATCTGCGGTCTAGGAATGAGCTTATCTTCCTGTAAATATTGTAATTATCCCAAAATATATCCTAATGGTAGAGCTGGATAGGACGGACTGCTATTTACTGTACAGAAGCTGATATCATTGTTCCGGCTTATACGTAAACACTGATAGGTGTGATATTAGCAATGTGCGTCTCGTAGCGGTGTATGAAAGAAAAAATATATATATATAAAAAATATAATAAATGTATTAACATATGTCCTCTAGAACAGAATGTTCTACATGACATAAGTTACTACATTTATTATATTTTTTATATTATATTTTTTTATATTATACACCGCTTTTCACCACCACGAGCCGTTAGTCAGGTGCCTATGGGGAACTGGGGAATTCTATATGGTCACTATTAAATATTGAATCGCAATGTAGGAAAGTCTCGACAGTCTTTTGAGCATACAAATCCATGTTCATCATCTCACTCTACTAAGTACCCCGAGTATCCCTGTAGGTGTCCCTCCTTTTATCCCCATAGTGTTGGTCTGGTGGAAGCACCAGGTTAACTTGGGTAGAAGACAACGTCTGAAAGGTTTGAAGGCTCATTGACGCCTGTCGTCAAGAGGTCCACTGCCTCGGTCAATTGGAGCCGTACCAACTGACAGTCTAAGGTCTATGTGGGTCTCCCAACTCTTCTCTGGACGGAGATTTCAAGAGAGATGAGATTCAGGCACAGGCAATGCGAATTTTTATGCTTGGCCGCTTTGTTCTTCAGGAGATAAGCCAATGTTCCTTTGAAAATGTGAACATTTAACATTTAGCTGAGGCAAATATTCACCTGTATGGAGGAGTTGGGAGACATAGCTGATGGCTGATTGAGCTCTCATGCTTCAGCTATTGCATGTGTATGACCATCCTAAGAGTCCACACTCACCTAGGTCCAACTCTAACCATGTATCCTTTACAGCTGCCACTGGTGGTACTACCTTTTATTCCTACACACTGATGAGCATCCTTAAAGGAAATCTGTCAGAAGGATCAGTGCTCCTATCCCGTTCGTATGGGCATGAAGGTCATAGAAAGTTGAATAGAATGATACCTTGATATCTGTGATCCGATGTCTTATTCCAGAGAAATACATATTTTTCTTAATGTGTAAATTTTCTGTTAAGATCTATGGGCAGGATATAGATCTCCCTGATTATTTTAAATGAAATAGGTGTTACCAGTGTGAGACATGTAATGACTGACTATCTGTTGTACATGTTTCACTTTGCAACACCCCCTTTCATTTAAATTAAATTCTCCAGGCAGCAGCTGCCAAGGCAAACAGGATCATGGGGTGCATTAAAAGAGGTCTGGATACACATGATGAGAGCATTATACTGCCTCTGTACAAATCCCTAGTTAGACCGCACATGGAATACTGTGTCCAGTTTTGGGCACCGGTGCTCAGGAAGGATATAATGGAACTAGAGAGAGTACAAAGGAGGGCAACAAAATTAATAAAGGGGATGGGAGAACTACAATACCCAGATAGATTAGCGAAATTAGGATTATTTAGTCTAGAAAAAAGACGACTGAGGGGCGATGTAATAACCATGTATAAGTATATAAGGGGACAATACAAATATCTCGCTGAGGATCTGTTTATACCAAGGAAGGTGACGGGCACAAGGGGGCATTCTTTGCGTCTGGAGGAGAGAAGGTTTTTCCACCAACATAGAAGAGGATTCTTTACTGTTAGGGCAGTGAGAATCTGGAATTGCTTGCCTGAGGAGGTGGTGATGGCGAACTCAGTCGAGGGGTTCAAGAGAGGCCTGGATGTCTTCCTGGAGCAGAACAATATTGTATCATACAATTATTAGGTTCTGTAGAAGGACGTAGATCTGGGGATTTATTATAATGGAATATAGGCTGAACTGGATGGACAAATGTCTTTTTTCGGCCTTACTAACTATGTTACTATGTTACTATGATTCTCACAGAGATCTATGCCCCTCCCATAGATGTTAAAAGCTCATTTACATATTAAGAAAATGTATATTACTCCTGAATAAGGCATCAGATCGCAGATATCAAGGTAACATTTTATTCAACGTTTTGTGACCTACATGCCCATATAGAAGGTTTAGGAGGACTGACCCTAATGAAAGATCTGCTTTAAGTTACTAACTCCATTCTAACGTGTTTATTTCCTTAAATATTCTTCTTGTTCATCCTTACCATTGGTTTCTTTGGCAATCTCATGAATGTTTCACTTTTGATAGTGCATTTACTGGGTTGATATTTTGAAGTAATTTGAAGCACTTGGTTACCATACTGCAAGCAAAAGAATTCTTGGAAGACCAGATTCAACATCAAATTTGGATAAATTATGAATCAAAGATGTGAGCAGTGTGAAGTATGTTCTTAAAACCTTTGGTGTTGTTTTACAATTCCTAGAATTATTATAATATGTTTAAAATGTTTAAAAAGTTTGAACTGAAAATTTTGGCAAAAAGTGACCATCGGTAGAACATTGAACCTAGGATACGAAGAGCATTCTGTGAAATGAAGGAAGCGATGATTAAGTAAAGTATCTGGTAAAAGTTAAAGAAGCACCAACCTTGAATTGTCCTTTTGAAAAAAGCCTTACAGGCTTCACATGAAGCCACCCCATAATGGTAACCTGATGCTATGTCACCACACACCAGACACAGTCTTTTGGGCATTGCATTAAGCATGTATTCACATTTGGTTTGTGAATCTTCAGCAATGGTGCTGGAGCAGTCATCATATCTTTTCCTGACTGGCCCATTGCCACCAAGACCTGTGGCAGATGGGTACAATGGTGGAGAGTCCAGTCCGTTCTGGTGCCCATTCATCGTGGAACTGTAGCTTCCACTTGCGTCTGATGAGCCACCTGGACTGTGATGGTTGATACTGTCCGTCAGTGAGGCTGGGCTTGAGGGTTCCGTCTTGATGTATGACGAGCAGCTCGAATCAATGTGTCGATCCTTGCTTGACATTCTGCAGAGAAGCCTGCATGGTAATAAGGAGACAAGAATAAAAAGAAGGCTCCGTTTAATAAAAGAAAGCGTCCTATTTTTTTTTAAAGATTGCTCTATGGGGGCTAAAGAATGCACATCATTCATTCACCGGTCAATAACCCTTGTTGTACATGAAGGTAATCAGCATAAGGCCATGACAGAGATTTAGCAATGTTACAGACAGGCGGTAAACAAAAACTTTCAAAAGCCCAAATCCTCGTTCCCAAAGGTAAGGCTGGTTGTCAAAAGGTAAATTAGTGCATGTGAAATGTAAAGTATATGCTGTGGACTGTAATATGCCAAATAAAAATAAAAATAAACCATAGGAAAATGTTCGTAATACAAATTTGATCTTATTTGTTATTCAGTTGACAAATAACCTCCAGTGAAGAACATTTATTGAGTTGTTCATTATAAAGGTCGTCAACGTACCTTCTACTAACGATACAGACTAAAATATGAAAATGGTTGGTTTTTGGTTTACCCTTGAGAGCCAATCAGATTCTTGTTCCATCAACATAGACATACTCCTACAATACTTTAATACTATACTTGAATGAATCTTTTGAAATTCTAATTCACTAGACTAGTAACATTTTTCCAAAAATTCGAAACTGAAAGACTACAATTGCCCTGAAAATACAAATATTACACTATTATTTTTTCTTCATACTCTAATCTTCACTGCTGTGCTTACACAGACTACTTATATAATGTTTCTTCAGTGTTTTACGGTTTCCTCTTTCTATATCCATGGTTAAACTACAACCTATGACATCCTCTGTCTTTCCAGATTCACCACAAAATAGCAACTGCATTCCCTACTTCTGCTTTTATACAGGCTATGATAGTCTCTCCTGATTGGCTTGGCTATACCACCCCCAAGGTCCCAAATCTACTGCAACATGTAAGATAACCATGACCTTTTTAGGTGATTCATATGCAGCAAATCACAAATTTTTCAAATTTTTTGGGTTCACTGAATTCCTAAAAGTCATCATTTCTAGTTATGACTCAACACTGAGTGTAGGCTCTTAATGATGAGCCAGTGCTAGTACTCCATGTCATCCAAGGATGAACCTCATCAACCCACCATAAAAGCCATGGAGATCTAGCATGGAAGAGTTATCTAAATCTGTCCCAAAGCTCAAAAGATCTACTGGACACTACAGAAGAATAAAAATGCTTCATTACTGATAGCTATTAAAATAGATTTGACAATTGAAATACTAGTTGATGGCATGGCCATGCCAAGTCACCTTCACAACATGAACTTCATCTAAACTATCACGATTTTTCAAATTGTGTAAGAGGGAACATACAAAAACAATTTCCAGTCATCAACATAATCCAAGATTGGTCAATATTAGTCCACATCTTGATACTAAAAGGAATCCTGGAAGCCGTCTTTATGTGGCTTCCTGTGAATCCGTTGTACGCTTTGTTTTCCACTCCATGACCCTGTTACAATTAGCAAACCCTCAGTGCGTCTCTAACACTTTCTAAGAATTACCGAGATAATAATACAAAATATCTTGTTAACCATAATTGTAATTATATAATGTGCCGGTATTTCACCTGATGTGTAACGAGAGCATGTAACCTTTCAGGAAACCAAGAATTGAGGTCTAGTAACTACTGTATTTTCTTAATATGTCTGTAACCTAGTTCTTTTTTTTACACTAATTACAGTCATGCAAATGTCTCGTCTGCCTTTGCACTCATGGCTCAGGCCAACATTTGAAAGAAAGTGGCTCGGCTCTGACTTACAACAGCTCTGCGAATTCCTTTTAATTTAGAGCACTTACAAAACCACTTATTACCTTATAATTACTGGACTGCTCTCACATACATTATGATCTTAGGCTAGAGTTAGGAGTTATTAGGGTACTAAAATACGCTCCCTTTTACTCGCTCTCTCTCCGGCCGTGAATTTTATGCAGCCATGATTAAAACATTCGTTCAGATTCATCCCTCGCATCCCGTTGTACATTGGAGATCACATATTCTCCTTTTTATTACAGTGCCCGTGGATTTTTTTTTTCATCTTGCCTCTTCTTGACCAAGAAGCCTTTCAAGCGGTTTAAGACATTTGGTAGTTTGTGTCTACCATTTAATGTATTGGATTATGGTGGACATGCCAAAATATGGTGACAATTTGTGTGTAGCTCTTCGAGGCTTCTTCTAACTTTCCATCGAAGATCAAATTTTAATATTCGACCTTCATCAGGTTTGCTGGTTCTAGATTCCATCAAGGACCTAGTCCAAACTTGGTCGGCTCATTAACCATGAAACTAAAATCAGTACGATCTTGCATGGAACTAGGGATTTCAATGCCCTATATAACTTCAAGGAATGCCCATATGATATATTTTAGAAAGTTTTGGCACCATGAGTTTGTCTGGCGGTGATGCTGCTAGCCTAAAACCATCGAAGCAAACTTTGTTTGAAATTTTGTCCAACGCTAGATAATGGATAAAATTGCCTATAATCCCTAATATAATGTATGGTATATACATATACAGTATTTTGTATGTAACGTAAACTGTTGAAGTGGCCAAAGAAATTAGATAAATCTTTGCTAAACCCATCAAATTTGGCAAAAATGAATGTTTATGGAGATATACAACATGGATGATTCTTTCGTCTTACCAAAGACAAACCACCACCTGACACCTTTCCATTGAGAACACATTCACGCCTGGCTGAACCCAGTGTTCACATGTAAGGTGAAGTCGTAAGGAAAAAGGTTGTTAGCCAATGCTTATCGGAACTATATGGCCACCCCAAAGCTGCATTTGTATGGAAAGATCCAAAAATCTTTCAGGATAAACAGTCTGTCAATCATTAAATAAACGAGAAAACCACTCGTTGGGTGAAATGATCTTTTGGTCATTGTTCTTTGGGGTGCATTGTCTTGTGTAAACAGGACTTACACTGTCGAGAACCATGTCATCCTATATGCATTGAATGGTCTACTATTACAGATCCCACAGTTTGAATTGTTTACTCCGGTCAGCTTGTACTGAGCGCCAATAGGTAAAGATTTGCCAATTGGTGGTCGTTTAGGGTCGCCGGTTGATCTACGTTGAGGTTTTCTTTTAATAAAAGCCCCAATGATGTGAAGGATCTGTCTCATGATGGTGACCATCGACACACAACCCACCCTACTGATTTGGAATTAGGTCAGTCGGACATGGTGCCATGTTTTCCATTGAGCGTGGCAGAATCTGCGATGGAGGCTCGTGACCGAACCTCCGATGCAAATGTGACCAAAGCCGTACAACTACTGTAGACTTCTACAAACAACAACATCGTGTTCATCTTTCAGCATCTGTCACTTGGCATCACATTAGGGAGAGGATGTATAAATTATGGGGTGGAAAAAAAACCCCTTGATTCCATTGATTTCCATAGAACAGACAATGATTTGACCTAGTTTCTGCTTTCCAGATGAACTTGTATGAACATTGACTGCAGGACATCTATTGTTATGCTACGCAATATTTGGAATTGTGCCGGAAACAAGGCTTGGCAAGGGGGGGTCGACCTGCTAATTACAGTGGAGTTCATTATACGAAAGACATTGCAGACATCATTCCATTATACTAAGCTGCTAACATCGGGGCGTAATTCACCTTCCTCTAAAAAAAAAAAAAAATCTCCAGTATTATTATTCAAGGACCGAAATATTCACAATTATCTATAAATTCAACTGTCACACAGTGGGTTTTATCCTGGCCCTTACTTCAATCTAAAATTGGAGGCACTAAAATTCACATTAACTCGAGCAGGAATACACTGAATACGGCTTTATTTCAAAAGAGCTCGTTTTTTGTCAGAAAGAAGCCGTTTCCAAGATGATGACTTTATCCTTTCTCTATAAGAAAAAAAAAATCCTGCTCTTTCTACTTGTCCAGAAATTTACATGGTCTCTCTGTGCATTCAACTTCGATGTGGTCACTGTTCATAAATGATGAAGTTAGGAACTAAAGAGTTACAAACTCGATCATCAGAATGAGCTCACTGATGGATTCACCGTTAACTCATTCTGCAGCCAGTAATACATACAAATATAAAGGGGGACAACTGCCAAATGGGGTCAATCCCTTTAAGTTTAAGGGCTTATATGATGTGGGCAACCCAGATGCTGATGAAAGCCCATCATTTTTTTTATTATTGATTTGTAGTAAGTCCAGTTATTTTTGCCAAGAAGATATCACTGACGAATTTCAGAAATACTAGGATAGCCAATAGAAACTCCAAATAAGCCTCTTAAAGGTAATTTATCAGCAGGCTTTCATTATTTAATCTGAGAGCAGCACAGTATAGCGCAAGTTATCTTGATTCTAGCGATGTGTCACTTGTAAGGCTGTGTGTTGCAGTATCAATACAATCAGTGTTTTATCAGCAGGACATTATCACTGCCTGACTATATCTCATGTACAGACCAATCAAGCTAACCCCGCCCACCCCCACTGATTGCAGATTGTCAGCAAGCAGCCAGTGTGCAAAGCAAGCTGCTAATCAGGGGTGTGGGCCGGGTTTATACACCCAGAAGTCTTAGCTCTTCTACATCTACATCAGAGAAAATAGGGATTCTATGAAAATGGTAGCAAGCAGCACAGTAAGTGATACATTGCTGGAATCAGGGTCTCTGCACCTACAACATGCTGCTCTCGGATTGTATAACAAAAACCTCCTGACGGATTCCATTTAATATCAGTCTGACAAAGCCTCAACTGTACATGCAGGTAAAGTAGACAACCTCCCACACTGATCCCCAGAAATTAATTTTCTGGCCAGTTAAAAAAAAAAGGTCAAACGTGAAAAATTTCTAAATAACCTTTAATGTCTATGAAGATTACTCTTCACTACCAGGAGCAGCCCATTTTCACTGTGGCCATATGACTTGTCATCAGGTCCACGGCCAGGAGACTTCAGGGGAACCAAGTGAGTCATGGGATGGAAAAGGTAAACAGTTGATTTTAGAGATGAGCAAATAATTACAATTACATTTCGCAAAAATGTCACCTCCATATGGCTCGCCAGAAATAATACTCTAGCTGAGGACTGGAGTACATTACTGGCGTAAGTTCTAAAAGTGGTGTAACTTTTGGAGAATTTGTTGGCCGGACTTTGGCATGCCCAGTCCCATCCATGCTCTGCCCACTTCAAAGATGTGAAAATACCAAAAAATCACAAAAAAAAAGTCTTCAGACTTTCCAAAGTGTTTTACTATAGAAATCTGACAAAACTAATTGGATGAATTGGGGCTCAACATTTTTTAGTGACTTTTTAAAAATGTACACATTTCTAAAATGTCACAAAAATTGCTGGGATAAATGAAATCGCTCCAGTATTCTTAAATTAAAAAAATTAATTGTGACTTTTTTGAAAAGTTGCAAATGATGAATTAAGCAAAAACATCCATAAAGCATAAATCTTACCCACAATGGCCAATAATAAAAAAAAAAACATAAAAACAGATGAGAACATAAAAAAGTACACATGAAAAGACAAATATGGCACAAACAAAAACAGGCTCAAGACACCCAAAAGTAGACAAAAAAGGGCAAAGGTGATGAAGCATTGGCACCTATATAATCACCAGTCCTCGGCCCGACCTTCACCTGTTCTTCTGCCGCTGCTCCCCTCTGGTGCCGATACTTGTGATTGACCTCACTTGGTCAGATGGGTGGATACATGTTACCCACCATGTTACTACGGGAGGCCAATCACAGGCGCCGGGAGGTCTGAAGATTGGTATAAAGGAGCAGGGAGCTGCGATGGCATGAAGACAGGTGAGTGTTGGGCCTTGGATAGGTGACTATATAATGTTTAGTATGTTTTAACTAGTGATAAGCGAGTCTACCCATTACTTGAGATTTCCGAGCATGCTCGGGTGGTCTCGGAGTATCTTGGGCATGCTCGTAGATTATGTTTGTGTCCCTGCAGCTGCATGATTTGTGGCTGCTTGACAGCCTGAATACATGTGGGGATTCCCTAACAAACAGGCAATCCCTGCATGTGTTCAGGTTGTCTAACAGCTGCAAATCATGCAGCTGCGGAGACACAAACATAATCCACAAGCACGCCCAAAATACTTGGGGAACACGCATGCTCAGAAATCTCGAGTAACGAGCACAGTCGCTCACCACTAGTTTTAACTCTTCGCCTCCATTCATAATGATTTGAAGTGTGGACAGGCCTATATGCATAATAGTAATGATCCTGCACTGAAATGCTCAAGTGTCCAGTACTCGAATCGACAGGTCGGACGCTCAGACGAGCTCAACTCAAGTAGCGAACATAATGGAAGTGAATGGCAAACTCGGGCATTTTTCCAGAGGACCTTGCTGTCGGAAGAGAGAGAGGACATGTCCTGACCCAGGCACTGGAGCATCACGCGATACTCAGCACTGCTCGATTCTCGATAGAGCACCCCGATACATGATGAAGTAGTGTCGAGCAGGCTCGCCCATCACTAATGATAACTAGAGATGAGCGAATTTGTTTGGATTCGGTTCCGAATACGATCAGCATTGAATATTGGTTTTGCAATATTCATCGAACAACATTAGAGTCAATGGGAGTAGAAAGTACCGAATATGTTCGGAACCGATCATCAAACATACATTCGGCACGAATAGTGTTCGAATATGTCAACATCAGATTCAGGGACAAAAACCGAACAAATTCGCACATCTCTAATAATAAGAATATTTTTGGGACTGAATGGAATCAAAAGTGCTGGCCAAATTCATCCTCCCAAAACAAAAAAAATTTCGGTTTTGCTCATATCTATTTGCGCTGGCAATTATATAGTAAGACCTCATTCGTTTGGTCTTGTTTCAGAGGAGCAGAAAATCATATGTTAATATTGTATATTCCCCCCAAAAATTGATTTCGACTGTCTCCCGTTCGAGTACAGGGCAAGTGTCCTCCTTGAATCCATTGCAAAAAAAATCTGTTGGAAAAGTGATGGTGCAATCCATTTCCGAGAGGACTTCCTTGAACCATGGATGCTCCTTCACGACGACGAGCATGTTTTCTGCTTCAATTAATTGCACTCTAGCAAAGTGGCAAAAACACAAATCACTTAGTAGAAAAATGGGAGCCGGCTGCTCTTGTATAAGAACGAGGAAGGGAAAAAGCAGAAAAGGCAGAGAGACTGAATGAAGTGTCATGTCAGAAATCAACGGTGCAACGTGCGATTTGAGGAAACAGGACTACTTTATGGCGACAGGGTGTCATTACGGCATCACAGTAATACGATGCTTTGACAAGTCTCTCTCCTAACATATCATCACTGCATTAAGGTGCACTGGCTTAGTCGAAACAAGGTGCACAAAAAGGATTTCTTCTCGGCTCCTAATAAGACTTTGCCTTGTTAAGTTGAGAGGAATTTACAGCCATTTCTAGATAAGACTGGCGACAAAAAAAAAAATCATAATGGAGGAAGCGTCATGGCAAATAAAGAGCTACTCTCCCGGAATGCCAATTAGTCTCCAGGAATGGCCTCAGGCAAGGATACAAGGAGGCACCAGCCATGATGCAAGGTGAGAAATTCATCCTCCCAGACTACAGGGGGCAGCATTTTAGGGAATTATGAGGATTGGGTGCTACTTTCCCCTTCATTAAGACTGTATAAATTTGCAAATCTAAACTATGAGGCAATGCACTACAATTTGCCAGTTTTTTTTAGGACATTGGTTTCAGCTTCTAGGACAACATTAAGGGCAGCCATGATTGACGCATATACTTCTCATCTTGAAGCCTTGGTTGGAATCACACTCTTGGCCAAATTTGGATGACAACTAATTTCCTCAACCTCAACATATAGATGCACACTCAGATTGGCCGAGCGTTCGTGTATTTTTAATAGGGAGAGGGGAGCCAGGAACTGTAGGACGCTTCTGGCAGGGGCGGACAATATCATTGGCGCAACCTAGGCAGCCAGACAGGGGCCCAAGAGAAAAGGGGCCACTAATGCCTCCAAAGAAGGTGAAATTGTCCAAAGGGCCCATAGAATGTTCTTGCACAGGGGCCTCTTCTGTATGTGTCCTCTACTGACTTCTCGTATCATAACAAAAAGATGTCTCCACCCTTCCTTGATGTTAAATATCAGGGAGAAATAAGGATTGGGAATGTTGGATTTCAACATGCCCAATCCTTATTTTCCCCTGATATCTAACATCAAGGAAGGAAAGGATGGAGACATCTCTAAAACCCAATGGGTGGTAGATTGGTCTTGCCGAAATTAGCCGAATGTTCGTCCAATGTGCCAACAGTTGAGTCCTTGTTTCTATACTGAGGAGTCATAGGAATTATTTGTGCCGCCATATTACCGCATGAATTGCTACAATATCTAAATTGGGAAGTATTGATTAGATTTCTGTGGATGATACAATATGGATCTGAACAACGCGCAGAGACGCCCTAAGACATTTACATCTATGGTTCTTGCCGCATTGCCTCCTCCTGGTCGGTCAGTAGGTGGGATTAAGGGGTTAACCTGATAAGCCAGTCACACAGTTTATTCAATCCTCATTATTCAATCTCCTCTGCAGCCACAGATAAGTAGGCCTTGTTTATGGTCTATAGCTTGTCATAGTGAAAGCAATGAAAAACATCAAATCAATACGGTGTTTAAATGAACAATAGCGCTGTGCAAATATAGATATGCCATTGTGCATATATTACTCTCCTTACACATCAAACATGCCACGAGGCGCGCCGCTACCTCCCGACAGCCTGCTAAATGGAAACTGACATCCTCCGGAACAAAACCGATAAAAGTTTATCTTAAAGGAACATTAAACCTATAGAAGACATCTTCTTACATCAAGAAATAAACGTAGGGATGATGCCTATAAGGACAGAAAGGGAGAAGGGAGAACAAAAAGAAAGGAGAAGTGTAAAACAAAGGAAGAAAAGGGAAAAGGTGGGTTACATGGCAAGAATAAAAGAAGGAAAGTTGGGAAGACAGGAATGAAGGAAAGAAAAGATAAGGGCAAAAAGAAAGAGGATGGGAGTGAAGGCATACAACAAAAAGAGGAGGAAAGTGAAGAGGAAGGAAAAAAGAAAACATAAAAAGGGAAAAAGGAAGAGAAAAGGAAGAAAGAAAAGATGAAACAAATGGAGAGAGAAAAAAAGATAAAAGTAAAAAAAGGTTAATTGGATCAAGAAAAGAGGAAATAAAAAAGAAAGAAAGAAAGAAAAAGGAGTGGGAAAGAAGGGAGAGAGAAAAATGGGAAAATGGGTAAAAGTAAAAAGGAAGAGAAGGAAGAAATTACTGAAGAGAGGAGGGAAAAATGGAAGAGATTAATGAACAGGGGAAGAAATGAAACAATAGAAGAGGAATTAAAGCAGTAGAATGAAGGAAAGAAGGAAGGAGAAAAAGAAAAGGAATGAAAGAGAATGTAACAAGAAAGGAAAGAAGAGTCAAATTCAAATGAAAGGTAAAAAAGGGAAGAAGAAGGGAAGTAAGGAATGTATGAAGAAAGGAGGAAAGAAAATAAGGTAATAAGAAGGGGAAATAGAATGCAAAAAAATGGGGAAGGAGAAGGAAGGAAGAAAAGAACGAAGGAAGGAGGAAGGAGGAAGGAAGGGAAGGGAGGGAGTAAGGAAGAAAGGGAAAGAGGGAGGGAGGAAGGAAGCAAGGAAGAAAGGAAGAAAGGAAGGGAGGGAGGGAGGAAGGAAGGAAGGAAGGAAGGGAGGGAGGGAAGGAGGAAGGAGGAAAGAAGGGAAGGGAGGAAGTAAGGAAGGAAGGGAGGAAGGGAAAGAGGGAGGGAGGAAGGAAGGAAGGAAGGAAGGAAGGAAGGAAGGAAATGAAGGAGAGAGGAAGGAAGTAAGAAGGAAGGGAAATGATGAAAGGAGAAATAAGAGGAAAAGAAGGAAGAAAGAAAAGAATAAAGGAATGAAGAATGGTTGGAAAGAAGAGAAGTGCAAAAACATTAAGGGAAGAAGTATTTCTGGGGGTGTGAACGTGCAAACATCCGCTATGTACACTAATTGGATTCTGACGACAGTCTTCCACTCATCCATTGTGCTGCCCAATGTAGATACCACAAACAGTGGGCATAAGTTCCAGGGCACGTGGCATTGAAGATCCTATAGTGTCCAGTATTTAACAACAGTGGAAAACAACAAAGAAACATGTAAACCACAGACAGCAATGCAGTATTTAGCCGGGGTACAGAATCTATCCTGACACTAGGGGGCACTCACATCCCCACATTACTGGACTGTGTATTTTCTATTGCTTTACAACAAGTTCATGCTGGAGGAGTGTTTTGTAGAAGTTCATTAGCTGCTAGCTTGTAATTAAGCAGATGTCCGTTTGCTATAACAGTATTGATATACATTTGCTCTAATGTTACAATTAGCCTCCAGAAGATCTTTACTGTATTGAAATCTCCATTTGGCTGATTCCGCAGGCAGGCGAGCCCCATCTCCGCACACTCCGGAGCTCTTATCTGCTCTACGGTCTCTAGCATGCGTTCTGTTGTGAGATAATCTCTTCTATATTATTTTAAGTGATTTTGCTCTGGCATCAGGAGGGGCCCAGCTGGTGCCAACTGTTTTGTGGCTATGAGACAAAATGATGTGAACTTGCCAGAGTGCATAGTTTACAATTCAGGCTCTATTTTAAACAAACAGATAAAAATGTAAATGTACAATAAAAGTGAGATGAGCGCTGCCGACGACAGCGAGGATAATGGGACATCAATACCCGGGCCGTAAGAAGAAATTTTGACGACACGTTTGACATTACAAAAAAATTGGCGAGCCATCCCGTGTCCTCCTCTGAAATAAATACTAAAAAAAATATATACCATGACCAGTGGACTACATAGAGAACAGGGAGCTGTGACTTGCCCTTTAAATGCCAAATTAGCCCCCCATTATAATGCTGCATTTTGCCCCCCAGGTAATAAGAATTTCCTAGCCCTTCCCATGACCCTATGATGACTTCTCCCCTGGGGAGTGTATTGATTTCCCACCCAAAGGGAACCAGACCAACCAGGGATGATCCATTTTCCCAATGGGCACTATTCTATACTTTTTACTATACTATTCACCTTTTTGTTATTATTTATTCATCACGCTGTATGTACCTTTTTGGCATTTTTTTTTCTTAAGAGGAACCTGAAAAGTTGTACATGCAGTCCTATGTTATAACGCAGGAGAAACTGAACAGAATGATATATAGTTTTGTGGGAACAGATTTAGTATAACTTGTATTTTATTCATTAAAATCCCTGGTTTTCTAAGCCTTATCCAATTGTCAGGGGTCCAGTGGGCGGTCCTAAGTAGAAATCTATGAGTAGGACTGCCCAATGGACTCCTGAGCATAGAGAAAAAAAGAAGCTTAAAAGAATTGTTATACTAAATATTTTACCACCAAACTATATATCAATCTGCTCAGCTATTTTTTGTCATGGTTAGGACATGGTTAATGTCCTGTTCTCTCAGGGTAAATTTTGCTGGCCTTCTTTTCCGTTCTGGGAGAGGTATTTATACTCACTCCAGACTAGGATTCACTGTCAGCTATACTTTCTGTTCTAGTCTGTGTGCCTGACCCCCTGGAGTGTGTGCCCGGTTTGCAATTGTGTTCCTTGCTCTCCGTGCGTTACTCTGTTTGTTTGTTCTTTTGGATTTCGGACCTCTGGCTTCACTTCTGACAATCCACTGTCTCACCCCTTTGGTACTTCGTGATCTCCTGGCTCTGATCTTAGCTTTTTCGACTACTCTCTTGTGTTTATCGTTTTCACTGTTCACCGGCATCTGGCTCCGCCCCGATCTCCTCCCACTCTGTCACATGGTTCAGGTCCTGTTTGTACCTGACTAGTAACCCGGCGTTTTGCTCAGCTCCCTTGCTGCTGTGTGCTGCTTTTCCCACAGCAGTATTACCCGGGAGCCGTGACATTTTTGTACTACAACATGATCACTACAGATGTCAAGTGTGAGACGGCCTCTTTTAATAATAAAAGGAGGGCTGCTGTTCTTTTGTGGAACAAAATAAACCAAATTTTTGAATTTATAAAATCGATACAATTAGATCTTAATTTAAACTTTAGTTTGGGTAAAAATGTAAGAAGGATAATAAAGTCGCACAACTCTTCTGCTTCTGCGCTGAGGATACTTATCAGCCATTTGTTTATGCAGCAGATGGAGTAATGTTAGGAGGTGATTTACAATGTTCATGGCCGGGTCTTGATAATAATCAGGCTTGGCATCCGGGATAAATGTTTATGCAACAAAAGCAAGAAAATTCTAAAGGTTGTGGCAGGAAAGGCTAATCATAACCAGTGAGGTACAGAACAAAATATATAATCATAGTAATACAATGACTGCTAAATTCTAAATATTTGTTTTTGTTTTCAAAATAAAAAGGGTTAGAAAAAAAAGTCTGGTTTCTTCGAGAAGCAGCGACACTCCAGTTCATAGGTTATTCCTGGAGGGCAGCTCTTTTGAAATAAATGGGGCTGAGGTGTAATACCGCATACTACCTGAGGACAGGAGTGGCGCTGTTTTTGGATGAAACAAGTTATATTTTTCTAGTTCTGTACTACTCACTTTAGGTAATAGTTGCCAATTATATGACCCCCCTATGACGGGTGTTCATATTAGACTGAAGTCAGCCAAACTCGCCAATATCAATGGAAAAGGCCAACAGTCTAAACTATAAAAGGCGCCCTGACTCTCCCCAGAAAGATGATGGTGGGGAAGAGAAGGACCCTGCTTATTGAATTTCAATGGCCGATCCTTTTGTTCTTCAGGAGAAAGGCTGCTAACAGCGGTTGCTCAATGCTACATGATAGCAATATATTGTGGATTTTATCTCCTAGTTCATTTACTATGAGAAATATATGGAGATATCAAGTCTAATGGATATGGAGATAACTGATCGTCCAAACAAAAAGATTAAAAAAAGGTTAACAACGATCCATAAGCTTATGCGAACCTTTAATAAGCCGTTAATAAGATTTGCTAACCCGAAACGCGTAACTTTTAGATCTTTATGCTTTTTTATATTTTTATTTTTTTTCTTACCATGTTTTTAATTGAACAGTAAAAGTTATGATTTAACATTTTTCCATTGGTGCAGGAGCCCCAAGTCCTCATGGAACCTTTCTTCCATTTCTGACCTGGATACCGGCTTGGGTGGTCCTACACTCTCTGCACCACATCATGACCAAAGCTCTAACAGGGTTCCTATTTGAGTACAAGTAGTTTTCACACTGAATTCTTTTCCCCGGAAGGTGAGATGATTACTAGGGTTGAGCGAAACGGATCGTTCATTTTCAAAAGTCGCCGACTTTTGGCAAAGTCGGGTTTCATGAAACCCGACCCGATCCCTGTGTGGGGTCGGCCATGCGGTACGCGACTTTCGTGCCAAAGTCGCGTTTCGTATGACGCGCTTGGCGCCATTTTTTTCAGCCAATGAAGGGGCGTGGGCAGAGTGATGACATAGGTCTTAGGGGTGTGGACGCCTATCGCCATGTTGTCGCTTGTGCGCTGTAGCGATTTGCACTGTGTAACACCAGCTTTTCAGTTCAGGGACGGACGGAGGGGAGAGAGAGAGAGAGAGAGAGAGAGAAAAAAAAAATCCCATTGGCTTTGCATTGGGTTTCGTGTTTCGGTCGATCCTCGACTTTTCGCCATAATCGGCCGATTTCACTCGACTCGACTTTTGAGATAGTCGGGTTTCGCGAAACCCGGCTCGACCCTAAAAAAGTCAAGGTCGCTCAACCCTAATGATTACCATTTTTTTTCTTTTCCTTTCCTTTTAATTGGAAACCTGATTACTGTGGCAGTGAATCCTTTCGATCCATTACGTAATATGGATGGACCAGACAAACTAGAATAAGTGGCAACAACCATTATTGTAAAGTAACTTTGTTGATCACAAGTGGTGAAACTTGAAGTTCGAGGGACTCTATGCAGAAGCAACACCTCCATAAAATAGAGATACGGATTCACCATTCACCATAGCTTATGTCACAGCTCACCTCATCCCCCTCCTGTACAATGACTGATAACATCTCTATAATAATAATAATAATAATCTTTATATAGCGCTAACATATTCCGCAGCGCTTTACAGTTTTGCACACATTATCATCACTGTCCCCGATTGGGCTCACAATCTAGAATTCCTATCAGTATGTCTTTGGAATGTGGGAGGAAACCGGAGTGCCCAGAGGAAACCCACGCAAACACGGAGAGAACATACAAACTCTTTGCAGATGTTGTCCTGGGTGGGATTAGAACCCAGGACCCCAGCGCTGCAAGGCTGCTGTGCTAACCACTGCACCACCGTGCTGCCATTTCTGATAATTGTTATCAGAGCTCACCTCCTCCTCCTGTACAATGACAGACAATGACAATGACCCTATACACAGTTGACAACACCAGATCTATCATTTACAATTGGTGATGTCACAGCTCACATCTTACTCCTCCTGTAGAATGACTGATAACACCTCTATATACAGTAGATAAAAAAAGATCCACCATTTCTGATAATTGATATCGCAGTTCACAACCTCCCCCTCCTGTACAATGGCAGACAATGCCAATGACCCTTTACACAGTTGATAACACCGGATTTACCATTCACAGTTGGTGATGTCACAACTCACCTCCTCCTCCTGTATAATGATTGTTAACACTTCTATATACAGTAGATAACACAGGATCTACCATTCACAATAGGTGATGTCACAGCTCACCTCCCCCTCCTGTACAATGATTGATAACACCTCTATATACAGTAGATAACACAGGATCCACCATTCACAATAGGTGATATCACAGCTCACCTCCTCCTGTACAATGACTGATATCACCTCTATATACAGTAGATAACACAGGATCCACCATTCACAATAGGTGATGCCACAGCTCACCTCCTCCTCCTGTACAATGACTAATAACACCTCTATATACAGTAGATAACACAGGATCCACCATTCACAATAGGTGATGCCACAGCTCACCTCCTCCTCCTGGTACAATGACTGATAGCACCTCTATATACAGTAGATAACACAGGATCCACCATTCACAATAGGTGATATCACAGCTCAGCTCCTCCTGTACAATGACTGATAACACCTCTATATACAGTAGATAACACAGGATCCAACATTTACAATAGGTGATGTCACAGCTCACCTCCTCCTCCTGTACAATGACTAATAACACCTCTATATACAGTAGATAACACAGGATCCACCATTCACAATAGGTGATGTCACAGCTCACCTCCTCCTCCTGTACAATGACTAATAACACCTCTATATACAGTAGATAACACAGGATCCACCATTCACAATAGGTGATGCCACAGCTCACCTCCTCCTGTACAATGACTGATATCACCTCTATATACAGTAGATAACACAGGATCCACCATTCACAATAGGTGATGTCACAGCTCACCTCCTCCTCCTCCTGTACAATGACTGATAACACCTCTATATACAGTAGATAACACAGGATCCACCATTCACAATAGGTGATGTCACAGCTCACCTCCTCCTCCTCCTGTACAATGACTGATAACACCTCTATATACAGTAAAATAGATAACATAGAATCAACCATTTATAAAAATTTCTGTCAGGGCACAAAAATATCATATCCTTAATTGAATTAGTCTTTGAGTATCAGCCAAAGGCGGCTTTAGTCCCCTTAGGCTCTAGTGTCTTTGCACCCACCACCATCGTTACTCCTCTGTTAATTACCCAACATGGCGCCGCCAAGTATCACAACATCGATTTGACCTAAGATTCCAGAAAGAAAGTCAAGTAAAGTGGGTGATTCCTTTAAATCCTCCCAAAAGAAACGGTTACGTTGTCTTAGAATTCTAAATAAAGAACATAAAAAGGTCACATTTACAAAAGTTGCTTAGAAATAAGAGATTTGCTCCCTCTCCCCCTCCGTTGTGGGTAAGTTGCGGGATGGCGTTCTCCTGCAATCAGTGTTTAAGTGACTGTTTGTTCCCGTGTGTTTGGGCGCGCTGTCAGCTAGCAGCGGGGAGCTGGCGAGTTGTTACTACATTTGATTTGATTGTCAGTAGGAAACATCATTTTCCCCAACTGTTTGGAAGGATGTGCTCTTCCTCCAGACTCCTCTCCTCCTCCTCGGCGGCGGCGGAGTCTCGGCATATGTTAGACAGCGCTCCAGTTGACAAACAAAGTGACTGCATAATTGTCTTGGAGTTCACTGTAGTGCGCTGTCATTTTTAACCTTTTACGTATGTGCACCTTGCTATCGCTATTTAGCAGGATAAAGGCTTGTCTGACGGCGGAACGTCTCGGAGCAGATGTCGAATAAAATCCGACACAAGGGTTGGTTTAACCCTTTGAAGTGCGAGCGTTTGAGTCTTTTTTGTGTAAAAAATGCTACAATATTGCACATTGATGAAGATGATACGTGGTGACGACTACTTAAAGGGGAAATCGCGTTTTCATAAAATTAACCTTATTAATTGGGATAGTTTAACTAAACTTCAGTTTACATTGAAATATTAATGGGAATGTGTAATAGAAAATGGCCGCTGTTTCACAAAGATTTTTAAATGTATTTCTAAACCTGTTAATATATTTTTTTTCACTGTACAATAAACTAATAATAATACTAATAATATAATAACTAATAACTTTATTTAAACCATAGGTCATTTTGTGACGACACATTTTCTTAAAATAAAAAATCCATTTATTTACTTACGGAGGGGTAAAAACAAAACACACGAAGGCCTAATATACAGTGAAATACTTTAAATCTGATACACCAGACAACCTGGTGATCCAGCGCTTGTTTTTCAACATTTAAAGGGAATCTGTCAGCAGGTTTTTGCTACGTTATTTGAGAGCAGCCTGATGTAGGCAACGAGAAGCTGAATCCGACGATGTATCACTTAGAATACTGGGTGCAGCCATTATGATAAAATCAGAGCTTTTAGATTTGGAATGAAGCAGAGCTGAGGAAGCTAGCCCCGCCCACACCAGGCTCTTTGTGTGCAAAGTCCATAGATAGTGATTTGCTTCTCCACAGGAGGAGGCGGAGTCTGACAACCAGGCACTCCCTGCTGTGTCCAAGCAATGATAAGCTACTGGAGGTAAAAGAATCATTGCAAGCAAACAAAACCTCTGAGCTTGATAAGAGAGGTATCGCTGAAATCTGTGTTTTAACCCCTACAGCATGCTGTCTTCTGATCACATAGCAAAAACCTACTGACAGTTTCCCTTTAATTGTAATATAGGTTGTCCAGACTTTAAAACAAAAAATAAAAAAACAAAACAAACATGCTGCCTTTTTCCAAGAATCGCACCAACACTCTGTCTATACTTTTCATGTCAGTGGAATTGAATGGCCATATCAGACACAACCTGAATATAGTGATATCCCTCTTTTTGAAGAAGGCGACCATTTTATTCCAGAGTCCGGACTATTCTATCAGTCCTGTTAGGTCCTTTTGAATTCTCACCACTTACAATATACTTTATCTGTTTGTTGTCAGTGATGGGAAACATTCTGGTTTCGGATAATTCCTGTCCCCTGGCTAGAACTGCACACTTCTACCCCTCCCCTGGTCCAGTGCTGAGTCTCTGTTACTCCCTACCTGTTTTTTGTTATTATCTACAGCACAGATGTAACATCAACAGCGCTGCAGCTAATCATTCAACTTAACAGCTCTGTCCGAATAGATCGCAGCTCACTAGTTTTCAGAAGGCAAATATAGCATTCCTTATAGAACATTCCGTAACCCATGGAAGCAGAACATAAGGCTTTAGACGAAGAGGACATGGGTCTAAACAGAAAGTCATGCAAAGCAGTACAAACAAATGTAAAAGCTTATATAGTGATGGCGTTTGGGTTGTGCTACCTGGGAACTCATTCAGGACACATAAAGCACCCATGTTTAAGATGGAACCTCGAGGGAGGGACCCAAAATATGAAATATTAATTAGTAATAGATTATTACATTATGTATGTCACTGTATGATGTATATAATCATGTAAAGGCACTTTAATGCTAATTAAATCCTTACTTTGCTTGTAGAAATCTGTTTTGCTGTTTTAGAGAAATCCATTTATGAAATTGTATGCTAATGAGTTGTAGGTGCAGTGGGGTTGGACATTGCTCCTACAGGTCTCTTGCCTTCTCTCTTTCTCTATTTATCCAGACGCTGCCTTCTGTCTGACAGGTCACTGAAACAGGAGTAACCTGTCAGTCAGAGACAGAGGGCAGGCAGAGGGCGGAGAAAGTAGGGAGGGAGGCTGGCTGAGGGAGAGAAAAATAGGGAAAGAGGCAGGCAGAGGGCAGGGAAAGTAGGGAAAGAGGCAGGAAGAGAGTGGGGAAAATAGTAAGGCAGGCAGATGGTGAGGAAAAGTATGGAGAGAGGCAAGCAGAGGGTGGGAAAAATATGGAGAGAGCCTGTCAGAGGGTGGGGAAAATAGTAAGGCAGGCAGAGGGTGAGGAAAATTGAGAGAGGCAAGCAGAGGGTAGGAAAAGTATGGAGAGATGCAGGGACTGGAAAAAATAGGGAGAGAGGCAGGCATAGGGTGGGAAAGTAGGGAGAGAGGCTGGCAGAGGGTGGGAAAATAGGGAGAGAAGCAGGCATAGGGAAGGAAAAGTAGGGAAAGATACAGGCAGAGAGCAGAGGAAGTAGAGAAAGAGGCTGGCAGAGGGCGGGAATGTAGGGAGAGAGTAAGGAGAGCTGCAAGGGCAATGTCCTACCTCATCCACTCGGAACACATTAAAATACAATTTCAATTATGATTTTCTCTAAAACCGCAAAATGGATTTGTACAAGAAATGTAAAGATTTCATTAAATCACCATTACATACAAGCCACTAGTTTGGAGTATAAAATCCTGATGCCAGGTCCTCTAAACAACTGTATGGAAAAATTGTTTGGCCAGCATTTGGCACTTTTTATTAGGAACTGTATGTCACTTTTCATTAGGCACTGTATAGTAGTTTCCATTGGGCACTACATGGCATTTCTCATTAGGTACTGTATGACACTTTTATTAGGTACTGTATATTACTTTCCGTTAGGTACTGTATGCTACTTTCTACAAGGTACTGTATGGTACTTTCTACAAGGTACTGTATGGTACTTTTCATTAGGCACTATATGGTACATTTTATTAGGCACTATATGGCACTTTTCATTAGGCACTCTGTGTCTCTTTTCATTAGGCACTATATGATACTTATCATTAGGCACTATATGATACTTATCATTAGGCACTCTGTGTCTCTTTTCATTAGGCACTATATGATACTTATCATTAGGCACTATATGGTACTTATCATTAGGCACTATATGGTACTTATCATTAGGCACTATATGGTACTTTTCATTAGGCACTATATGGTACTTTTCATTAGGCACTATATGGTACTTTTCATTAGGCACTATATGGTACTTTTCATTAGGCACTATATGGTACTTATCATTAGGCACTATATGGTACTTTATATTAGGCACTATATGGTACATCTCATTAGGCACTATATAGTACTTTTCATTAGGCACTATATGGTACTTTATATTAGGCACTATATGGTACGTCTCATTAGGCATGGTTTGGTACTTTCCATTAGGCATGGTTTGATATGTTTTTTTTTGCACACTATGGGGAAAAGCACTGTATAGGGAGCACCAACAGTAGGGATCACACAAGGCACCAACCAATGTAGAATTAAATCGATGTAATAAAATGTAGCTCTAGCTAAAAATATACAAAAATGAGAATACAAAGAAAATACGACTAAAGATCAGGCTGCAAAATACATCTATATAAGACAAAGTAATTACACTAAAGAGCTAAAATTGTAATTAGAGCGAATTCCATTAGGAGAAAGGCAGGTGCCTGAGTAAAGATGACAAGGTGCAGCGCGCAGGAGAAAAATCTAGAGAAGCGGCGGCAGGGAAGCCGTGTCTTTAACCAGATCAAATTCTTGAAATTGGCTGTCAAGACGGGATTGTTGTGATTTATACCCGTCTATCAAGTGCATGAAAGAAAGACAGAGAGAAAAGCGGAGCTGCTGTCTCTTCCATTCGCAAAGCGCCTTTAATTTCCTCCGCGCCATCTGTTAGCAAATCTAATTCACATTCGCCCTAATCTGGTTTAGTTCTATAATACTAATACTCCCACTACCTTTACAAAGAGCCGGGGCATTGGCTTTAAGTAAAACGGAGAGCTGCATGGATGCCTTTCTGAAATGTATCACAGATAAAGAAAAACAGAAAATGGATTTCCAGGGGTAAAATGATAAACGAGTCTCTGGTCGTGAAAAAAAAATTCCATTAATTAGTAATAAAAAGCGAAGTATGAGAGTTATTATTACTAATGTCTGATGAAGACCCTTGGACTCAGGGACCAGAAACGTTGGCTTGATTTGCACCCATATAGTTTGGGGTCTCGGATACCCTCGACTATAAGGATGTGAAAACTTTACATAAAGGAGTATACTGTAATCCTAATAAGCATTAGCCATAAGGGGTCTTACAATCCAACGACACCTCCATTTCTTTTTCTTAGGGGCATTTTAGTAAATGCTGTAGCATCTAGCCTACTGTGTGAATGTTCAATTTTAGGTCTTTTAGGTCTTATTTTCTGTACTGATTTTATGATCATATTTTTTCATGTATTATTTCCATAAAGTCACGTGTAAAGTTCCATTGAATAAACGGCGCTATAATAAATAATAATAATAATAATAATAATAAAAAAATAATAAATTAAAAAGTAATATTCAGTCTGCCACTAGGGGGAGCATGCTAAGTTATCAATGAGGTCAATGTGCATATTGTATGCGGTAAGCTCTTAAGCTCCCCCTAGTGCTGAGAGCAGGCAGATAGAAATGTATTATTTAAAGGGGTTGTCTGGTCTTAAAGTAAAAGTCTCATGACCGCCAGCTCCTGGAGAATCCTTATAACGTGCGATGTGAAGATTCACATAGAGTGACTGCAGACTTGTAACCAAAGGTCTAACAACCCCATTTACTCTAAATCTATGCAGAAGATATCAGAAAAGTTGTGTATAACTTTACTTGAAAGAGTATAACCCTCACTGCTGATAGGCTACAACCATACAACCAATTCAATCCCACCTGGACAAATTCAAATTTGTTATTTTGGGGGGTTATCTAGTGGTTTCTACAATACCTAATGATGTTCTTAGATCCAATACTGGATACTGATTATTTTATGATTTTTTTCTGCAAAGTTTAATAATAATATTCTGCTGGTACGGAGATGCCACTAGGGGGCGCTAAGGAGCTTACTGCATACTGTATTAATGTTGAGTTCTATGAGTAAATTGTATTCAGTTAGCTCCCTCTAGTGGTGGCAGCAGACAGACCAGGATTTTACTATTTAACGATGGAGCTCTGTATCAGAAAAAGTCTGAAACTGCTAATAAGTATATAGATGGAATCGTATGAGCAAAGACAGGACATGTACAATATATATTTGCTTGAGAAGACTTTCCGTATTAATCGGTTGTGACTTCTGATGACTCCAAATATAAATGTGGACGACAAAATTTTAAATGGCAAATAGCCTTCAGGTGCACAAATTCTCACATTAAAATGTGAAGGTGCTATTGACGGTTTACATAGAGAAAACTATATAACCGACAACCTTGAATTGTTTTACTTTGTGATAATAAAAAAAAAATACTTTCATGTAAATAAAAAAAAAATATTTCTAATAATCCAGAAAGCCTTAGATTTTAGAATCTAGCGTTTGTCTAAAAACGTAAAATCTTGCAAATCCAGCAGCAGAAAATAGAGAAAAACAGTTAGAATATATATAAATATATATATATATATATATATATATATATATATATATTTATTTTTATTTTTTTTAATAAAAACAGCGCCACTCTTGGGCACAGGCCGATTTTGGTATTGCTCCAGTCAAGTCAATTGTTCTGATCTGCAATGCCATACGCAACCTATAAAGAAAGTGGAACTGTTTCATAAAAACCTTTTATAATTATTATGTGAGGTTGCTAAAAAAAAAGTCAAAGTTGAGTTGCATGTCATAAAACGTCTAGAAAACCTGTTCACCAAGTTAAACCACTAACAGATGTGCCCCACTTGCTACATTATTTTTGTTTTCTGTAAAAAAAATGTTGCTGTAGCTTTAAGACTGATATAAAAGCCGACGCCCCTTTTGGTGCCACACCCATCCTAAGCCACTCCCATTTAAAGTCATACATGCCTTCAAAAACAAAATAAAATTATAGAAATTGTTCACGAAATTTTACTGCAACCTGATAAAAGGCAAACTGCCTTGTTAGAAATAGCAAGCCCAGTCGTTGCATCTTAGCAGCCATTTTATGTTAATCTAGGTCGCGTACGACCAAATTAGTGAGACTAAATCATGCGCTGAAGCCCCCTACGCTAAGGTGCTGCTTGTTAAACAAGACTCGCTGTCACATCTAGGTGACATGCATCATTATACTTAAGCTAAACCACCTTTCAAGATGTCAGATCTAGGCTAAATGTAACAAGGCGTGCGAGTGGCGAAAAGCGCGGCGCCTCGGAAATGTTATTCCACGCGTTTTATTTAATAAAAAGAGGTGAGATTTATGTTACGGGTTATAAGGCTGAGAATGCTGCTATAGAGGGAATATACTGCGAGCGTGCACAGTATATCAGCAGTAGGATGATTATTTATATAACGCTGGCACTCTCAGCCTCCTAACATGTCGCAGATGGGATTCATATATTCTAAAAAGACATATAATAACCTGTCCGCCGCTGCCGCTGATGGATATGTCTTTAATCCAAATGACCACAATTTTCTCTCGGCTTGTCACGGTGGACAGGTGCAAAAAAGGGAATTTACTTTTCATGATTCTTGAAGTTGAGAAAGCTCAGGGAGAAAAGTATGGAAGAACATGATAAGTGTCGGCGATCACGAGGGCGAATGGACAAGATGCGGATAAATAAAACGCGCTGTTACTCAACCAATGGAATACGGCTTCATTCACTTGACGTATATTGTATTCTAGGTTTACAAGTAGTAGGAGTACTCGGATGACCTTACTTTAACTGCAATGTCTAATAGGGGTAGTAGGAGTACTCGGATGACTTTACTTCAACTGCAATGTCTAATAGGGGTAGTAGGAGTACTCGGATGACCTTACTTTAACTGCAATGTCTAATGAGGGTAGTAGGAGTACTCGGATGACTTTACTTTAACTGCAATGTCTAATAGGGGTAGTAGGAGTACTCGGATGACTTTACTTCAACTGCAATGTCTAATAGGGTAGTAGGAGTACTCGGATGACTTTACTTTAAGTGTAATGTCTAATAGGGGTAGTAGGAGTACTCAGATGACTTTACTTTAAGTGTAATGTCTAATAGGGGTAGTAGGAGTACTCGGATGACCTTACTTTAACTGCAATGTCTAATGAGGGTAGTAGGAGTACTCGGATGACTTTACTTTAACTGCAATGTCTAATAGGGGTAGTAGGAGTACTCGGATGACTTTACTTCAACTGCAATGTCTAATAGGGTAGTAGGAGTACTCGGATGACTTTACTTTAAGTGTAATGTCTAATAGGGGTAGTAGGAGTACTCAGATGACTTTACTTTAAGTGTAATGTCTAATAGGGGTAGTAGGAGTACTCGGATGACTTTACTTCAACTGCAATGTCTAATAGGGGTAGTAGGAGTACTCGGATGACTTTACTTTAAGTGTAATGTCTAATAGGGGTAGTAGGAGTACTCGGATGACTTTACTTTAAGTGTAATGTCTAATAGGGGTAGTAGTAGTACTCGGATGACTTTACTTTAACTGCAATGTCAAATAGGGGTAGTAGGAGTACTCAGATGACTTTACTTCAACTGCAATGTCTAATAGGGGTAGTAGGAGTACTCGGATGACCTTAATTTAACTGCAATGTCTAATAGGGGTAGTAGGAGTACTCGGATGACCTTACTTTAACTGCAATGTCTAATAGGGGTAGTAGGAGTACTCGGATGACCTTACTTTAACTGCAATGTCTAATAGGGGTAGTAGGAGTACTCGGATGACTTTACTTCAACTGCAATGTCTAATAGGGGTAGTAGGAGTACTCGGATGACCTTACTTTAAATGCAATGTCTAATGAGGGTAGTAGGAGTACTCGGATGACTTTACTTTAACTGCAATGTCTAATAGGGGTAGTAGGAGTACTCGGATGACTTTACTTCAACTGCAATGTCTAATAGGGGTAGTAGGAGTACTCGGATGACTTTACTTTAAGTGTAATGTCTAATAGGGGTAGTAGGAGTACTCGGATGACTTTACTTCAACTGCAATGTCTAATTGGGGTAGTAGGAGTACTCGGATGACTTTACTTTAAGTGTAATGTCTAATAGGGGTAGTAGGAGTACTCGGATGACTTTACTTTAAGTGTAATGTCTAATAGGGGTAGTAGTAGTACTCGGATGACTTTACTTTAACTGCAATGTCAAATAGGGGTAGTAGGAGTACTCAGATGACTTTACTTCAACTGCAATGTCTAATAGGGGTAGTAGGAGTACTCGGATGACTTTACTTTAAGTGTAATGTCTAATAGGGGTAGTAGGAATACTCAGATGACTTTACTTCAACTGCAATGTCTACTAGGGGTAGTAGGAGTACTCGGATGACTTTACTTTAACTGTAATGTCTAATGGGGGTAGTAGGAGTACTCGGATGACTTTACTTTAACTGCAATGTCTAATGGGGTAGTAGGAGTACTCAAATGACTTTACTTTAACTGCAATGTCTAATGGGGGTAGTAGGAGTACTCGGATGACTTTCCTTTAACTGCAATGTCTAATGAGGGTAGTAGGAGTACTCGGATGACTTTACTTTAACTGCAATGTATAATGGGGGTAGTAGGAGCACTTGGATGACTTTACTTTAACTGCAATGTCTAATGGGGGTAGTAGGAGTACTCGGATGACTTTACTTTAACTGCAATATCTAATGGGGGTAGTAGGAGTACTCAGATGACTTTACTTTAACTGCAATGTCTAATGGGGGTAGTAGGAGTACTCGGATGACTTTACTTTAACTGCAATGTCTAATGAGGGGTAGTAGGAGTACTCGGATGACCTTACTTTATCTGCAATGTCTAATGGGGTAGTAGGAGTACTCAGATGACTTTACTTTAACTGCAATGTCTAATGGGGTAGTAGGAGTACTCAGATGACTTTACTTTAACTGCAATGTCTAATGGGGGTAGTAGGAGTACTCGGATGACTTTACTTTAACTGAAATGTCTAATGGGGGTAGTAGGAGTACTCGGATGACCTTACTTTATCTGCAATGTCTAATGGGGGTAGTAGGAGTACTCAGATGACTTTATTTTAACTGCAATGTCTAATGGGGTAGTAGGAGTACTCGGATGACCTTACTTTATCTGCAATGTCTAATGGGGGTAGTAGGAGTACTCAGATGACTTTATTTTAACTGCAATGTCTAATGAGGGTAGTAGGAGTACTCGGATGACTTTACTTTAAATGCAATGTCTAATGGGGGTAGTAGGAGTACCCGGATGACTTTACTTTAACTGCAATGTCTAATGAGGGGTAGTAGGAGTACTCGGATGACTTTACTTTAACTGCAATGTCTAATGAGGGGTAGTAGGAGTACTCGGATGACTTTATTTTAACTGCAATGTATAATGGGGTAGTAGGAGTACTCAGATGACTTTATTTTAACTGCAATGTATAATGGGGTAGTAGGAATACTCGGATGACTTTACATTAACTGCAATGTCTAATGGGGGTCTTCAGTAAGCTAAAATCCACCACCCATGCTCTTTTATTTAGGTTCTTCCCATGTTTAAAATGTCATCACCGCTTGTCCTGATTGGCTTCTGTATATAAGAAGAAGCCCACCAAAAACTCACTGGTGATTCCGGCAGCTAAACAGGAAAGGGTTCTTTACAGTTAGAGCAGTCAGACTCTGGAAGGCCGACCACAAGAGGAAGTAATGGCCATCAGTAGGGCCGGATGATTTCCTCGATCCACGTAACATTGCGGGTTATAATTAATTTAGTACCAAAAATTGTATAATTGGTGGAGAAACGCTGAACTTGACCTCTGTAGCTGAGAAATGCTGATTTTAAAGGCAAGAATGATTTTAGTAAACAAGCAATTTGTTAAAAAATAATTAGTCATTAATGTAATAATCTATCTGCTTTTTTCGTTTTGTTACACTCTCTTGTATAAATGAAATGATAAAACTGCGTTACCTGCTGCCACCACTAGAGGGAGCTTAGAAGTTTAATGAAGACAGGTTTACCATTGAGATCTATGTAGAAGTCTGTATGCATATAGGCTCCCCCTAGTGGTGGCTTCAGGGATTCAGAAATTATTAAAGGAATCTGTCACCAGGATTTTGCTACTTCATCTGAGAGCAGCATAATGTAGGGAAAGAGACCCTGATTCTGGTGATGTATCCCTTAGTGTACTGGTTGCAGAAGTCAGAGTTTTTAGATGTAGCAGATTTAGAAACTGGCCCTGTCTACACCATTGATTGGAAGTTTTCTTGTGTATATTGCAAAATGACAATAAGCTACTGATCAGTGCAGGGGTTGGACCAGGAGGCACGGGGGAGCTAGTCTGTTGGTGATAATCTCCTGCTGATAAAACACTCATTGTATTGAAACTATGCCATACAGCCTAATAAGTGACTCATTGCTGAAACCAATATCTCAGCCTCTATCTCATACTGCCCTGAGATTGTATAGCAAAAATCTGCTGACAGATTCCCTTTAAAGTGATTCTGGGGGCAATTCATGATTATGTTAATGCCAGTTTGTAAAATACGTTGAAAAGGCACAACATTTTTACACTTTGTAGAGTGGGCAAAAACGTGACTGTTCACGCCAGTTTTGGGCAACTCTGCCAGATGGGTGTAGATGGGGAGGAGCCAGACTGGATAGGGCGTGGCAGAGCTGCACATCTAATTAATTAAAAGTGGGGGTGTTTATTACTCCAAAGATAAATTGTGAAATGTTTCAGAAAGGAATATTTGATTCACAAAGTATCAACTAAACTGATACTTGGTCCTGAATGCAATAACAACACACTTGGTAATGGGATTTTCATATTTAATAATACATTACCCCCCCCCCCCCCGCCCCCTAAAGAAGCCGGTCTAAGGCCGAATCACGTTATATGGACCTAAGAACATTAGCGAGATGACAATCCCGTAATCACATCACGAGTGATATCACTGCGGCTAGGCGCTATGGAGGCCGCAGACCTCGCTCCATAATTAGGAAGGGAGCGCAATCTCATTCTGCAGCTGGGAGCAGAGACTGGAACCAGTTTAAGATGGTTAATGGGCAGTGGGGGGCTGCAGTTTATCCGGAGCACTGTCTCAAGGGAAAACTATTGGCTCAGGTGTGTCCGGCTACAAATCCTAAACTGGGAACTCAAAGGAATAAAACACAAGTGTAACGAGTGACATGTACAGGTCCTTCTCAAAAAATTAGCATATAGTGTTAAATTTCATTATTTACCATAATGTAATGATTACAATTAAACTTTCATATATTATAGATTCATTATCCACCAACTGAAATTTGTCAGGTCTTTTATTGTTTTAATACTGATGATTTTGGCATACAACTCCTGATAACCCAAAAAACCTGTCTCAATAAATTAGCATATCAAGAAAAGGTTCTCTAAACGACCTATTACCCTAATCTTCTGAATCAACTAATTAACTCTAAACACATGCAAAAGATACCTGAGGCTTTTATAAACTCCCTGCCTGGTTCATTACTCAAAACCCCCATCATGGGTAAGACTAGCGACCTGACAGATGTCAAGAAGGCCATCATTGACACCCTCAAGCAAGAGGGTAAGACCCAGAAAGAAATTTCTCAACAAATAGGCTGTTCCCAGAGTGCTGTATCAAGGCACCTCAATGGTAAGTCTGTTGGAAGGAAACAATGTGGCAGAAAACGCTGTACAACGAGAAGAGGAGACCGGACCCTGAGGAAGATTGTGGAGAAGGACCGATTCCAGACCTTGGGGAACCTGAGGAAGCAGTGGACTGAGTCTGGTGTGGAAACATCCAGAGCCACCGTGCACAGGCGTGTGCAGGAAATGAGCTACAAGTGCCGCATTCCCCAGGTAAAGCCACTTTTGAACCATAAACAGCGGCAGAGGCGCCTGACCTGGGCTACAGAGAAGCAGCACTGGACTGTTGCTAAGTGGTCCCAAGTACTTTTTTCTGATGAAAGCAAATTTTGCATGTCATTCGGAAATCAAGGTGCCAGAGTCTGGAGGAAGACTGGGGAGAAGGAAATGCCAAAATGCCTGAAGTCCAGTGTCAAGTACCCACAGTCAGTGATGGTGTGGGGTGCCATGTCAGCTGCTGGTGTTGGTCCACTGTGTTTCATCAAGGGCAGGGTCAATGCAGCTAGCTATCAGGAGATTTTGGAGCACTTCATGCTTCCATCGGCTGAAATGCTTTATGGAGATGAAGATTTCATTTTTCAGCACGACCTGGCACCTGCTCACAGTGCCAAAACCACTGGTAAATGGTTTACTGACCATGGTATTACTGTGCTCAATTGGCCTGCCAACTCTCCTGACCTGAACCCCATAGAGAATCTGTGGGATATTGTGAAGAGAAAGTTGAGAGACGCAAGATCCAACACTCTGGATGAGCTTAAGGCCGCTATTGAAGCATCCTGGGCCTCCATAACATCTCAGCAGTGTCACAGGCTGATTGCCTCCATGCCACGCCGCATTGAAGCAGTCATTTCTGCCAAAGGATTCCCGACCAAGTATTGAGTGCATAACTGAACATTATTATTTGATGGTTTTTTTGTTTGTTATTAAAAAACACTTTTATTTGATTGGATGGGTGAAATATGCTAATTTATTGAGACAGGTTTTTTGGGTTATCAGGAGTTGTATGCCAAAATCATCAGTATTAAAACAATAAAAGACCTGACAAATTTCAGTTGGTGGATAATGAATCTATAATATATGAAAGTTTAATTGTAATCATTACATTATGGTAAATAATGAAATTTAACACTATATGCTAATTTTTTGAGAAGGACCTGTATCACTGGTATCAGATGTATCCACAGCAAACAATGAGAAAGAGATAGATAGATAGATTGATAGATAGATAATAGATAGATAGATAATAGATAATAGATAGATAGATAATAAATAGATACATAGATAGACAATAAATAGATAGATAGATAATAGATAGATAGATAATAGATAGATAGATAATAGATAGATAGATAGATAATAGATAGTTAGATGATTGATAGATAGATAATAGATAGATAGATAATAGATAGATAGATAATAAATAAATAGATAGATAGATAGATAGATAGATAGACAATAAATAGATAGATAAATAATAGATAGATAGATAATAGATAGATAGATAATAGATAGATAGATAATTGCAGATGGATAGATAGATAGATAGATAATAAATAGATAGATAATAGATAGATAGATAATAAATAGATAGATAGATAGATAGATAATAGATAGATAGATGATTGATAGATAGATAATAAATAGATAGATAGATAGATAGATAATAGATAGATAGATGATTGATAGATAGATAGATAATAGATAGATATATAGATAGATAGATAGATGATTGATTGATTGATAGATAGATAGATAGATAATAGATAGATAGATAATATATAGATAGATAGATAGATTGATAGATAGATAATAGATAGATAGATAGATAATAGATAGATAGATAATAGATAGATAGATAATTGCAGATAGATAGATAGATAATAAATAGATAGATAATAGATAGATAGATAATAAATAGATAGATAGATAGATAGATAATAGATAGATAGATGATTGATAGATAGATAGATAATAGATAGATAGATAATAGATAGATAATAAATAGATAGATAGATGATTGATTGATTGATTGATTGATAGATAGATAGATAGATAGATAGATTGATAGATAGATAATAGATAGATAGATAGATGATTGATTGATAGATAGATAGACAGATAGATAATAGATAGATATATAGATAGATAGATGATTGATTGATAGATAGATAGATAATAGATAGAAAGTAGATAGATAGATAGATAGATAATAGATAGATAATAGATAGACAATAGATAGATAGATAGATAGATAGATAATAGATAGATAGATAGATAGATAGATAGATAGATAGATAGATAGATAGATATGAATAACGTACATTATTTTTCACTTATTTCCATTGGAGTGTTGCTTACATTTTATTTTTTCCATGCAATATCTATTTATCTATTATTTATCTATCACTTATCTATTATCTATCTATCTATCTATCTATCTATCTATCTATCTATTATCTATTTATGTATCTATCTATTTATCTATTATCTGTCTATCTTTCTATCTCCAGCTGTTTTTCCTTACAATGAGTCACACTGGTCGATCCCTAAATTCCCAGTGAGGTGGTTCATATGAGTAATGAAACCCTCCTCCCTGAGCACCTGATATACATGATCCATGTCATGGGATGAATCTCAGTCGATTCACATGTAATCTACAGTAAATGGCCTCTGCCGTTGCCGCCATGACATCACTGGTGTACGATATCCCGCAGGCGGTGGATTATTTACTACCATGGACGTCTCTGCTTCTCTAACAGTCTGAATTGCTCATACACATTCTTGTGACCGGTCTGGAGTAATGCCGCCCCCATCATTAGTGATGTCTGGAATAATGCCGCCCCATCATTAGTGATGTCTGGAGTAATGCCGCCCCCATCATTAGTGATGTCTGGAGTAATGCCGCCCCATCATTAGTGATGTCTGGAGTAATGCCGCCCCATCATTAGTGATGTCTGGAGTAATGCCGCCCCCATCATTAGTGATGTCTGGAGTAATGCCGCCCCATCATTAGTGATGTCTGGAGTAATGCCGCCCCATCATTAGTGATGTCTGGAGTAATGCCGCCCCATCATTAGTGATGTCTGGAGTAATGCCGCCCCATCATTAGTGATGTCTGGAGTAATGCCGCCCCCATCATTAGTGATGTCTGGAGTAATGCCGCCCCCATCATTAGTGATGTCTGGAGTAATGCCGCCCCATCATTAGTGATGTCTGGAGTAATACCACCCCATCATTAGTGATGTCTGGAGTAATGCCGCCCCATCATTAGTGATGTCTGGAGTAATGCCGCCCCATCATTAGTGATGTCTGGAGTAATGCCGCCCCATCATTAGTGACGTCTGGAGTAATGCCGCCCCATCATTAGTGATGTCTGGAGTAATGCCGCCCCATCATTAGTGATGTCTGGAATAATACCGCCCCATCATTAGTGATGTCTGGAGTAATGCCGCCCCATCATTAGTGATGTCTGGAGTAATGCCGCCCCCATCATTAGTGAAGTCTGGAGTAATGCCGCCCCATCATTAGTGATGTCTGGAGTAATGCCGCCCCATCATTAGTGATGTCTGGAGTAATGCTGCCCCATCATTAGTGATGTCTGGAGTAATGCCGCCCCATCATTAGTGATGTCTGGAGTAATGCCGCCCCATCATTAGTGATGTCTGGAGTAATGCCGCCCCATCATTAGTGATGTCTGGAGTAATGCCGCCCCATCATTAGTGATGTCTGGAGTAATGCCGCCCCATCATTAGTGATGTCTGGAGTAATGCCGCCCCATCATTAGTGATGTCTGGAGTAATGCCGCCCCATCATTAGTGATGTCTGGAGTAATGCCGCCCCATCATTAGTGATGTCTGGAGTAATGCCGCCCCCATCATTAGTGATGTCTGGAGTAATGCCGCCCCATCATTAGTGATGTCTGGAGTAATGCCGCCCATCATTAGTGATGTCTGGAGTAATGCCGCCCCATCATTAGTGATGTCTGGAGTAATGCCGCCCCATCATTAGTGATGTCTGGAGTAATGCCGCCCCATCATTAGTGATGTCTGGAGTAATGCCGCCCCATCATTAGTGATGTCTGGAGTAATGCCGCCCCATCATTAGTGATGTCTGGAGTAATGCCGCCCCCATCATTAGTGATGTCTGGAGTAATGCCGCCCCCATCATTAGTGATGTCTGGAGTAATGCCGCCCCATCATTAGTGATGTCTGGAGTAATGCCGCCCCATCATTAGTGATGTCTGGAGTAATGCCGCCCCCATCATTAGTGATGTCTGGAGTAATGCCGCCCCATCATTAGTGATGTCTGGAGTAATGCCGTCCCATCATTAGTGATGTCTGGAGTAATACCGCCCCATCATTAGTGATGTCTGGAGTAATGCCGCCCCCATCATTAGTGATGTCTGGAGTAATGCCGCCCCATCATTAGTGATGTCTGGAGTAATACCGCCCCATCATTAGTGATGTCTGGAGTAATGCCGCCCCCATCATTAGTGATGTCTGGAGTAATGCCGCCCCATCATTAGTGATGTCTGGAGTAATGCCGCCTCATCATTAGTGATGTCTGGAGTAATGCCGCCCCCATCATTAGTGATGTCTGGAGTAATGCCGCCCCATCATTAGTGATGTCTGGAGTAATACCGCCCCCATCATTAGTGATGTCTGGAGTAATGCCACCCCATCATTAGTGATGTCTGGAGTAATGCCGCCCCATCATTAGTGATGTCTGGAGTAATACTGCCCCATCATTAGTGATGTCTGGAGTAATGCCGCCCCCATCATTAGTGATGTCTGGAGTAATGCCGCCCCATCATTAGTGATGTCTGGAGTAATGCCGCCCCCATCATTAGTGATGTCTGGAGTAATGCCGCCCCCATCATTAGTGATGTCTGGAGTAATGCCGCCCCATCATTAGTGATGTCTGGAGTAATGCCGCCCATCATTAGTGATGTCTGGAGTAATGCTGCCCCATCATTAGTGATGTCTGGAGTAATACCGCCCCCATCATTAGTGATGTCTGGAGTAATGCCGCCCCATCATTAGTGATGTCTGGAGTAATGCCGCCCATCATTAGTGATGTCTGGAGTAATGCCGCCCCATCATTAGTGATGTCTGGAGTAATGCCGCCCCCATCATTAGTGATGTCTGGAGTAATGCCGCCCCATCATTAGTGATGTCTGGAGTAATGCCGCCCCATCATTAGTGATGTCTGGAGTAATGCCGCCCCCATCATTAGTGATGTCTGGAGTAATACCGCCCCCATCATTAATGATGTCTGGAGTAATGCCGCCCCCATCATTAGTGATGTCTGGAGTAATGCCGCCCCCATCATTAGTGATGTCTGGAGTAATGCCGCCCCATCATTAGTGATGTCTGGAGTAATACCGCCCCCATCATTAGTGATGTCTGGAGTAATGCCGCCCCCATCATTAGTGATGTCTGGAGTAATGCCGCCCCATCATTAGTGATGTCTGGAGTAATGCCGCCCCCATCATTAGTGATGTCTGGAGTAATGCCGCCCCATCATTAGTGATGTCTGGAGTAATGCCGTCCCATCATTAGTGATGTCTGGAGTAATACCGCCCCATCATTAGTGATGTCTGGAGTAATACCGCCCCCATCATTAGTGATGTCTGGAGTAATGCCGCCCCCATCATTAGTGATGTCTGGAGTAATGCCGCCCCATCATTAGTGATGTCTGGAGTAATGCCGCCCCCATCATTAGTGATGTCTGGAGTAATGCCGCCCCATCATTAGTGATGTCTGGAGTAATGCCGTCCCATCATTAGTGATGTCTGGAGTAATACCGCCCCATCATTAGTGATGTCTGGAGTAATGCCGCCCCCATCATTAGTGATGTCTGGAGTAATGCCGCCCCATCATTAGTGATGTCTGGAGTAATACCGCCCCATCATTAGTGATGTCTGGAGTAATGCCGCCCCCATCATTAGTGATGTCTGGAGTAATGCCGCCCCATCATTAGTGATGTCTGGAATAATGCCGCCCCATCATTAGTGATGTCTGGAGTAATGCCGCCCCCATCATTAGTGATGTCTGGAGTAATGCCGCCCCCATCATTAGTGATGTCTGGAGTAATGCCGCCCCATCATTAGTGATGTCTGGAGTAATACCGCCCCCATCATTAGTGATGTCTGGAGTAATGCCACCCCATCATTAGTGATGTCTGGAGTAATGCCGCCCCATCATTAGTGATGTCTGGAGTAATGCCGCCCCATCATTAGTGATGTCTGGAGTAATGCCGCCCCCATCATTAGTGATGTCTGGAGTAATGCCGCCCCATCATTAGTGATGTCTGGAGTAATGCCGCCCCCATCATTAGTGATGTCTGGAGTAATGCCGCCCCCATCATTAGTGATGTCTGGAGTAATGCCGCCCCATCATTAGTGATGTCTGGAGTAATGCCGCCCATCATTAGTGATGTCTGGAGTAATGCTGCCCCATCATTAGTGATGTCTGGAGTAATACCGCCCCCATCATTAGTGATGTCTGGAGTAATGCCGCCCCATCATTAGTGATGTCTGGAGTAATGCCGCCCATCATTAGTGATGTCTGGAGTAATGCCGCCCCATCATTAGTGATGTCTGGAGTAATGCCGCCCCCATCATTAGTGATGTCTGGAGTAATGCCGCCCCATCATTAGTGATGTCTGGAGTAATGCCGCCCCATCATTAGTGATGTCTGGAGTAATGCCGCCCCCATCATTAGTGATGTCTGGAGTAATACCGCCCCCATCATTAATGATGTCTGGAGTAATGCCGCCCCCATCATTAGTGATGTCTGGAGTAATGCCGCCCCCATCATTAGTGATGTCTGGAGTAATGCCGCCCCATCATTAGTGATGTCTGGAGTAATACCGCCCCCATCATTAGTGATGTCTGGAGTAATGCCGCCCCCATCATTAGTGATGTCTGGAGTAATGCCGCCCCATCATTAGTGATGTCTGGAGTAATGCCGCCCCCATCATTAGTGATGTCTGGAGTAATGCCGCCCCCATCATTAGTGATGTCTGGAGTAATACCGCCCCATCATTAGTGATGTCTGGAGTAATGCCGCCCCATCATTAGTGATGTCTGGAGTAATGCCGCCCCCATCATTAGTGATGTCTGGAGTAATGCCGCCCCCATCATTAGTGATGTCTGGAGTAATGCCGCCCCCATCATTAGTGATGTCTGGAGTAATGCCGCCCCCATCATTAGTGATGTCTGGAGTAATGCCGCCCCCATCATTAGTGATGTCTGGAGTAATGCCGCCCCATCATTAGTGATGTCTGGAGTAATGCCGCCCCATCATTAGTGATGTCTGGAGTAATGCCGCCCCATCATTAGTGATGTAGGTGTAGCTTTAATAAACACACTCCTGATTGCGGCATGTTCCAGCCCGAGTTTCCCTCCTGTTTTCCTCCGGGAGGATTTTTCCATCATTTCTCTGCCTTTGGACTGGACATTGCATTTTCCACTTGGGGAAGAGCCAAGGTCACTAGTCCAGTCGAAGTCACTTTAATGGTAGTGGACCAGAAATGAAGTGATAATTCATCAAATATGGCAGCGCTGTACGCTGTAGAGGCCGCGTCACCATTTCTAGGTGAAGGATAGAAGACGGATATGCAATAGAGCGAGTGGGAGAATCGTGCAGCAAGAGCTGAATTTATAACGAAGCTACATTTTATGTGAAAGTATGTGAAAGTATGTACTGTAGTATGATGGGACTAAGAAGGCACCTGTACTGTCCATGACAGGGCGGATTTATTCTCTCTCCAATGTACGGTATATATTTTAGATATCTGTCTGTTGAACTGGATCATCTAAATTGACTCTTACTGCTAAATTCTCATTTTTTTCAGAGGCCCTTTAAAATAATCTGCAGCAATCTGATTGGTCAAACTAAGCAGGGGTGTGACTATAGGCGGAGCACCAACCCTCGAGGACTGATGTAAAATGTGTAATAGCATTCACCATTAACCAGTGGTGTACAACCGATGGCGGCAGGCCACATGACCGTCATAGGGTCCTGCAGGCGGAAGGGTCCGATGCTGAAAGGCCCCACCTGGTATCTACTCACTTATCCTGTCATCCATCATATGTATGTAGGGCAGATATCAGGATAGTTTGTGTGGAGCATGCTCATGCATTGGGTTTTACAGAGAAGATACTCCCTACTGGAACCAGCTCTGATCGCAGCAGTTTAACCCCTTCGACATCAAGGTGACCCCAAACCATGGCATCTGAGTGGTTAAACAAGAGTTGTAAACCCATTTGTCACCCCCATTAGGCCCATGCAATACAATTATGGGAACCCAATAGTTTGTTTAATGAAAGCAAAAACCCCAATGTGAACCTTTCTTAAAGACCCCGAGATTTCCATGTACACCCCTGCCCCTAACGGAAACCTCTTCTGTTGCAGAGAGGCCATTGAACTCAACCTGAGCCAAGGAGTCTGGGGGCAAACTATAAGGTTTATATAGAAAGACGATAGTATTAAAATTTGAAAGACCGGGAGGGGTATGTAGACTAGTTTATAGGCTTACTAGCATCTGTATAGCTTCCCACGGATGGGTGTCTCAGTCAGGACTTCGACCTGCTCGGCCATTATTCACACTGACGTCACTTCACACAAGGTGAGGTTTTAATACTAGAGATAGGCCAGGACCATCCCGATGGGTCACCTTGTCGTGGTGGGATGACTTTTATGTTTTTTTTAAATCAAAATATCCTTAACTAAGTACCCTCTGTCATTTACATGTCATATACTATATTTTGTATATGGTATATACAGTCTATGATCCTTTTTTTTGTTCTTGGGTTTTGTCGTTGAAGTGGCCAAAGTGTGAACCTGCTCTTACACTTTGCCACATAGACCAGCTCATATTTCTGCTCATTTCTTTGATTAGTCTGTAAAAAGTCTAAATAAATAAGTGATTTTGGGCCCGGTCCTGCTCTGTCATTATTCACACTGACGTCAGTTCACACAAGGTAAGGTTTTAATACTAGAGACAAGCTAGGACCATCCCGATGGGTCACCTTGTCGTGGTGGGATGACTTTTATGTTTTTTTTAAATCAAAATAGCCTTAACTAAGTCCCCTATGTCATTTACATGTCCTATTACTATATTTTGTACATGGTATATACAGTATATGATCCTTTTTTTTGGTTCTTGGGTTTTGTCGTTGAAGTGGCCAAAGTGTGAACATACTCTTACACTTTGCCACATATACCAGCTCATATTTCTGCTCATTTCTTTGATTAGTCTAAATAAATAAGTGATTTTGGGCCCGGTCCTGCTCTGCCATTATTCACACTGACATGACTTCACACAAGGAGAGGTTTTAATAATTGAGACAGGCCAAGGACCATCCTGATGGGTCACCTTGTCGTGGTGGGATGACTTATGTTTCATTTTTACAAGACAGCCCTAACTAAGTACCCTATGCCATTTACATGTCCTATTACTATTTACTTTTTTACTTTTTTTTTTACAGGGTATATACTGTATATGATCCTTTTTTTTGTTCTTGGGTTTTGTCGGCGAAATGGCCACAGTGTGAACATGCTCTTACACTTTGCCACTCATACCAGCTCATATTTCTGCTCATTTCTTTGATTAGGCTGTAAAAAGTCTAAATAAATAAGTGATTCGGGGTCGTAAATTTTGAAGGTCATGGGTCCCCGGTCAACTATTACACCATGATGCTTAGGCTCCCAACTTTCCCAGTGCTTTAACAGGTAAACGGGGTGTAGGATCATCCAGTCACGGCCGTTAGTCACTGCACTAATGCCCAAATGGCCAATCTATTCCCCTCCACTTATCACATATATGAACTAATTTACACATAAACAAAATATATACAATATATATATATATATATTTTTCCTAATATCTACAGAAGATCAAACAAATCATATTCATTATCTAATTACACTAATGCCCAATTTTTGGCCAAACCTTACTCAAATGCCCTGCGTGGCGTTCATCATTCCCCTTCGAAATGGAGAAAAGAAGAAAGAAACATAAAAGGGATTTTGCATGTGAATTGAACGTAATAGGTTTGACATGGGTTAACCTTAAAAAATCCAATTCACTCAAATCTCTTTTGAAGGCTACGGCTGAAATTTGTGCAAATCTTTAGCAAGTAGCCAGGCGGCTGTGTATTCAAGCTGTCTCTTGCCTCCGCAGATCTAAACCCAGACTGACAAATGCATCACACCCACCCACTCTTTTTAAGAATTCATCCTGTGAAATGTTCATTTTCTTGTCGGTCCAACAGACAGCTAAAATAAAAATTCTAATTTTTTTTTTTTTGGGGGGGGGGGAGGGGGGTGTTTATATTTGTGGCGTGGAATGAAGATATAAATGCTTCCTCTGCAGAACTGTACGAGTCAATTCAACTTCATTGACAACATACAGAAAGCCCGGCGCAATTACAGGTTCGATGATGCAACCAAAACTGTAGAATTACTGTCTTGGCCCTTTAATTAGAGCATGGAAAGCTGTTCTCCTAGCGGCTCGCTTTTTGGCATTTTTTTGTTTTTTTTACAAAAAACATAGCACAGAAAAAGAAGCTGTATATTTGGAATGCCTCACAAGAGGAACACAGCTAGATAATACTTAAAGGGGACTTCTAGAGTGGATGCAAAGACCATCTCTGAGTACGGAGGACCCAACATGTGTAAGTGTTATATGGACAGTCCATTGATATACACGTTAACTGTGTAATGCTCTATTTGTCCTCAGGGAGTGCTGTAACCAAATTGAGCACTTGTTCCCTGGCTGACATGAAGGTTACAGCTGATTGCTGGGAGCAGCGGGATAGTGTAGTAACACTTTAAGATAATTTTAGATGGATAGATAGATAATAGATAGATGATAGATAGATAATAGATAGATAAATAAAAGATAGATAATAGATAGATACATATATAATAGATAGATAATAGATAGATAGATAGATAGATAGATAGATAGATAGATAGATAGATAGATAGTTATTTATTTAGATAGGGAACATAGAAATTTATTTTAGGGTCCACAAACTTCTAGGTAGGTCTCTCATATAAATGATCAAATCCAGCCTGTTACTAAGTTTTTAGCTACATATGTCATCTAGATTCCTTACTACTATTAGGAATATCCTAAACAAAAAACATATTCAAAATAATCTCATATCTATATATATAAAGCTGAGTGTATGTATGTATGTGTGTGTGCATGTATCAAGCCACGCCCACTCCCCTGAAGATTCTGATGGTCAGGAACCACAGCAACATCAAACCACAACATCAAGAAGCACAACTCCTGCTCCCAAATGACATCATTTGGTGCAAAAAGAGAATTTTTTTGGAACTGGAATTATGCCCACGTTCAAAGTTCAAGGACAGATTGACCACTCAGTTGGCTCACTGCTTCCATTACAAGGAGAAGAACCTCAATTTCTTCAACTCTACTTCATGGGAAATGTCGAAGCAGAGGCTCAGCAGAGATGCTCTTTAATTCTAAACACTCGCCTTGATATTGTCACTAACTTGCAGCAGTTCCTTCACTTAACCCCTTCATGACCTTGGAATTTTTCGTTTTTCCGTGTTCGTTTTTCACTCCTCTCCTTCACAGAGCCATAACTTTTTTTTATTTTTCTGTCAATTTGGCCATGTGAGGGCTTATTTTTTGCGGGACGAGTTGCACTTTTGAACGACATCATTGGTTTTAGCATGTCGTGTACTAGAAAACGGGAAAAAAAATTCCAAGTGCGGTGAAATTGCAAAAAAAGTGCAATCCCACACTTGTTTTTTGCTTGGCTTTTTTGCTAGGTTCACTAAATGCTAAAACTGACTTGCCATTATGATTCTCCAGGTCAGTACGAGTTCATAGACACCTAACATGACTAGGTTATTTTTTATCTAAGTGGTGAAAAAAAATTCCAAACTTTGCTAAAAAAAAAAAAAAAAAAATTGCACCGTTTTCCGATACTCGTAGCGTCTCCATTTTTCGTGATCTGGGGTCGGTTGAGGGCTTATTTTTTGCGTGCCGAGATGACGTTTTTAATTATAGCATTTTGGTGCAGATAAGTTTTTTTAATAGCCCGTTATTGCATTTTAATGCAATGTCGCGGCGACCTAAAAAACGTAATTCTGGCGTTTCGAATTTTTTTCTCGCTACCCCGTTTAGCGATCAGGTTAATGCTTTTTTTTAATTGATAGATCGGGCGATTCTGAGCGCGGCGATACCAAATATGTGTAGATTTTTTTTTTTTTTATTGATTTATTTTGATTGGGGCGAAAGGGGGGTGATTTTTTTAACTTTTTTTTTTAACTTTTGCCATGTTTCAATAGCCTCCATGGGAGGCTAGAAGCAGGCACAACTCGATCGGCTCTGCTACATAGCAGCGATCTGCTGATCGCTGCTATGTAGCAGAAATGGAGGTGTGCTGTGAGCGCCGACCACAGGGTGGCGCTCACAGCCACCGGTCATCAGTAACCATAGAGGTCTCAAGGACCTCTATGGTTACAATGGAGACGCATCGCCGACCCCGATCATGTGACGGGGGTCGGTGATGCCGTCATTTCCGGCCGCCCGGCCGGAAGCGGTAGTTAAATGCCGCTGTCTGCGTTTGACAGCGGCATTTAACTAGTTAATAGGTGCGGGCAGATCGCGATTCTGCCCACGCCTATTACGGGCACATGTCAGCTGTTCAAAACAGCTGACATGTCCCGGCTTTGATGCGGGCTCACCGCGGAGCCCGCATCAAAGCGGGGCTTCTGACCTCGGACGTACTATCCCATCCAAGGTCAGATAGGGGTTAAACAATCCATATGTTCAACTTTTCGAGACTGCACTTGAATGCATGCCATGTGACATGCTTTTATGTGCAATATAATCATTACAATTTGTTAATTTGTTATAACTATCCACAGTTAGTTACTATGCCCGGGCAACGCCGGGCTCTTCAGCTAGTTATAGATATTTGTGAGAACATCACTAATTCCTAGAATGAACACGCCCCGTATACAGTTCATCTAAGGGGTATAGTTTCTCCTTGCAGAGAGTGACATGTCAAGCCTGACATGCCAAGGTGAGGAGACATTTAAGCCGCAATGGTCCTCTGGGAAATATGCAAATTTGGAAGAGGACTAGAGCTCTAATGCCGCCTAAAGGAAGTAGCAATCTTAAGTCATGTGACAAGGTTCGTTGGAGAGTCGATATTGACTTTTAGGATTGCTACTTTTATAGGTGGCGCTAAAGTCTTAGTCCTCCTCTCTGAAGAGACAAATTGCATCTATACAATATACTGAAAGTTTCACGACTTCAGAAAGCTCTGAGCATTCGGAGGTGCCTGATCTCTCTATGGAATTTGGACTGGATTTTCCCTTTTCTCATATTGCCAGATATTGGATAAAACAACTTTATTAGTTGCATCAGTTTCTTCTCATTTTACTCAAGTTGTAAAGTTAAATAATAGAAAATGCCAAGCTTGCCAGCATGCGCGGCTGATTTACATAAATGCATGTGTTTATTTCTCCAGAGTATTTATGCACAGATGCCATTCTAAAAAATACATTACACTTTTTTTCGGAATGGATAGATACTGCATTGCAGCAATGGAAAGAGAAAAAAAATACAAAACAGAATCACTCGGTTTAGTTCAGTTACTACTCAAATGAGGTTAAAGTTGTAATTAGCATTGTTTGACCTTCAAGACAATCTAGCAGTCTGTGGAAATAAATGGAACAGCGCTATAACAAATAATTGGTGTGTTCAAGGCTTCCCAGACAGTTATCCAAAATATGGAAAAAAATCAAATCGGGCAGCATTCCAAAAAAAAAATTGACTTTTTTCAGGCTTGACTAAGGTTCCTTGTAACCGAAACGTTGCCATGCAACATGGGCTAATTGAAGTCCATTTTCTTTTTGCATAGTTTTGAGTGTTGCCTGCTTTTCTTTTTTTCATCTATCTATCTACAGGGTGGGCCATTTATATGGATAGACCTGGGTGGGCCATTTATAAAGTTGCATCCAAAATGTCCGACTTCAAAATGGCCGTCATGGTCACCACCCATCTTGAAAAGTTTTCCCCCTCCCATATACTAATGTGCCACAAACAGGAAGTTGATATCACCAACCATTCCCATTTTATTTAGGTGTATCCATATGCATGGCCCACCCATGTGTATACATATAAATGGCCTACCCTGTATTATCTATCTATCTATCTATCTATCTATCTATCTATCTATCTATCTATCTATCTATCTATCTATCTATCTATCTATCTATCTATCTATCCATTTGAAGGCAGTACCAGGAGCTGTATTACCATGCTGTATTTGCCCATTACATAAAATCATATTGCCTGTATGGTATATTAACAATACTGGCTGATAATTAACAAAGGACAGGCAAGGTCGCTTGCTAACTATCACTTTATTAGAGATGAGCAAATGAATTCACAGGACACTGGTCCAACTGCCAGTTCAGCATTCTGTATGTGCAAGATGGGAGCCCGACTCCTAGTTGCCGAAATTTCCGTCTCCTCTTTTGATTGGTAGGAATGACATCGTACCAGGCTAGGTTATCAAAACAGCAAGTGAAGATGCCAGCAGGTAGGAGGTGGCTTGAAGGACTTCCGCCCTAGCCACTGCACCAGATTCCTGCAAATCTCTATCACTTACCTCTGCATTGTAATAATGAAATTAGCTATATAGTCTCAATGTATGAAATGATCTAGGCCAGTGTTTCCCAAACTCCAGTCCTCACGGCCCCCAACAGATCATGTTTCAAGGATTTCCTTAGTATTGCACAGTTTCTGATGTCTCGGTGATAATCCCTTCACCTGTGAAATTCTGACCAAATCCTGAAAACCTATCTGTTGGGGGCCATGAGGACTGGAGTTTGGGAAACACTGATCTAGGCTGATCAAATCAACATGGTCGTAATGGCCCACTAAAGTAACAGAGGATCCTCTGATGGATATAGGCTATTATACAATAATAGGCTCCAAAAGCCTGGGTGAAGTGTTACGAGTGCGTCACGTCAACCTGAGAGAACTAGGGATAGAAGACCTCTAGGTACTATGAATCACAAATCTTCCATTTAGCTTGTGTGTTTAGGTCCCATATTAACTGAATTTGGTTTCTTTTAGTGCTGAAAAGGTTAAAGACCCTTTCTATGCTGGTCAGAAACTTGCAGGTCCATTTTCAGCTGTTTCTGATCGGGTCATTACCTCTCCCTACAAAACCTTGCCAGACCTTCTCTGTCTTGCCAGTGAAAGCTTTCTAGCTCATTGGAGACACTGTGCTGAATTGAAGTTCATGGGGTACTACTAGAGATTGTTTTCGGGTTGTATGCTTTCCACTTTATCCCTTTTACCATTTGGTTAGAAACTGCCTCCCTACACTTGGTGAGTGTTTTAGCATGCATGTTGCTTTCTGTTATGCCTGTTAGTCAGACGGGTCTGTACACTAACATACCAGTCCCATGCCTCATGGGGTGGGGGAGGGGACAGCTCAGGGTATACCAGGAGCATAGTAAGGTCAGAGACTCAGGCCTCTCTATCATCAAGAGTACCCCCACGGCAGTGATAGATAGGGTCCCAGTTCCAGGGACCATTGGAGGTCCCGTTCCTTACTGAAGACCATCACAGCATAACAAAAAGACTTTGGAGCCAAGTACTCACAATTTCAGTATTTTATTATGGGGATGATCACCAATGATAACCACAGGTTGGGCCCTCAGAATCAGTTCTTCAGACTGGCCTAACTCAAGCCAAATAAAAAGAATATATAGTTTACCCAAACTTTGGGGACTTTTCCGCCCTATGCCTTGCCCTTGCACATGTCATATATGAGAACACTTGGCTTTATTACATTATACAGTCATATCAAATATTAATCCCTGATTGTATACAGCGGTCTATTTACAAATCCACATGCTGAGTCCTCCTCATAATGAACTGCAATGTGTCCAAGTAAGTGGATCATCCGGGCCTGAATGGCTGCCGAGCTAAGCCCAGAATGTGTTATGTGATATGATTTACTCTTGCTCTATGTTGAGCGTTTGTCTTTTGAGCCTCTGTGGTTTTGTGGGTTTGTCGGGACTTTTGTTTAATGAAATATGCAGAATAATGTCATTATCAATGGTTCTCCGGCTCCGTAGAACAGAGAAGGAATACGGCTGGCGTTCTGTAATGTGCTATTTGTCTGTCTGCCAATGGCCCAAACAAATAGGATCAAGCTTAACTTAATGTGTCCAAGTTGAAGGTTAATGAAAAACTATAATTAAAAAGGTAATTCTTCCTATTACTATGGCGTATGCCGAACCATCTTATGGTGTCTGTCTTGTAGATGGGCTATTTATACCACTGTTAATCACAGCTTGCATTAGGAAATCCCTCAGCAGTCTCAAGCTTTTCCTTCTCATTGTACATATGAGGCTTACGCTGCCAATTATTTTGAGTTAAACAAGTTTGGGCCGGTCAATCGCAGTTGTGCTCATTTTTACGGTTCTTGAAAAGAGTGCACCAGAAGTGTAGCTATAGTGAGTGTAGGTCACACAGTTGCATCGGGGTTCTGTTGCTAGAAAAGTGTAGTTAGTATATTCATGCACAATTGGTTACAGTGCCTTATAAGATGTAGATCTACACATCATAAAGTCATTGCACTCTGGAGAGTCCACTGCAGTGAGCAAAACATGTGCTTGAGAGTAACACACAGATCTACATCTCTGGACCAGATATCACCTCCCTACTAACCAGAATCCCTCAATGTCTGTCTGCTATTTCATCCTTCTTCTCCACTAGATTTCTAAAACTTAACATGGACAAAACAGAATTCATCATCTTTCCCCCATCTCACACGACCTCCCCAACGAACCTATCCATTACAGTAAACGGATGCCCACTCTCCCCAGTCCCACAAGCTCGCTGTCTCGGGGTAATCCTTGACACTGATCTCTCTTTTAAACCACATATCCAAACCCTTTCCACTTCCTGCCGCCTCCAACTCAAAAATATTTCACGGATCCGCACATTCCTAAACCAAGAATCTGCAAAGACCCTAGTCCATGCCCTCATCATCTCCCGCCTTGACTACTGTAACCTCCTGCTCTGTGGCCTCCCCTCTAACACTCTTGCACCCCTCCAATCTATTCTAAACTCTGCTGCCCGACTAATCCACCTGTCCCCCCGCTATTCCCCGGCCTTTCCCCTCTGTCAATCCCTGCACTGGCTCCCCATCACCCAGAGACTCGAGTACAAAAGCCTAACCATGACATACAAAGCCATCCACAACCTGTCTCCTCCATACATCTGCGACCTCGTCTCCCGGTACTCTCCTGCATGCAACCTCCGATCCTCACAAGATCTCCTTCTCTTCTCCCCTATTATCTCCTCTTCCCACAATCGCATACAAGATTTCTCTCGTGCATCCCCCCTACTCTGGAATTCTCTACCACAACATATCAGACTCTCGCCTACCATCGAAACCTTCAAAAAGAACCTGAAGACCCACCTCTTCCGACAAGCCTACAACCTGCAGTAACCACCGATTGACCAAACCGCTGCACGGCCAGCTCTACCCTCACCTACTGTATCCTCACCCATCCCTTGTAGATTGTGAGCCCTCGCGGGCAGGGTCCTCTCTCCTCCTGTACCAGTTGTGACTTGTATTGTTCAAGATTATTGTACTTGTTTTATTATGTATACCCCTCCTCACATGTAAAGCGCCATGGAATAAATGGCGCTATAATAATAAATAATAATAATAATAACTTATGGCACAGAGAGTCTGCAGCAATGGGCATAACATATGGTTCGAGTTGGAGAGTCCGTTACATTGAGGGTAATATGACTTAGAGAGCATGCTGTAGTGAGCATAAGATATGGTAAGACTTAGAGAGTCTGTAGCTTTTCTCATAACATATGGTATCAGTAAGAGAATCTGCAGCAGTTGGCATAACGTGCGGTATGACTTACAGAGTTTCCAGCAATGTGGACAACATATGGAGTGAATTAGAATCTGTAGCAGTGGACACAAAACATGGGATGACTTAGAGTGTCCACAGCAGTGGGCACAACATATTGTGTGAATTAGAGAGTCCACGGCAGTGGGTACAACATGTGGAGTGAATTAGAGAGTCTGCCGCAGTGGGTACAACATATGGTGTGAATTAGGGAGTCCACAGCAGTGGGTACAACATATGGTGTGAATTAGAGAGTCTGCAGCAGTGGGTACAACATATGGTACAACTTAGAGAGGCTGTAGCAGTGGATACAACATATGGCATGACTTAGAGAGTCCATAGTGCTGGGCACAGCATGTAGCATGACTTAGAGAGTCCATAGCGCTGAGCACAACATGTGGCATGACTCAGAGAGTCCATAGCACTGGGCACCGCATATAGCATGACTTAGAGTGTCCACAGCAGTGGGCACAACATATTGTGTGAATTAGAGAGTCCACGGCAGTGGGTACAACATATGGTATGACTTAGAGAGTCCACAGCAGTGGGTACAACATATGGTGTGAATTAGAAAGTCTGCCGCAGTGGGTACAACATATGGTGTGACTTAGAGAGTCCACGGCAGTGGGTACAACATATGGTATGACTTAGAGAGTCCACAGCAGTGGGTACAACATATGGAGTGAATTAGAGAGTCTGCATCAGTGGGTACGACATATGGTATGGTACAACTTAGAGAGGCTGTAGCAGTGGATACAACATATGGCATGACTTAGAGAGTCCATAGTGCTGGGCACAGCATGTAGCATGACTTAGAGAGTCCATAGTGCTGGGCACAACATATGGCATGACTTAGAGAGTCCATAGCGCTGAGCACAACATGTAGCATGACTTAGAGAGTCCATAGCGCTGAGCACAACATGTAGCATGATTTAGAGAGTCAATAGCGCTGGTCACATCATATGGCATGACTCAGAGAGTCCATAGCACTGGGCACAACATATAGCATGACTGAGAGAGTCCATAGCGCTGGGCACAACATATGGCATGACTTAGAGAGTCCATAGCGCTGGGCACAACATATGGCATGACTTAGAGAGTCAATAGCGCTGGGCACAACATATGGCATGACTTAGAGAGTCAATAGCGCTGGGCACAACATGTAGCATGACTTAGAGAGTCCATAGTGTTCGGCACAACATATGGCATGACTTAGAGAGTCAATAGCGCTGGGCACAACATGTAGCATGACTTAGAAAGTCCATAGCGCTGGGCACAACATATGGCATGACTTAGAGAGTCAATAGGGCTGGGCACAACATGTAGCATGACTTAGAGAGTCCATAGTGCTGGGCACAACATATGGCATGACTTAGAGAGTCAATAGCGCTGGGCACAACATGCAGTATGACTTAGAGAGTCCATAGTGCTGGGCACAACATATGGCATGACTTAGAGAGTCAATAGCGCTGGGCACAACATGTAGCATGACTTAGAGAGTCCATAGTGCTGGGCACAACATATGGCATGACTTAGAGAGTCGATAGCGCTGGGCAAAACATGTAGCATGACTTAGAGAGTCCACAGCAGTGAACATAACACATGATAACTGAGACTGCTGCAGTTAAGAGTCCACTGTAGCAACATAACATAGGACTTAGAGAACCCAGTGCCGCGAGCACAACCAAGTGTCATTCAATTAACATCTGACTTGGAGAGTCCATTGAGCGAGTAAAACAAACAATATAATTTAGGGAGTCCCCTACAGAGAACATAACAGGCTTTTTTAAGGATTATAATACGTCTCTTCTTTCACATAAAGATAGGAGCATATGGTTAGAGTTAATGCTACTCTTCCATGTTGGCTTCTACAAAATCCTATTCATTCCCTTTTTTAATGAAGTTTGGGCTTTTGTGTTCCTGTGAGAGCATGCGTACATATATACAGTGAATCTTCTGCTCTTTCCTCATACCTCACCATGCTTCTCCTCCCTTTTTGTATTTACACACAACCTAAATAATTCACACTGCCTGTTTTTCCAGACCAAGTGCTCTTGTGTTGAAGCCTGCAATGAGCTATTGCAGATACCAGATGGACACATGAATGCAGCAGGTGGGACAGATGGCAAAGCGCCCTGTCTGACGCTAGCTGCCTCAGCTTGGAGGGGCTTGTCTTCCAGGTATACTCTTGTCACTGGAGCAAGAGAGCAGCATGTGGGCAGAGAAATGTATAGCAGAAGAGCGGCGCACTATGGATGAGCGAGCACCGCTACATGCATTTGTTTTTGTGTAGTGGAGGCTACGGATGTAGAAGTGGGTTAAAACACTAAGCTCCGAAACAATATTATTATTATTATTAATTTATATAGCACCATTAATTCCATGGTGCTGTAAATGAGAAAGGGGTTACATACAGAGTTATAGAATATTGACTTAAAACTCAAATATGAAATAGAACAATGCAATAAAAGCAAAAACATTCTATCATATATCACAAAAAAAATACAAAAATAAACTACAAGACTACAGAGACACATGCGGTAGTAAGTAGATGATTATTTTTGGAATGTAAGTCACATAAACAATTCCATAAATAAAATCTTGTTTTCTTAGCTATAGCTAGACATAACTTTTTTTTTTTTTTTTTTTTTTTTTTTTTTGGGGGGGGGGGGGGGGGTAGGATTAGGTAACGTTGAGCTATTTCTTGGCCCAATGGTACAACAGTCAAACAGCGCCTCTGTTGGCCAATTGTTGGTACTAATCAATGAAGAGTACTAACTACTCGTGCCGTAGGAGGATTTTCACCTTCTTCAGTGGACTGTAGTGGGCTGTTAAATGTACTACAAAAGGAAGACCCTTTAATGTATTAGATGCCCTGCGCTTTCACCCCTTCCATCCCAATCTTTTTAATCTAAAAATTACCAGTAGCATTGCACTCAGTCATAAGTATTGAATGCCTCAGTTACTTTGTTAAAAAAACGTCACCGCTGTGCTTTACAGCCGGCCGGCGCTGACAGTGCAGGAAAGCACAGCGCCGGGGACAGACAGCGGAATGTAAGTAAGTAGTGTTTTTTTTTTTTTACATTTACGCTGGTAACCAGGGTAAACATCGGGTTACTAAGCGCGGCCCTGCGCTTAGTAACCCGATGTTTACCCTGGTTACCAGGGGACCGGCATCATTGGTCGCTGGAGAGCTGTCTGTGTGACAGCTCTCCAGCGACCAAACAGCGACACTGCAGCGATCGGGATCGTTGTCTAGATCGCTGCAGCGTCGCTAAATGTGATGGTACCTTAAGTCTAGAGGACCTAGAGCTTAGGTACAGTACATTGATTTAATTGGGATTTGACTAATGCTGTGGTGGCGCTGCAGGAAAACTGAACACAGTGGCTCTCCTTACAGACACAGTGACTCTCCTAACTAACACAGTGACTCTCCTAACTCACAGACACAGTGACTCTCCTGCATCACAGACACAGTGACACTCTTGCCTCACAGACACAGCGACTCTTCTGTCTCACAGACACAGTGACTCTCCTGCCTCCGAAACACAGTGTCTCTCCTACTCACAGACACAGTGACACTCCTGCCTCACAAAGTGACTCTCTTGCCTCACAGACACAGTTATTCTTCTGCCTCTCAGACACAATGACTCTCCTAACTCACAAACACAGTTACTCTCTTGCCTCATAGACACAGTAACTCTTCTCACAGACACAGTGACTCTCCTACCTCACAAACACACTGACTAACTCACAGACACAGGGACTCTCCTTGCTCACAGACACAGTGACTCCTTTGCATCACAGACACAGTGACTCTTCTTACTCACAGACACAGTGACTCTCATGCCACAGACACAGTGACTCCCCTGTCTCACAGACACAGTGACTCTCCTACCTCACAGACACAGTGACACTTCTGCCTCACAGACACAGCAATTCTCCTGATGCACAGACACAGTGACTCTACCAAAATAAAAGACACAGTGACTCTCTTGCCTCAGAGACACATTTATTCTTCTGACTCTCAGACAAAATGACTCTCCTAACTCACAGACACAGTTACTCTCTTGCCTCATAGACACAGTAACTCTTCTAACTCACAGACACAGTGACTCTCCTGTCTCACAGACACAGTGATTCTCATAACTTCTCATAACTGACAGATACAGTGACTCTCCTAACTCGCTGACACAGTGACTCTGTTGCTTCATTGATACAGTGATTCTCTTGCTTCACAGACACAGTGACTCTCCTGCTTCACAGACACAGTGACTATTTTATATCACAGGCACAGTGACTCTCATGATCAACAGACACAGTGACTGTCCTGCCTCACATACATAGTGACTCTCATAGCTAACAGACACAGTGACTCTCCTATCCCTTTGTCAGTATTAATTAAATCTTTATTATTCTATTTTCTGCACACACTAATCTTTTTCACTGTTGTGCTGTCACACACTATCTGTACTGCTTCAGAATTTTGTGGGATTTCTCTCCCTATCACTATGACTAAGCCGTGACATTTTTTTATTATCAAAATTCACTACAAAGTGACTGCTTCATTCTCTACCTCAGCTTTTATGCAGGCTATGATAGTTCCAACTGATTGTCTATGCTATACCATATGATATGATAGCTTTAAGGCATCATGGGGAAGAATGCTCCAGGCCATGTGATCTTTCTATAGCTCAAGCAACATTCTCCAATGCATAAAATAGCCATTTTAAGTGACTCAAATGAAGTAAATTGCATCTTGGGCAAATCTGCTGGGATCAGCGAGTTCCTAAAAATTCTACATAAATTCGATTTGCATTGAATCAATTTGCCCATCTCTAGTAATAAACCAATTAAATTTTAATTTGGAGCTTATTTTTACACAGCTAGATATTACATTGGTGTATTGCACACTGGATATTCAACAAGAATCTCACAGTGATGTGGATGCTGAAGCTCGGTCAGAGGGCCATGACGTCCTGTGGTTATAGGTGACTATCGGGCCGAGCATGAAGAGTCACAGCCGGGCAGTCACACGCTACCGACTCCTCTTGTGCCATCTTTCGAGCAGATTTCCTGTAACACTTGCTGTAACGATGCAGAAGTTAAACACTCAACTACAATGATTTTCCCACGTGTGCCATTAACGTAAGAATTATTGCCTACATGAATATGAGTTTGGAGGGAGACATTGTTTTTTTCTTTACGCTAAGTCTTAAGCAGTAATTTCACAGTCCCTAGACCACAGGATCCATTTAGGATGTCTCATGACTAGTCTGTGTTGTATCCGGCTGGGATGTGGGATTTTCATACGAAATCTGTGAGTAATAAGCTAAGCTTATTATCTAATGACTGGCAAAATACAAGTAGATTTTAGATATGTAGATAAATGGATACATAGGATGTAGAAAGATAAAGAAATATGAGATAGAACGATACATAGATGTAAAATAAGAAAATGGAGCGTTATTAGGGGGTGCAATAATATGGGTGCAAGCCTTAGGATATTGGGCCAACAATAGCTCATGAACATAGAAAAAGGTAGCACTAAAAAAAAGGTTATGGATGAATAAAGTCTTCACCCTCTAGAATTTTTTCCTGCTTTTTGGATAGATAGATAGATAGATAGATAGATAGATAGATAGATAGATAGATAGATAGATAGATAGATAGATAGATGATAGATAGACATATAATAGATAGATAAATAGATAGATAGTAGATACTGAAATATAGATAGATAATAGATAGATAGCTAATAGAAAGATAGATAATAGATAGGATGATAGATAAAATAGATAGATACATAGATATATAGATAAATAGATAGATACATAGATACATAGATAAATAGATAGATAATAGATATATAGATATATAATAGATAGATAGTAGATGATAGAAAATAGAAAGATAGATAATAGATAGATGATAGATAAAATAGATAGATACATAGATAGATAGATAAATAGATAGATAATAGATAAATAGATATATAATAGATAGATAATAGATAGATATCCAGAAAAGACAAAGGCAGCACTCCAAAAGTCCAAAATATAATGATTTATTGACCCATATAATCTTTTGCCCAGACAGACAGATAGACAGACACATAGACCGATATATATAGATAATAGATAGATAGATAATAGATAAATGATAGATATAATAGATAGATAATAGATAGAAGATAGATAATAGATAGATCATAAATAGATAATAGAAAGGAGATAGATAGATAGATAGATAGATAGATAGATAGATAGATAGATAGATAGATAGATAGATAGATACGGAAGCTTTATGTAATAAAAAAATTATTTACATGAATATTTCGCAAACTGCACCAAACTTGGCGCATGACCCAAGATAAAATTAGCACAAGTCGCTAAACGCTATTTTCACCCAAATAATCTCTTCTTCACTATCTTACCCTTATTCTGACAACTTTTCGAAACTGTAAAGTTAAAAGTTAAAAAAAAAAGTAAAAGAGTATGTGTAAAACATACAGTAAGTATGACGAACACCTTGCGCTTAGTAAATGCCCCCACTATCTGTCTTGTCGTCGTGCTATGTTACGTATTTCTTACAGGGCAAACAGTTGCGTCACACTGCCTATTTTTACACAGTATCTCTTAAAAAATATAAAAATGCCAAAATTCCATGATAATCATGTATACACATATATGCATCTGTGTGATCAATGTGCAGCGTGTGCGCACTGTCGTGCAAATAAATAGAAAAAAAAAAGTCTTACTTCATCCATGGTTGAGACAAGTTAGGAAAATCCCTGGAAGTCATCTTGTTTTAAAATTAGGAATCCAACGAAACGCTCTTTATTTTATTTTCCTATATTCTCCAATATTTGATCTGTACACTCTGAAAACTAAGAAAGAGAAGATTCATTCTGTGCTCTCTTGTCCTCCCTTTGCCATGATAAACAGATTAACCCCCATTGGCTGATCGCTAATCTGAACATTTTTACATATGAAAGGGTTTAAAAAAAAAATAAAGACACAACCTCAGCTTCCAAAATCTTACTTGTCCCCTGCAGTGTACAGGTACACAATGGATCAGGTACCTATTCAGTATATTAGTACGCATCACATCCACACCACAAGATATAGACGACTCGTAGACGATTTTAAGGAAATCCAAAAAATTTCCATCTTAAGGAGAATGCAAAAACTTTACGGGACGATCGAGATCTATTGTATGAAAATTGGCTGCGAAGAAACAACAACAACAAGAAAAGAACAAACAAAAGACCGAAATAATAGTATTTCTGAAAATACAGATGGTTGTGAAGAAATCAGAATTTTTCACCGATGTGGGAAACAAAAACATTCCATTTCGACTCGATGGTACATATTGTCTTGGCGGCTTTTAAAACGTGTTACTATGTTTAGAGTTCTGATTGAGTCTTTATTTAGCTACCCCGGTGACAGATGCACTTGTGAACCTGTTAGCCAAGATGACATCATGGGCCGCTACAGCCACTGTGGTCCCCTCCTCTACACCTGCTACATTGAGGGGTTAAACAACGATGATTACTAAAAATATCAGATCAATCTCTCTTAGAAAAAAAAATGGCTATTTTTACCGAAGTTCCTTTGAGCTCCAAAAATAAGTATCCTAAAAAAGGGTTTTTAATCCTAGTTGTAAACGAGAATAGGAAAAATGCACAAGAGGAGACCAACAATCCGAGGGTGCAAAATTAGGACACCGATCTATAGGTAATCTAAGGGTGGTGGAGGTAACATTCAGTATCAAATTTTAGGATTGAATAATTCTATTTGGAACCCAATAAAAAATTCATGATTTCAATGAAGAGTTTAAAAAAAATGTTTTTGGGAAATTGGTGCATTTAGGAGTAGTCGAAAATTGTATTTAAAAAATGGCACACGATACGTTTACTGCAATTCTCTTTTGCATTTTTGGTCCTTACACCAACTCACGACTTACATATTACTGCCCCCAGGCCCCTCTAATATTGGACACTGAACACTATTTGCAACCCAAGAGATGACATAATAGTAGGCGTTAACAAACAATTTTGTGAAATGAGTTGACTTACGAATATGCAGAAAATAACCCAAATTGGGCCAATTTGAGTTTTTTTTAGTCCTGATGCCACTTCGACACTAGCATATAACATCTACGAGTCCTCCTTCCCCCCATGTTGGACACTATTTTTGAGATGGGTCTCAATATTGCTGGCATCACACACTATTTTTCTAAATAATGTGAAGCACGAAGACTGCGGTCAGAAGTTTTTTCAAGAAATCTAAAGTGATGTACACAAAATATGCTTTTGTTGTTTTGTTTTGTAGCATCTTGGTGATTTTACTACATATATATATATATATATATATATATATATATTTTTTTCCTACTGTTGTCTTTTTGATTCATTTCGGGTTTTTTTTATCCAGATGAGAAATTGAAGTTACTTTGGCATTTTTTTACTTAAATTTTCAACCTATTAGGGTATGTGTCCACGGGCCATATTACATCCGGAATAGCTGCGGATTGAACGCTGCGTAGAGCCGCAGCGTTCAATCCGCAGCGTCCAGATGTTACAGCATAGTGGAGAGGATTTGCTGAAATTCCATCTCCACTATGCGTGCGAACACGCACCCGGCAGCCCTTTGTTTCTGGACATGCGGCGTGTCTTTTTAGAACTCAGCATGTCCGTTTACCTTGCGGTGACGCTGCGCCGCCGCAAGGTAAAACACAGGGTCCTATGTGTGGGGTGCGATGATTCCGGATGTGTGCAATGAACACATCCAGAATCATCGCATCTACAGAAGGGGGCGGCTCTTTGGGCGGAGCGAGTTTTCCGCTCCGTCCAAAGCGCCGGCCATCCTGAAGGTGGACACATACCCTTAGGCTTCATTCAGAACTAAGTGATTTTTCTCGTACTCCCCCCCCAAAAAAAGTGGTCCAATTTACAGTGGCGTTTTAGATTCAGACTTTCATCAGCGTTTCAGTTTTCTATCTTCTGTGACTTTTTCATATAAAAAAACCCCCCTTAAAAATGACTTGCAAATCTTCTGCCATTGCGACGTTAAAAACTGACAGCACGGTTTGAGGTTTCCTGATTTCTACATACCCGAAGAGTTATGTTGGTGACTTTGATCGAAAATGGATGTCTCCGATTATATTTTGTGGTCCACTCAGTCGGCAAAAAAAACTAACATTAATGTGAACAGCCGCATAAACTATAAATGATACGTCTTAGAATACAAGGATAGAATGTGTCCGTGAGAAGAGTGGAGGTCTGGAAGAGGCCTTAGATCCTTATAAAAATAGCATTTTCAAACCTTAATTTGAGGAGTTTGTCTTCCAGCCTTGATTAATGGATTTTAATGTTAACCCTATTAGTGAAGGGTTAAGTAATTGCAGCTGCACCGATCAGTTTGCAGGGAGGACTGAGCGCTGTTTAGTAAACAGGGAATGCAGGATGATCTGACTTCTGACTTCTGTGTCTTTGAAGATGGGGTGAAAGGGGCGTGTGGTTTCTGTTTTTAGTGTACACTCTGCTACTCTCTTAATCCTGTTTTATGTAGTTCACACCTGCTGCCAACTCGCTGTCTGCTGAAGGCTTGTGGTTCTTGCAGCACCAGGCTACATCTCAGAGATACGGAGAGCTCCGATCAGCTCCTTTTAGAGATACAATGTCAATTTCTCAACGAAAGCACTACAAATTATGTTCAAATTTTCCCTTTGATGCCAGACTACTTCTTTCATGGTCTTCTGAAATTCGGAGGCCATAGACAAAAATATTTTTTTTTTGTTCCAGAACATTAAAATGCCCTTTTGGGTCAAATGACTATTTAGAATTTCTACTGAGACAAGAACAGAGGCAAAGATGGGGCATGTGTCCAATGGACGGACCTAGAAAGTGGCCAATGGAGCACTCTGCCTTGGTCATGGTATTTAACGACACGGTTTAAGCATTGATCTAAACGTTTGCTTAGATACACCTGTGGGCCGGTAGATAAGTGGCTGGTACATTGAAAGCAAATTTCACTAGGAGATAGAAATAATTGGAAAGGTTTTAATTCAACCTTTCTGATGAGATGGCATGATAGATGTGTCCTCTCCCTCCTTTCTTGGCTTGATATGTCCCAAAAGTGGTAGCATGAGATAATGTGCTTAGGAGAAAAAAACATTATTACATGATACTCTGTTGGGAGATGCTTATGTTATACGTTCTTTATGTGGCTATCCAGTGGTCAGGATGTGAGTAGCAGTCTTTTATTAATGAAATATAAAGAAAGGTAAGGATGGAAACATCTGTATCAAGGATCCATTGAGATATACACATAAACATGGGATTGGTTTCAATTAACCTACCAGTAGGCTTGAGCGAAACGGATCGGACAAATTCAAAATTCGCCGACTTTTGGCAAAGTCGGGTTTCATGAAACCCGACCCGATCCTAGTGTGGGATCGGCCATGCGGTCGGCGATCTTCGCGCCAAAGTCGCGTTTCGTATGACGCGTTTGGCGCCATTTTTTCAGCCAATGAAGGAGCGTGGGCAGAGTGATGACATAGGTCTTAGGGGCGTGGACGCCTATCGCCATCTTGTCGCTTGTGCGCTGTAGCGATTTGCAATGTGTAACACCAGCTTTTCTGTTCATGGACGGAGGGGAGAGAGAGAGAGAGAGAAAAGAAGAAGATAGATTTCCCATTGACTTTGCATTGGGTTTCGTGTTTCGGTCGATCCCCGACTTTTCGACATAATCGGCCGATTTCACTCGACTCGACTTTTGAGATAGTTGGGTTTCGCGAAACCCGACTCGACCCTAAAAAAGAAAAAGTCGCTCAACCCTACCTACCAGTATTATTTTATTTATTATGCTCAAATAGTGCTGTCATATTCTGCAGCACTTTATGGGTATTATCATCACTATCCCCATTGGGGTTCACAATGTAGATTCCCTATCGATATGTCTTTTTTCTGCCAAGGGCCATTTGGATATTTATTCCATCCTTCGGGGACCGTACAAACTCCACCCACAAAGTACATCCTGACTCTGGCACTGGTGTCAGGATGTAATCTTTCATTGCATGCCCTTCAGTGTAACAGAGCAAGAAGAAATTAATGAGCTGGTTGTAATCAAAATACACCTTCATGCCCAAGAACATGGTCCTTCAGAATCTTCTCGGAAGCCTGATGAAAGGTCATCGAGGCCGGAATTGGCCCTGGGGCCTGAGGTTCTCCACCCCTGACATAGAGGAAACCCAAGAGGAGATCATAAAAATTCCTTGAAGATTTTGTCCTTGGTGGGATTTGAACCCAGGACCCCAGTGTTGCAAAGCAACATTGATAACTACTGAGCCACCATGTTACCCACTACATTTGGTCATCAGTGAAGAAGGAAGGACTGTGATCATTTTCTAGTGAATCAAGCCAAGTTGAGTTTGCTATTTATCACAATGGATCATGACATGATGACATGTCACCCAGTAGTTTTCCATAGGGCAACCGCAAAATTTTATTGACTTTATGTTATCACAACGCTAACATGAGTAGTACAATGACAATTTGAGTTCTGCTACATCTGTATAGATATCATGCACCAAAGCCAACGTAAAAAATAGGGGTTATCTGAGAATATCTGGAACTTTGAATATTATTTTAAACAAGTGGTGGATAAAGGTGTTTGTCTGGGTTCTTCTGCAGAAGGTAATCAAGCCCTTCAATGGGTTGACATGGAGTGGGTGTTATTGAAAGGAATACACCATAAATCTTATCATTGTGGAATCCGCACCTAGCATCTATTTTAACAATTCAACCCTTTTTTGTTCCCTTTTTTTTGGTGTTGCAGAAGATGATGCACAATTTGGTTCCAGCTGAAAAAATCTCTACGACCCACAGACTATTAGTGTCGGTGATCAAAGTTGAGGGTTAATGACCTCCAACTTATACGCAGAGGATGGGGGGGGGGGGGGGGTTCAGGAGGGCAGGGGCTGACAGGTGCTTGCTTCACACTGTGAATTATAATATATATGTATTAAACCCCAAGAGGAATCTGAGGTCCTGAAATAGCTCTCAATACACAGATGAAAAAAAATATTATTCTAATTAAAGTGTAATTTAAAAAAAAAACATTTTTTTAACTTGAGAAATGGTGAAACCCCTCCCAAAGAGTATAAAAACTCAATAATATATATCACATAGAGGAGAATAATGGTAGTAGATATAGCCCATGTATACATACATAGCAATGATTTAACATCTTACGAGACAATACTACCTCAAACAAGCAGGTCTGTTTTGTGCTACTGGTATACCAGGCTTTCAAAGAGTTAAAACTGTCAGGTTTAGCCAAGAGGACAAATTTATATTATTCACGACCACGTAGTACTTATCTTGGGTGTACTAATAAAGTTGGATTAATCATCTCCAAACTAGGCATACCAAAAAAACATTACGAGCATAGGGGCAAATCGGGAGTGGAATGGGAAAGCCGAGCTAACTGCTTTTAATTCCAGCCTGGTTGAATGTAAAATGAGGAAAGAATTTTCGAGAGGTCTGAAATTTTGCGAGTAAATTAGGTCAAAATCTGAGTTTTGAGTTCGGTCTTAGACTTTTGAAGTACTGTTGAGGGCACGTGGAGGTCTGTTTGAAAAACATACTTTAATAAAATCTTAGATTTGAGATTTCACAAGGATTAATTTACTCAATTTAATAAAACATCTCTTGTAAAGATATAGCAAGAAGAAGTGGTAAAGGTTAAGTCTTCCTACAGCCGTCCCACATCCCATGGATCTCTCTAGTAGAGATCACTTGGACCACATGGTGGCTTCTTGATGAAACTATTTAACCTGACTTTTTAGGTTAAGCAGAATGAGGGGGATCTTTAAGAGGGATCGTATTTTCTTTAGATGAAGGTCGAATTTATCAAGGAAATAAAATTACGATCTTGAGGCCTCACTTTAAATTGTCTCATTTTTGGCCAAGAATTTGTGTTCTAACGCAGGATAGGCAAGCAAATGGAAACCACTCAAGTCAGGCTTTCTATTATTAAGTGGTCTGTCGTTTCAAACCGTTACAGACAAAATGTTGGATTTTTTAAAGATCCATACACTTAAAAGTAAAGAATTTCTGAAGATAGGCATTTGGTCAATTTATCATCCTTGACCATTCAGTTTTCTTGTATTCCCCCTTGACCGGCTGCGAGGGATAGAAGAGAGGCACAGTGTCTTATCGAATCGTATTGATCACAGGGTGTCAGTGATCTAATCAAGAGCAATCAATACTAATCCAAAATCAATCAAAACACTTTTTACACTATCATTTATCAAATCAGAATGCAACAGCCACTTCCAAGCATAAAATGAAGAAAAATGAGAAATGCGACAGAGAGGAACGGAGACAAAGAGTAAGTAAGGGAAAAAGGGAATACAAACAGCCATATGAGTTAAGAAAACTCTCAAAATTTGTTAACCCCTCCAGATCTGCTCCTGACTATAATGAAGACATTAATCATCCTGTCTTGAGTGTAAATTATAAGTATATGCTAGTGAACCTAAACGCATCTCAGTGCAATCACAATGTTAAGCCAAGTCTAAACGAATCAAACACAATGGAGATCATGCGGATTAAATTTTAGGAATTAAATACTTGTATCGAGACTTAGCTGCACGTAGGGAGAGTGCTTCTAAAGAACGAAAAAACCCAGACAGTTGCCCTGTGCTGCATGGAATGGAGTCAGAAAAGCTAAAATATAGATGGTTTAAAGAGTTAAAAAATAAATGAGAAATAAAGTCTAAAGTCCATTAATACCATTTTATGACCTCAAGCCACCTAGGGGACAATATAGTTATTGTGCTAATAAAGGTAGCATTTTAGTTGCCTTCTCATACCGGAAGACTAGTCACACCATGACTTTCTAAACTTGGTAAATTTAAGGTTTAAGTGGTCACACAACCTCCCTTCTCGTACTGCAATAATTTATGGAGTCGCCAGCCAACGCTGACTATGGTATCAAGTGGACAATGGGTACCTCGAAATACAATCAGCTGAGCTGGTAAATCTGCATTGCAGCAAAGTAGGCTTCAGCGCAGTAGGAAATGGTGCACCCAGTGGTTGCTTTGGCTACATCGCAGTAAGCTGTGAAATATGCATTCCGTTTTTTGTTACGTTGAGTCTAGGTCTAAATCTGTAGCTAACTTTATCCATTCTCAGAATACAGTAAATTACATAGATACTTAGTATGATAAAAAAAGAAATATGGTATGTCCATTCCATTAAGCCAGGCGAAAGGAGAAGACAAGGATGAAACACAGTGTTGGGGGGGAAACAACTTTTTCCCTCTTTAAACCCCACTTTTGAAACAACAATTGAAAATATTAACTGTTTGATGAATTGAGGTCGCTCTCAAGACATTAACCCATCTGATGTCAATGACTCAAAACTTTGTTTTTCCTCCTACAGACTCAAGTATATGGCAACAAACCAAACTTATAGCTTTGTATTTCGCAAAAAAAACCATTCTCAATTTACAATGATTCCGCCTTTCTGACTCGCAAGCAAAGAGATCCCAATAACGGCAATGACAGAACCCTATTAGACAAATTTTATCTCCAAACACTTATGCAGTGATCAATGGTTTCCAAGTACCTTGGTATCACCTAACATAGCCCAATACTTAGAAAACAGGGATAACATTTAAACAAAACCTTTCAAAATTATTAACATTTCATTCGTATTTGGATTTAGCATTTTCCCCAAAAATGTATTACTTAATTAGTTCTATTTAAGCAGCTAATGGACTTTTTTCAATATCTCAAGGCACGGCAGTGGGCACCCAACTGGTTGGTGAGAACCCCAAAATCGGCAGCCACTTTTTTATCATTTTTTTCTCTCTATTCTATGTGTACATTTTTGTAGATTGTGCTTGTTGTTGGAAGACAAGTAATCTACCCTACCATTCATAATTCTCCTCCACCAAAAAAAAAAAAAGATATTACAATTTAACTTCAAGAAAAGACCGGCAGCATCTAAAACATTCACTTCGGGTAATGTAAAAGCATTGGCATTTAACTGCCTTCGCGATAAGACGGTGCCAGTAAAACTGATTATTCTTTTCTTATTCAAAGCATATCAGCATTTCGAAAGCTCTTTCAATCTTATCAGGTGTATGAACAGCGAATTTACTGAAAAACAGTTTGTTCGGCTCCTCATTCTCGGCGCTAGGCTATCAGATAAACCAAACTAACTAACTATATTTATACACAATCATACTTAGAATGAAATCAGCAATGTAAACTGCTGATAGTGCACACTGTCGACACTACGCTGCGCAACGCTAGGCTGCGATAGAGGCCAACGCACATAATCGGACAGGGCAACCATTTTTAAATGTGCATGTCATTAAAAGCTACATTGGAAGTTGCATTAGCTGAAAAAAATTATTAAAAAATGTGTAAAAAATTCACTTTGTTGTATGTAAAAATTTTTACAAAATTTAAGCTACGCCATCCATTGGTAGATTGATATGTTACAAGCAAGTTAGCATAGACCTATATACTCTCGCTTCTTTCCATAATTAATACGTAGGAAGCCAAAATAACATTTAGGTTTTTTTTTCCCTTTTGTTTTTCCAACCTGAATTTTGTTATAGTATATTATGGTATATTACAGTTGTTCTCATGGCATCCTATCCATCACCTTAGTTCAGTTACGTGAAAAGTGATAAATCTGGACACAAAATATAGAAATTATACTTTTTTTTTGGCAAAATTTATTAAAAATGATTTGCACAATTTCATTCCTCAATAGGAATCTAAAAAAAACCCCCGATTTTCTTTCTCAGTGCTTTTTCTCGCTCTCTCTCTCACGTCGTAATCTTAAAAAGATTCCCTGTTATTGCCAGTTAGATTACAGAAAGTGACATGTTTTCACATTTTATTCACAGCTACGCTCCCTGGAACAAAACTGCTAAATAACACTGATCTTTTCGGTTTCTGCGCTAAGCTCTACGGTGACTTGTTGGCTGACATTATCGGTAATGTTCCTGACATATAGAATTACTGTTCAGATAAATCTACGCTTAACATTAGTTTAAAAAAAAAAAAATATGGAGGAAACCCATTTAAGTTTTTGGGGTACTTAATTAAAAAAAAACAAAAAAGAATTCCAAAAATATAGGTCACATACTATATATATTGTTGCGGAAGCAATCATGGGTAGATGTCTATGAGCTCCTCCCTAGAAGATATTAGCATAAAAATCCACTCTCCTTAACAAAATAAAAAAATATATATTTTGATGTCCTGCATCGAGAAAATACCAAGTACTCTTAATGAATGGCCTACATCACTGTATATTATTGTCATGGCTGGGTGAAAGGTCAGCAAGGTTGTACCATTTCTATATATATGATGGCAGTCATAAATTTTGTTTTTGGCATTTTTCATAAGGTGGCTCGAATGTTCAAAGCGCTGCAAGGCCCTGACCAATCATTAACATTAAAAATAATATTCCCTGTTACCTGAATGCCCATAGACTTTACAGCTTCGTGTGACATATGTTTTATTGTGGTGTTTTAAGGACAAAAAAAATTAAAGAAAAATTCCAGAAACTAAAAAAAGTTGCATTTTTTGACGAACACCATTATCATAACCCCTAGATAAATTGTTTGTTTTTTTTAAAGAAGTACTAAAGACACCATACAAGGTTCAATGTTGCTGCGAACGTGAAACTTTTCTGTAAACCAAGAGGCTGAAGAAGGACTGGATTTGTAAATTTTTGTAAAAAAACAAAACAAAAACAGGATATGACATCATCAGCATCCTGTTTTATCAACAAGACCACATGACCGGCAGACATCAGTTTGGCACAAAGAGCTACGGGATGAACAAGGGCAAATCTAACAGTTGGCGGAAAACCTATTTTCACATGTATCTTGAACTGATATTTCAGTTTGTACAATCATTAACACTTCGTTAAAAAATGGTGCCCCACCCATCCAAATCCCCGTGCTGCCGCCACGCAAGACTCTAAACTATAAACTAATTAAAAAATAATAATAATAATAATAAAAAATGAATCATGAAGCCCAAAACAGTTCTGAAAACATTCCATGAATTAGGAGATTCCTTACGAATGTCTAGACAACACAACCAATTCACATATCAAATAAACTTATCAAATAATACATATTATTTTTTAATTATAAATAATTCTGATTAATATTGAATTAATGTTTTTTTATATTTTCCGAAGATGAGAAAAAACATTATTTTTTTTCAACTATTTCCATATACCTTGTTGATCCAGCTTTATCTCTATAGGAGTGTTTGAAACTTAGTTACATCAAGTTTTTATTGCAACATTTTAATGTTCCAAAAATAAAAAATAAAAAAATCGTGAACTTATCTGATATCTTCAAGGCATTTATTAACGGATCTATTCGCTTAGGCAAATAAAGAAAGAATCTCAGGTAGAGCCCCAGCTCGGTGAATGAGAATTGGCAGTCACGTGCCCTAAGCATGACCCCAAGACAAATGTTTTCAACGTGAGACTAATGAATTGGTTTTACAGTAAATGTTATGCATTGCACGCACCTATGGTACTGAAGGGGTTATTGCATTTTCAGCTTGAAATGCACGACTGCTTCTCTTTGACCTTCTGACAGCAAAGTTAATGCAGTGAATTTTTTCTAATTTGTTTGGCTATGCAATGTATCGTGCGCCAGTGAGACAGATTTTTATTTAAGGTATGTTGTGTATTTTTGTGTGGGGGGTTTTTGTTTATTTTTATGTTGTGTATTTTTTTTTTTTTAATATTTAGTTAGGCCGATTGAATGGTCAACTTCTTTATATTCCGGTCTACTAAAGGCAGTCTAGTGCAGATCCGTTAATGGAGTTGTGGCACCAGTGTTGACCAACATATCAGCCTCTACATCTTGGTCAATTGTGGTTTCAGCATCTGCGACACCGGGGCGATATGACAGATGAGACAGGTGTCATCTGTACTAACGTAATCCAGTGACGGGCTTCCTAATGTGACCTGGCACCACCTGGCCATAATACTTTTTTTTTTATCCTTATATAAAAATAATTTGCTATTACGTTGTTTAATTCACCTTGTTGTTGTATGTTTTTCTTTTCTTTTATTTACATAATTCTTATGTCTTCTTTGGATTAAGAATAGAGTTCCGAACCGGTCATAGTTAGCGGTCCGGCTAGTACAGCCCTTCATTGAGCTAAAAAAAACAAAACTAACCGTATTAATTATACAATTACTTTTTGTAAAAGGCCTAAAATATTTTTGATGTTTTTGCACATAACCATGGAAATTTGTATCATTGTTATGTTTTGGGGGTACTAAAACTATTACTCATCTACTTCAACTTTTGTAATATTTTTAACAATCTGTGAAATTTTTAAGCATCTGCAAATTGTACAAAGCCGTCAGTCATTTGTTTTTTTTAATTAAGTTCTTTTTAGGGGGGAAAATTAACTAAAGACACACCCGAAAATCTTGAAGTTAATGTCTGTTAATCAATCTGGAAAATATTGATCCTTTTTTATGTTATTGATTTATCAACGACGTCTTTCGTCTACTCGTTGAGGTTGTGTTGAGCGCAACGTCTATTTTTTTTAAAATAAACTTTACTCCGTGTGACGGCACGTGTCCATATTATAATCCCTAGGTGAAGAATTCTAGATGCGTATGTGTTTAGGTAAATGCAAATTTTTCAAAAATTTACAGCGCGAAAAGGTTTCAATGTCATGTTTTTAAGAATCACATCGGAATTGTACAAACAATCTAATTTGTTATCGGATATTTTTTAGCTGCTACTTCTACGACCACATGGAGCGGTCGTGAGGCATCACGGGCATTTGATTTGCGGGTCAGTTACTTTTTCAATACTGTATCAGTATGCAGAGACCCTAAAACTTTTCCTTTTGATTGACAATTGGAAAAGATCGGGGGGGGGGGTGGGGGAGAGTCCTGTCTAGTTTACATTTTCACACTTCATTACATGGGAAACACAAGTGCAGCTAACAGATGGGCACCCTCTTTTGAAGGGCTGACAGGGGAAAATGTAACAGGCCTACTTAGTGTGCAGACAATTCTCTTATTCGTAATTGAACTCGTACCTTTTTAGAATGTAGAAAAACAATAGCAAAACACATTGATAGATGCAGATATCAAAGCAGGAAAGATTAAAGCATTTCTTTATCATCTTTTCGAAACGACAGGACGCCCGATTTTCTTTTTTTTTAATCTATTTATTTACGTTGGTTATTAGATTGATTCCTTTTTTCTTTACTTTTAAGACTTTATGTTATTACTTGTTTTTGTTTTTTTTTTTGCACATTATTATATTCCTATTGTTTTAGAACCCTTTATTATCCAGACCAATCTATATGGGGCTAATCTCAGAAAATATATTAGATTTTTTATTTTTTTTTGCTTTTTTTTTTTTTTTAATGAAGCTTAATATAGATAGATATTTAGTACGTAGCAACTTGTCACATATAACCATTTCTCGTCCTGTTTACAGTGCTGGTGATGATCACTATACTCTGCTAAATATGCAGCCTGACCCCCAGTCAGTGACAACAGCTGATGTTTTTTGACCCACTGAGATGTGAGATGTCAAGTAAATTATAACATAGTGTTCTAGTTCCGCTGATAAATATGCGTCTGATTCTTTTTTTTTTTTTTTTAGCATTAGTTTTGAAGCGAATGCCCTTATGTTTTATACAGAAAACATATTTTTTTATATATATTTATGTCTTGATTATTTTTTTCAGGGTTAATTTTGAAGTGAGTACCCTTATGGGGTTTTTTTTTTACAATAAACATATTTTTTATATATATTTACATTTTTTAGATTTTTTTTAGTGTTACTTTTGAAGCAGAAACCACTTTTTTTTTTTTATAGAAAATATAGTTGTTATATATATTTACATTTTTACATTTTTTTGTGTTACTTTTGAAGCAGACACCACTGTTTTTTTTTACAGAAAATATATTTTTTAATATTTATTTACATTTTTTTGTATTACTTTTAAAGCAGACACCACAGTTTTTTTTTTACAGAAATTATATTTTTTATATATATTTATATATATATTTTTTTTTAGCGTTTGTTTTGAAGCAGACGCCACTATGTATTTTTACCGAAAATATATTTTTATATATATTTATATTTTTATGATGTTTTTGCATTCGTTTTGAAGCAGACGCCACTATGTATTTTTACCCAAAATATATTTTTATATATATTTATATTTTTATGATTTTTTTTAGCATTCGCTTTGAAGCAGACGCCACTATGTATTTTTACCCAAAATATATTTTTATATATATTTATATTTTTATGATTTTTTTTCAGCATTCGCTTTGAAGCAGACGCCATTATGTATTTTTACCCAAAATATATTTTTATATATTTTTTTTTATTATTTTGTTATTTTTTTTTAACATTACTTTTGAAGCAAACGCCCCTCTGTTTTCTTTTTTTTTTTTTTTTTTACAAAAAATATATTTTTTAATATATTGATATATTTATTTTTTAACCTCATATTAATTTTCCAGAAGCCCATTAAAGGCACATAACGACTGAATGACCTATAACGAATAAAGCAATCCCATAAATTGTCTATAAAAGGCAGAGAAATGCAAAAAAAAAAAAAAAATACATCCATAATCCTAATATCCAAACAATTTTCGAGGTCTTATTTGATTTGGGAAATATGATTCTGGTTTTAATAAAAGCCCTATGTAAGTAACTCAATGTAGCCTGTGAACTGGGCATCCTTCCCATGTAACAGACACCAAATTCTATTCTTTTAGATAACCGGATTTGATTGTAAATAAACTGGGAGCAACGATAAAAAAAAAAAAAGGAAACGGAATTACCGACGATGATCAAATCGCAGGAAGAAATCATGCATAATGCAAATAAACACATGCAAAAAAAATAAATAAAATAAAATAAATAAATGTAATATGTGGAGTAAATGTAAATGTAAATGGAGTTCATCCGGGTAAAAATGTAGAGATAAAATATATTTTTTTTTTACATAATATCTGCAATTTAAATGTAAATAATCCAGCAAAATCCGATTGACGGCGTCATGTGTTTACTGTGTAATGGGCAATCTGCTTTGCGGAATAATATACGATGCTCCAGTTGTTTTAGACAGGTATAGACTGTGCTGGTAGATGACAATGAAGATGTAAGCGTTGTTATGTCTGCAGGACGTTGACTGTGTGTGCCAGCGATAGGGATGGCAAAAAAAAAATCATTTGTAATGTTAGGAAAAAAAATGTACGTGAATTTAGAAAAAAAAAAAATTTACGTAAATTTCGAGAGAAAAAAAATTTACGTAAATTTAATAGAAAAAAAAAATTGGGAAAAAAAAAAATTAGAATTCAATTTCTGCCCGGTTGAGTAATGAAAGCTGAGATGACAGCTCACATAAGACAGATGTTGGCAATAAAAATAGTTCAGGACGTGTTGTGTTTGTGTGTGTGTGTGTGGGGGGGGGGGGTCGACAAAATAATTTTGGGGTAAAATAAAAAAATAAAATAATACAATTCTAAGAGTTTTTACCAACCCATTTACTAATGCATGAAGGTTGTGTCTGATGAGATGTAATAACATGGGAAGAAAAAAAAGAAAGAAAGAAAAGAAAACCACAGCAAAATCATATAGGCATTGCAAGATACTAGAAAAAAAGGAAAAAAAAAACCATACGGTCCTACCATGAAGGTAAGGTTTTATTTTCAGAAAAAGAGTTCGTCCTCACATTTACACCATGTCTGTGTACATAAACCATTTCCCTAAGATAGAGATATAAGAATGTATCAGTTGTCTGGGGGAAATGCCTAAAAATAAATACAAAATCATAATAAAAATAGAATTCACATCATGACATCACAGGTAAAGATACATAATAATATATAGATATAGCTAAAATACACAATAAAAGGCACACACACAGCGCACACATGTCATACATGATGATTAGGTTTAACTATTGCTACTGTAAAGCCTACATACCGCACACACACGCCCCGAGATGAAGCTGTCGCCACTGCAGAATGCATATACCGCCAATACATATCACCGCCATCAGACGCACATAAAGTATACAAAACACAAGGTATGAAGCAGAAATACAGTACACACATATGCACACATGATACAAAAAAAAAACCACACACAGTACCCAAGTAACAACACAATCTGATTTCATGCAACTTTTGCCACTGTAAAACATACATACAGAACATATATGGAACTGTCACCGCTATAAACCACACATACAGTGCACACATATGCACCGAATGCAAATGAACAGTTAAAGCCTTAAAAAAAACAAATATGGTGCACAAATGGGCAGAAAACACAACTATCACAACTATAAGCTGCACATATGGTACACACATAAGCCCAAAACTTTGATAAATACAACTATAAAACGCACATATAGTGCACAGATATGTACACAGTGCGGTTATATGCCATTATCATCTCTATATAACACACATAGTGCACATATATGTACACAGTGCGGTTATATGCCATTATCATCTCTATATAACACACATATAGTGCACACATATGTATATAGTACGGTTATATTCCATTATCATCTCTATATAACACACATACAGTATAGTGCACACATATAGTGCACACATATGTATACAGTACGGTTTTATGCCATTATCACCTCTATATAACACACATATAGTGCACACATATAGTGCACAGTGCGGTTATATGCCATTATCATCTGTATATAACACACATATAGTGCACACATATGCACACAGTACGGTTATATGCCATTATCATCTGTATATAACACACATATGCACACAGTACGGTTATATGCCATTATCATCTGTATATAACACACATATAGTGCACACATATGTATATAGTGCGGTTATATGCCATTATCATCTCTATATAACACACATATAGTGCACACATATGTATATAGTACGGTTTTATGCCATTATCACCTCTATATAACACACACATAGTGCACACATATGTATATAGTACGGTTTTATGCCATTATCACCTCTATATAACACACACATAGTGCACACATATGTATATAGTACGGTTTTATGTCATTATCACCTCTATATAACACACATATAGTGCACACATATGTATATAGTACGGTTTTATGCCATTATCACCTCTATATAACACACACATAGTGCACACATATGTATATAGTACGGTTTTATGTCATTATCACCTCTATATAACACACATATAGTGCACACATATGTATACAGTACGGTTATATGCCATTATCATCTGTATATAACACACATATAGTGCACACATATAGTGCACAGTGCGGTTATATGCCATTATCATCTCTATATAACACACATATAGTGCACACATATAGTGCACAGTGCGGTTATATGCCATTATCATCTCTATATAACACACATATAGTGCACACATATAGTGCACAGTGCGGTTATATGCCATTATCATCTCTATATAACACACATATAGTGCACACATATGCACACAATATGGTTAAAACACACATACAGAACACATAAACACACACAATTCAAATATGCAATTGCGCTCTCCAAAACACACCTACAGTGTAACCATAGGTAAAAAATAAGTCCATATACAGTATAAGTAACACAACTCTACAACACCTGTACGTTACACACATATGCACACGAAACAGCCATATGGAACTATCGCAACTATAAAATACACATACATTGCAGAAAAAGCCAATATGTAACTAGCAGAACCATAAAACACATATACATTAAACACAGTAAGCACACACGCGTCATTTATAACTATCACATGTAAAAAGTACACATATACATTACACACATATGCACACATGTCCATATGTAACTATCATACCTATAAAACTCATACACATTACACACAGTAAGCACACACACACATTTCTAACTTTCACATGAATACAGAACACATATACATTACACATATCTGCACACAACTTGTCCATAGGTATTTATCATAAATATAAAACTCATACACATTACACACAGTATACACACACGTCATTTCTATCACATGTATACAGAACACATATACATTGCACACAATATGCACACACACAGCATTTCTAACTATCACATGTATACAAAACACATACGTATACATTACACATATCTGCACACAACTTGTCCATATGTAACTAACATACCTATAAAACTCATACACATTACACACAGTATGCACACATACGCCATTTTACCACATGTACACAAAACACATATACATTGCACATAATATGCACACACACATCATTTCTAACTATCACATGTATACAAAACACATATACATTACACATATGTGCTCACAACTTGTCCATATGTAATTATCATACCTATATAAACCATACACATTACACACAGTATGCACACACGTCATTTCTTACTATCACATGTATAAAACATATACATTAATTACACATATATGCACATGACACATCCATATGTAACTATCATAGCTATTAGTCGAGACACACAAATTACACAAAGTATCTGCTCAACATGTAACTATCACAAACGATAAAACACATACACATTACACACATACGCGCACATGACACAATATAACTATAGCATTATATATACATATATGCATGTGAGAGTGAATATATACACACATATATGTATATATATATATATATATATATATATATATATACACACACACTTGTGCTTTGGGAAAACTAATGTTTATTTGGCCAATAAAGCTTCTTTGAATTGAATTGAATATATATTCAGCTCCCACATGCAAGTGAGTGTGCACACATATACAAAGTGCTCTTCGCCATGACAGTGCTGATGGACAGACAATTGTGGACACAAAATAGAGCGGACATGAAGATCTGTGTGTAGACACAAACACAAGGTTATCGCACACATAGAACAAGTTTAAGAGTGGAGCCAAAGGGAGGAAAAGAAGATGTAATGAGCAGCTCGGGGTGTCAGGCGGTGGGACTAAGGTGTCACTCCTGCTCCATCAAACACACACATAAAGCAGGATGGAAGGCAGAGAGGCGAAATATTTTACTGTCAGAGCGAGTCCAGGACAGCAATTCATTTCTCTCTCATGTACTTCAGGACAATGACAATTCAATACAAGACTACAGGATGTACACCGGGGAACAAAACAGGGCTGCCGGTCCAGGCCGGGGAGCAGAACGTGGCCACAAGGTGGAAGGGGGCGGCTGCCAATGCTAAGAAGTATTGTAATGACTGTTATAATACAAAAAAAAAATATATATATATAGTAGGATAGATGGGTAATTCTATAATGTCTTCAGTTTGATGCAGTCTAATGTGTATATGGTTATAACACTTAATACACCCCACACTATGCAAAGTGGGGGAAAGTTTATCTATCTATCTGTCTATCTATCTATCTATCTATCCTTCTCCACATCGTTCAACATATCTATCTATCTATCTATCTATCTATTATCTATCTGTCTTTCCGTTCTATATCTACATGATCTCATTCCTATCTATCTCTCTTATGTCTATATCATCTATCTCTGTTGTAATTATACCATCTCACTCACATCTATCTAGATTATAACTATGGTCTCACTCATATGTATCTTCTATCTATCTATCTATCTATCTATCTATCTCTATCTATTATCTATCTATTTATTGTCTATCTATTATCTACTGTATCTATCTATCTATTATCTATCTATTTATCTATCATCTATCTATCTATCTATTATCTATCATCTATCTATCTATCTATCTATTATCTATCATCTATCTATCTATCTATCTATCTATCTATCTATCTATCTATTATCTACTGTATCTATCTATCTATTATCTATCTATTTATCTATCATCTATCTATCTATCTATTATCTATCATCTATCTATCTATCTATCTATCTATCTATCTATCTATCTATCTACCTATCTATCTATCACCTATCTATAATCTACCTATCTATAATCTATCTATCTATCTATCTATCTATCTATCTATCTATTATCTATCAACCTATTAGCTATCCCATCTTACATCTTCCTCCCTGTATCAGATGCACATAACATGCCCATAAGCAACTGTATACAACAGAAGTATAAAAAGCGTATACATTACATACAATATGATAACAAAACGTCCATGATCGCATCTATCTATTATCTATCTATCTATCTATTATCTATCTATCTATTATCTATCTATCTATCTATCTATCTATCTATCCTATTGCATCTACAGCAGCTTACATCTATCTTTCTGTATCACATGCAGATAACACCTCCATATGTAACTATATAACGCATATATAAAGAGCATATCCATTATACACACCCATACGGAATGTTCTCACTATCTATTTATCCATCTATCCTTTTATCCATCTCTCTGTCTATCTAGTACAGTATGGGATCCCTCTGATGTCAGCTATTCAGTACTATCTCCATTACAATAAGCAGAATTTGGTGAAGCGAATTCCCCAAATACCATTGCGAAAACAATACCTTTAACCCCTTCAAATCCACACGACTAACTGTCATAGACCGGAGTGAAGTGTAGCTGAAATCTGCAAGAAAGTCAATATTAAGAACCATAGTGCGAGTTAAGAAAATTTCTCAACCCACCCTCCTAGTTAAGAGATTTGCTCAAAACCTCCCCTCCTCCCCTTCCACTGTCAGAACTGTGCCCCAACATCTACCTATCCTAAATGTGATGCTCTAAGTTTTCACACAAGCAACATCAGTTTTCTCTAGATTCCCCCCCCCCCCCCAAAAAAAAGGCATCAACAACACTTCTACTGCCGGTTGCAATGATTAACCAGAATAATCAGCGCCTATCGAGAGCTAAACGCCCACCTGGTATCAATCTGTTTTGGGGGGCAATTTAAAACTTATCAGAGTCATTTCATGTGAAAAGCCCAACGTGTGTGAATCACATTGTACAGGAATCACACGGCCCAGGAAGAGGCCGGAAAATAGTAATCGAAATTTTAAAAAAAAAAAAATTTAATTTTTGAAATTCGAGGGCGGCTGAGCTCATAGGAATCGATTAAATACGGTCAAAGTTCCAAATGTAAAGCTCGAAATAAATAATCAGTTCTCCATCCTCCTCAAAAATATTCAAACATAATCATCAAAAGGGAAAAAAGCCAAAGCGTCGACTGTAAAAATGTAATACACCTTGAAATTTTGCAGGGGAAGGCAGAAAGGGCCGAGCATTCTTGGGAAATTAATGGGTATTCACAAGGGCTTTGCTAATAACATGGGTTAATTACAGCTGAAACGCACTGGGCTCAGTAAATAAAAGAGCACAACCATAAACACATTAAAATGAGCATTCAGCTCTATAAAATGGGACAGCTCCCCCGGAAAAAAAAAAAAAAAGACTGAGCTGTCAGGGTGAAATGTAAATGTGGTGAGGAGATGAGATGTTTTTATTTTTTCTTTTTTTTTTTCCGCCATTATTTCCAACCGTCTAAATTGGACATGGGCAGAGAGAGGAAGAAGACTTGGCATTTTTGATTTTGAGATCTCTATCGGAGCTAGTTAAGAGGGGTCAAAAACCACCGGAGAGATTCTCAAAAATGTATCCAACGAGTCTTGATCTTCTTCAAAAACTTGAGGACATCATGGAAGCTTTACTGACACGTCTCCCCCACTCCCCCCAAACTTCCCTTTCCCTGTCTCTCTAGGGATCGAACTTTAGGATATAAAAGTAAAGTAAGGGAAAGGAAATCGAGCACGATCCCTCGATCCCAGCTGGAAACCCGATCACTTAAAAGCAATCACTTAAGATTGTGTCCTCATTTATCGTAGCACTAATGTCCTCTTATCTTGGCGTCCTGACAGGCAGTAGCCCTTTCTTATCAACGTTACACTTTCAGCTGTGCCCTTCCTATATTTATCTATAGATACAATTACCCTAAACTTTGTCACAGGCCAATATTCCGGGACATTTTTTTTTTTTCTCTTCCTTATCTCTTTCCTCTTGATACATCTCATTCTTTTGTCTTCCTCAACTCTTCCCACTGACACCAGCTCCTCCGCTTTCCCCTTTTTTTGGACTCTTTTTTTTTTTTTTTTCATTTGCCTTTCCGCTTTCCAACAGCTGCGACAACTGTTAAAACAGTCAGTAAAATTAAGTCAGCCCCGTAATCCTTTAGTCAATGTAACGTTTTTAATCAGAGGTAGAAGGAGTTTTATGTAAAGAGCCGACTGTTTCATTTCCCAGAGATGAGATTGACACATATGTCAGGACGGGCCCGATACATTTATTGCGTCTGTTACTTTCATAATAACCATTATTTTTAAAGAAGAAGTAGCGCTGTACATTCAGCCTTCGCCTTAGCTTACGACCATCTTTCCCCAAATCCCCCCCCCCCAAAAAAAAAAATTCCCTAATTTTTGATCAAATCCCAAACAGCAATTTTCTATCTACTTAAAAACAATGCTGACCTATAGAGATAATAACTAGTTCATCTATCCGGCTACTCATATCCCGTAATCAATTATTTACGAAGCCAATATTGGGGTCCGGAGTGGCTCGTGCAGTGACCCCAATATTCTTTCTCTCTAAAGCCTTAAGGACCACGGTCTGACATCTGCACGCAGATCATTTCAATGCATCTTCCTTAAGAGGCTTATCTAAGTAATCATGCAAATTAGCTATAAGAAGGTAAATTCAAGAAAGCTTCTTTTTAGCAAAGACGCACTTTTAAAAGGTTTTTGTCGAATTCAAAGTTGCAAACTTTATCTCAAGAAGACGACTCTAGGGAAGGTTTTCTTTAGATTTTGCAAGTTTTTTTTTTTATCATACCGGAAGAGTTGTGCCGCCCAAGTTCTACTTTGCCCACTGACACCGTCACACATGGTCTAGTGCGTTTTTTTTTTTTTTTTCCCCTGCGCACAATACCCCCTTTCCCTGGTTGTTTTTTTTTTAGAGGATAGCGCTTTGAGTAGCTCAACAAGATGCAAAAGTATCAATGACGGATCCCTCCTAAATGTATCTCCAGATCCGCTCTACGCAACTACATAGAACTTCTGCCGACAATGTCTTTACTCTCCGTTCTGCCCGGAACCAATACACGTTTTCTCCCCCCCCCCTCCACCTCTCCTAACCGGCCCCAGTTACTCATTGACCGGCGCCTGCATTGTAGCTAGTTAATGCTTATCCATCTAGAATTCAACTCCAGGCTGCTTCCTAAATACTTCTCTAAACACGCTTTCTCATTTTCTGCTCATTATCTCCCCCCCCAGAGCATGTCACTTCTATGACAAGCCGGCTGCAAAGACAAGAAGCGTTCTGGTGGTCTGTATGGCACGCAGTGCAGGTTTGTGCTCCGTCCAGGGGAAAATGATGGGAGGGGGGGGGGGTTTTCTAGGAAAAATGTGCTCGGACACCAGTGAATCGCCACATTTTTAACACTTAGCTACTGCTTTTGTGCCAAGTGCCTATTCTTAGCACCTGGGGAAAAAAAAAAAAAAAGGAAAGGGCGACACACAGCTGCTACATTCGGATTGTGGCAGGACGCGCAGTGGAAGGTAACGGAACAATCCCACAGTCGCACAATAAAAAAAAACAACAACAACAAGAAAAAACGTAACAATAGAGACAAGACAGGCACACAGTGATCACTCATGCACAGCCCCTACCTGCATCTCTGCAATAATAAGAAATAGAAGCGAGAAAAAAAAAAAAGAAGAAGAAAGAAAGAGAGAGAGAGAGAGAGAGAGAGAGAGAGAGGTACCTACTCTTCCTCGTAGTGCAGGGAAAAAGATTCTGGAAGGCAAAGTTCTACCGAATCCATGTGCGCCCGGCAACCATAATTTGTGCACCCCAGCTATAAATCAAAGTTTCCTTGTCAGAGGACAGTGCAATTAACAGAAACGTTCTCCTGGTGACAAGCCTATAGGCACGGCCAGTTGGGACCAAAAGCTCTCACACTCTCCTAATCAAGGACTTAAAGCCCCGATTGCAGCTTATTAATATGAAGTAGAGCTTTACATATGCAGTCCCTCTGGCCCACTTGGCTACCGGATTGGTGGGAGGATGGCCAATGAAAGGCGGGGAGGGCAGGAGCTCCACACATTGTGACAGCTAGGCAGGTACTGTGCGAGGAGGGTGGGGGGAAGAGAACACACTGAAAACCGAGATGGAGAGGGAGATTTCTCCCGAGCTACAAATGTTTCCTTTGGGCTACAGTACAAAGAGGGAATAAAAGGTTCCTCTGTTTGGGCATTAAACGTTTGTTATAACATTAAACACAACTCAACCGGAGCCAAATGCTAAAAAATATTTCACATCATTTTTTTTTCATTATTATTATTATTATTATTTTATTTTATTTTCATTATTATTATTATTTTTTTTTTAATTTTTATTTTATTTTTTAAGTTTGTTTTTTTTTCATTTCCATGCCGATTTCTTACAGACTGTTTTTTTTTTTTAAGTTGACATCATTTTTTTGTTTTAATCATTCTATATCATTTTTTTGAGCGTATTTTTTTTTTTTTGGACGCGGTTTTTGAGACGTACTTGAAAAATTGTAAATCCGGGGAGACAGGATACATAAATAAATAAAAAAAAAATTAAAATGAATCGCGATTCGCTCGATTGTCTTAAGCGTTTTGACGACGGTTTATTACCGATCGAAAGGTCAAGGGCGGGACTCTTAAAAGGAGGAAGAACGCTGCCAGCCACCGTCGGGAAAGGAAGGGTTAAACGGTCTGCAAATCCAAAGCGCATACCATTCACGTGTTTGTCTAAATAAATACACGCCTTCGTGCACTTGTCAACCCCCATTTCTTTTTTTTTTTAAGTGAGCAGGCGAGTAGGAACCGAATTTAACAGGTCTAAGCACACAAATTTCAGATTACGGTAAAACAGTGAGAAATGCCGGAGAAGTCACGTTGATCAATCGGTTTCTTCAATTGTCACAGCGAGCAGATTACAGAACAAGATAATAGAAACATAATGTGGTGGGGGGTGGGATGGGGATAATTCATTCCATCATCTTCCACCCCCCAAAAAAATTCCGTATCTTTCAATCATAGAACTTTTAAACTTTTGAAAATTGATGCAAAATTTTCAAAAAAATTTGATAGAACCCAACCGCCATTCTAAACAGATTCCAGATCAAATCAGAACGGTTGTGGGGTGTAAGGTGTAAAAAAAAAAAGTTGGTCTGTTAACACCTTAACCCTATCCATACCGGGGGTTTCTTTTAGAGGGTCTCCGAACGTCTTTCCATGTCCAATTTTTCTGACCTTAAATAAAAATTGTGTCTCGCCTCGGGAATTCTTCATTTTGCGGTGTAAGTTTTGACACGTGCATATCGTGGTCGTCATCTGCTGTCACCCTGTGCATTGCCAATTCCTCCCGATACAGTCTCCCCCCCAGCCACCACCACCACCGATGACGGCTTCATTAGAAGGAAAGGAATTCGAAATCAGAGGGACGGAAGTAAATTTTAAGATTCCGGGCCTGCTTTTCTTTTTTTTCTCATATTTTAACTTTTCCGACTTTTTTTTTTCTAGAAAATGGGGGGGAGGGTTAACATCACGAAACTATGTCGCTACGCGGAGTGTCGAAAGCAGGTACTAAAAGCTTAATTACCAGTAGCATTACGCTGTCTATATTGTTAAATGTGAACCCTGCAATTAAGATGTAAATTTGGCTGTGAGCAGTGAATAAAAAGAGCTTTGGGACGAGAAGTAAAAAGGCGAGCATTCTGGAGACGCTGTACAACAAAAAAGATTAGTCTCAAACCTTAACAGGGGAGACATTTAATCATTTTACAGCATTCAAATGCCTTTTTTTGAGCACATTTTGATTGAAACCGGAATTTAAAATACCATAAAAGAATAAAGCGAGCGTTCCCCCGTCAGCATGTAAAAGAGGCATTCACTTTCCGGGCTGCATGGTAATCTTTATCTCTGCAATATTGATGCCGCTAATTATTTTCCCTGTGTACCGGTCTATAGAATACAAATGGACAGGGGCGATCTTCATTACAAAGTCACAATCCGGCCATACGTGTTCTCTATAGGATATGTGGCTTCACGGGGGGGGGAGGGAAGGTAAAAAAAGGGTCGTGGGCTGCAAAAATGACAAGACGTGTGGACCCGGAAGGATTAGAGCTACTAATTTACTGTAGTCTGCAGGATAATGGTATCTCGCCATCTTTCAATGCAGGGTCCTTTTCATGTTTTCACATCTACCCAAAAACATTGGCTGCCACGTCCCCTGCTGTTACCCTATTAACCAAAGCAAAATTCCCTCCAACCAGCTTTCATCCAGTTAAATGACTGTCCCTACTGTGGTTCCTCGATGGACACAGAGACAAAGCCTTCATCCCCCCGCCCGCCTCCTCCTCCTCCTCCTCCTCCCCGCCAAGTGAAGAGGTCCCCCCATTAAAGGATGTGAGACTACCCAAGAGTCAGTGTCCTGTCCCCTGTGATCTACACCAATCCTTGAACTTGAAATAGGTTCTAGAATTAACCCTATATCATATCGGCGCATAATTATCTAGATATAAAGAAGGGTGATATTGTCTGGAGAGAAGTGTAGAGAGTGTCTGTACATCACATCAGGGAGGATAGAACGGGAGGAAGCAGTGTGAACATGTGCTAAGGCTATGGGATGGTCTGAAGTGAGGATAGGTGGACGATAGATAGATAGATAGATAGATAAATAGATAGATAGATCGATAGATAGAGAGGTAGATAGATAATAGATAGATAGGTAGATAATAGATAGAAAAAAAGATAGATATATAATAGGTAGATAAATAATAGATAGATACATAGATAATAGATAGATAGACAATAGATAAGAAATAGATAGATAATAGATAACTAATAGATAATAGATAGATAAAAAGAAAGACAATAGATAGATAATGGATGGATAAAGGGATAGATAGATAGATAGATAGATAGATAGATAGATAGATAGATAGATAGATAGATAGATAATAGATTAATAGATAGATACTAAATAGATATATAATAGTTAGATGGATAATAGATAGATACATGATAGATAGATTGATAGATAGATAATAGATAGATAGATGATAGATAGATACATAGATAGTTAGATAATAGATCAATGATAGATAAGAAATAGATAGATAGATAGATAGATAGATAGATAGAGATAAATAATAGATAGATAATAGACAGATAGAAAGAAAGACAATAGATAGATAATGGATGGATAAAGGGATAGATAGATAGATAGATAGATAGATAGATAGATAGATAGATAGATAGATAGATAGATGATAGATAGATAGATAGATAGATGATAGATAATAGAAAATGGATAGATAGATAGATAGATAGATAATATAAAGATAGATAGATAATTGATAGATTGATAATAGATAGATAAATAGATGGATAGATAGATAATAAATAGATAGATAGATAGATAGATAATAGAGAGATAGTGGATGATAGATAATAGATAGATAATAGATAGATAGATAATAGATAGATAGATAATAGATAGATAGATAGATAGATAGATAGATAGATAGATAGATAATAGATACTGTAGATATATAGATAGATAATAGATAGATAGATAGATAATAGATAGATAGATAATAGATAGATAATAGATAGATAATAGATAGATAGATAATAGATAGATAGATATATACTGTAGATAGATAATAGATAGATAGATAATAGATAGATAGATAGATAATAGATAGATAGATAGATAATAGATAGATAGATAGATAGATAGATAATAGATGATAGATAATAGATAGATAATAGATAGATAATAGATAGATAGATAATAGATAGATAGATAATAGTGAGATAGTGGATGGATAGATTAGAGATAGATAGATAGATAGATAGATAATAGATAGATAATAGATAGATAATAGATAGATAGATAGATAGATAGATAGATAGATAATAGATACTGTAGATATATAGATAGATAATAGATAGATAGATAGATAATAGATAGATAGATAGATAGATAATAGATAGATAGATAGATAGATAATAGATAGATAGATAGATACTGTAGATAGATAGATAGATAGATATTAGATGATAGATAATAGATAGATAGATAGATAATAGATAGATAGATAGATAATAGATAGATAGATAATAGATGATAGATAATAGATAGATAATAGATAGATAATAGATAGATAGATAGATAGATAGATAATAGATAGATAGATAATAGTGAGATAGTGGATGGATAGATTAGAGATAGATAGATAGATAATAGATAGATAGATAGATAGATAGATAATAGATAGATAGATAATAGATAGATAATAGATAGATAGATAGATAGATAGATAGATAATAGATAGATAATAGACAGATAGATAGATAGATAGATAGATAGATAGATAGATAGATAGATAATAGATAGATAGATAGATAATAGATAGATAGATAGATAGATAGATAGATAGATAATAGGTGATAGATAATAGATATATAATAGATAGATAGATAGATAGATAATAGATAGATAGATAAATAGATAGATAGATAGATAATAGGTGATAGATAATAGATAGATAATAGATAGATAGTAGATGGATGGTGAAGGATTAGTGGCAGCAGTACACACTTGCTGACAGACACATACACATGGGACATATGTTGTGTAGGACACATGCTGTACTAAGCTCACACTTAACCACAATGAGCCCTGAGTAAAGACCTTTCGGATGTTAACCCTTTGTGCTTTGCCCACCAGTTGGACGAGTCCCCGATCCCATACTGGCGGCTCGCTGTCCTCTCCCCCGGGGATCGCGCACGCTTTACCTACACGTCTTCCCTCAGACAATGCGCTGCGGAGGTACGGTGTGGATCACGCGTGTTTTCCATGCGGTTATCCTACATTTTGGATTCCTCTGGGGGTCGTTTAATTGCTTGGCTGGAAGCAGAACAGTTTATCATTTCACAGTTGTGTCGCTTGTTTAATTCGTCTTTGTTTTTAGTGAATAATCTTCTATATAATCCGCCTGATTTGTATCGTATGTTCCGGGAGATTCTCAGCACGGAGGCAGCACATAATGTCCCATGTCCCTGGTGAGCAGGTACTAGACATAATATTACATCCTACACTATGAGGAATATAGGCCATGTCATCGCAAACTGCAACACCCATCATCCTAGATCACACCTCCTAGCAAATTAAAAGAAAGGATCTGCCTCCCCCCCCCCCAGAAACAGCGCCTCTCCTGGGCTCAATCTGGTACTGCAGTTCAGCCCTATTCAATAAAATGGGGCTACGTTGCAATACCCGTCTCAAACCATGGAAAATAGTGGCGCTGTTTCTTAAAAAAATAAATTAACTAGTGGGAGGGTGGATAGGATTGATGCCAACTATTTAACCTTTTATACACAAAAATCAAAATTCAGATAAGGATAAGAAAGGTCCTGGGTTTTGCCTTTGACTGATATTTCAATACTCATTGCTTGGGGTCCCCATGACTATCCGAGTAATAATGCCCAGGTTGTGTCCAAACAGATGTCAGACCATTTTATAAGCACGGGCTGATAATGATATTTAGGGCAAAAAGAAAAAAATAAGCAAAACTTCAAGGGGCTAAAAACAAAATTAAAAATGATAAAATTAAATTAATGAAAAAAAATCACAATAAATAATATACAAAATATGTCATTAATTTTTTTATTGAATACATATACAAAATAAAACATTTATACATTTGGTGTTCTAAAAAAAGAAAAGATTTTATAAAATCATAATAAATCATACGTTAAAGTTTTTATGTTTACTTGGATAAGTGATGAAAAAAAGTAGTAATAATAATAATAATAATAATAATAATAATGACGGAATTGCTTTTTTATCTATGCCCCCATTGTAAGAAAAATAATTATAGTTATTAAATGGGTTCTTCTGAGGACTGAAAAACTGATGACTAGTGATTGAGAGAGGCAATCAGTTAGTGAGGGGCCTACTGTGAAGCTAGTCTCTAATCACAGTCTAGCTGTGTTACAGGGGGTCAAACATTCCGGGGTAAGATACCAAGAGAAAAAGTCAAAATCTAAAGAGGAAAAACAAATGCAAAGTCTAGTCACAGTCCGACATCAGAATACCAGGAAGATAGCGGATCAGAGCAAAGGGGCTAGTTAAATGGATCAGAGCAAAGGGGCTAGGCAAACGGATCAGAGCAAAGGGGCTAGGCAAACAGATCAGAGAGCAAAGGGGCTAGGCAAACAGAGGAGAGCAAAGGGGCTAGCCAAACAGATCAGAGCAAAGGAGCTAGGCAAACAGATCAGAGCAAAGGGGCTAGGCAAACAGATCAGAGTAAAGGGGCTAGGCAAAAAGATCAGAGCAAAGGGGCTAGGCAAACAGATCAGAGCAAAGGGGCTAGGCAAACAGATCAGAGCAAAGGGGCTAGGCAAACAGATCAGAGCAAAGGGGCTAGCCAAACAGATCAGAGCAAAGGGGCTAGGCAAACAGATCAGAGCAAAGGGGCTAGCCAAACAGATCAGAGCAAAGGGGCTAGGCAAACAGATCAGAGCAAAGGGGCTAGCCAAACAGATCAGAGCAAAGGGGCTAGCCAAACAGATCAGAGCAAAGGGGCTAGCCAAACAGATCAGAGCAAAGGGACTCCCTTGAGTATTAATTTCGCTTTTAAATCCATCAGAGATATGGGCCTTTTTATTTAGCGCAAATTTTTATGGCCTTTTCTAAAGGGGGTGTGACTTACAGGGTAATTTTACAGCACAATTTAAAGACACGCCCCAGAGGATCTATGATCCACGCCCCTTTGGGAAAAAAATTATAACTAAATAAAAAGGTCATTATCTATAGTGCCGTGTGATGGATTACAGGAAAAAATACTCACGGGAACAGTAGGTTTGTTTTTTCTTGGTGCTAGGTTTTCTTTAAGTGACCCCTTTAATCAACTGATCATCCGAGAGTCACTCTGCCACCAATGTGATAATATTGGATTACACTAAAGCTGACTGTATACATTAGATTCCTGTTGGACAGCTCTCTGTCCTGGCTCCTCCATACACAGGAACGCAGCACAATATAGACACAGCAAGGCAGAGGTTACTGTACAGAACTCACATAGAGCCGACTACATTCAAGGGGAAAGGGGCTTTTATAACCGGAGACAACTTTCCGTCTGTCCTCTCTATGTTCTATTTCTACAAATAAAAGCCAGGGAGAGACAATGCCTGTTAATCGAAAAGACAGACGCTACCATTACTCCCTATTAGAGGGATAATGCGCCTCCATAACACCCTCACAAATAAACTAACAGTGAGATTGTGCTCCTCTAGAGAGCAATAGAGTCAAATAGAAAGGTAAGTTATCTCCGAGGGAAACGATAAAAATGCTTTTTAATAGGCGACATCAACAAGAAATATGGCATTTTGGTATTTCCCCTTTAAACAATGGTAAGGTTATGCCAGAAATATGTAAAAAATAATATTAACAACAGAAGTGTAGAAAACGGTCTCACTTAAATCTATCTATCTATCTATCTATCTATCTATCTATCTATCTATCTATCAACTATCTATCATCTATATATCTATATATCTATCATCTATCTATTATCTATCATCTATCTATTATCTATCATCTATCTATTATCTATCTATCTATCTATTATCAATCATCTATTATCTATCTATTATTTATCATCTATTATTTATCTATCATCAATCAATCTATCTATCTATCTATCTATCTATTATCTATCTATCTATCTATCTATCTATCATCTATCTATTATCTATCTATCATCTATCTATCTATTATATATCTACCATCTATCTATCATCTATCTAAATATTATCTATTATCTATTTATCATCTATCCATCATCTATCTGTTATCTATCTATCTATTTATCTATCTATCTATCTATCTATCTATCTATCTATCTATCTATCTATCTATCTATCTATCTATCTATCTATCTATCTATCCATTGACTAAACATCAGACCTGATTGTCATAATATATCTATATATACATTATAATATATATGTACAGTATGTAAATACACACATTTCAGGCGTAAACATTAAACATACACATATATTTGTACAATTTGCACACACATTAAACGCATAACACATACATTTATTCATGCTTGGTACACACATACACATTACACACACATGCACACACATACATGCGTATATACTGTATATATTGTATATATATATATATATATATATATATATTTTTTTTTTTATTTAGTTATATAGCTCTCTTATATTCCACAGCATTTCACAGACATTATCATCGCTGTCCCCATTGGGGCTCACAATCTAGATTCCCTATCAGTATGTCTTTGGAATGTGAGAGGAAACCAGAGAACCCGGAGGAAACCCACACAAACATGGGAAGAACATATACACTTTTTGCAGATGTTGTCCTTGGTGGGATTTGAACCCAGGACCACTTCTAACCCCCCGTTAACAACTAAGCCACCAAGCTGCTGTTATATATCCATACTTGTTACACCCATGCACATTACAAATACATTGCAAACACATCTAGTCACACACATTGCTTGTACTTACTTCTCCTGCAGGGCTGTCATATTCTAGAAGTAGAGAGGACAGAGGTGTGATAGGAGAGGACTCCCTCCCCGTCTACTTCTTGGCCATCCTGACAGAGCTGCAGCCTAGATCAAGTTACAACAGCCAGTAAGACGCTTTTGCAATTGTAACTACATGACTAGAGATGGGTGGGCACCTGGATGTTCGGGTCCGGCCAAACAGTTACAGAAAGTTTAGGTACCAGAACAGTATCTGGACCCAAACCCGAACCCGGACACCATTCACTTGAATGGGGGGCCCAAACATCCAGTGTTTGCTATGCTGTCATGTGCACGACAGTGCGGCAAACACCGCTTCTGATTGGCAGCAAAATCATCACCACCGGTCAGAGAGCCGCAGTCCCTATGCTGTCAAAAGACTTTACAAAGCTGTGATCAGCGGAATAAAGTTTACCAACTGGTGTCGGTTGATGGGACTACAACTCCCATTTTGTTTTATTTCAAATAAAGGACTTTATTCTGTCTGTTTCTTTATTTACCATACAACTATAGGATCAGTAATGGATAGGTGTCTTATAGACGCTTCTCCATTACTAAGTCGTGGGCTTGATGTCACCTGACAATACAAAGGTGCCATCAACCCCACAAATATGAACCCCACTTGCCATCGCTACAGGGCGAATAGGAAGAGCCAAGCGAAGCACCAGAATTGGCACATCTAATAATGCACCTTTTCAGGGTGGCTGCAGGCTGCTATTTTTAGGCTGGGGTGGGTCAATATCCATGGCCCCGCACCAGCCTGAGAATATCAGCCTCCAGCTATCCCACTGACAAAGAATGGAAAGGTCTATAATTTTTATCGTAGCTGCATTTCACATGTGAGAAACAGAATCTTAAAAAAATAAAGAAAATCACATTGTATGATTTTTACATAATTAATTTGCATTTTATTGCATAAAAAAAATATTTGATGGAATAGAAAAACAGAACTTGACCAAATTCTTGGCCAATTTTGCACACATTGAGCAGGGATTTTGGCCCACTCCTCCGTACAGATCTTCTCCAGATCTTTCAGGTTTCAGGGTTGTTGGTGGGCAGTCAAAGGACAATGAGTTTCAGCTCCCTCCAAAGAGTTTCTATTGGGTTCAGGTATGGACACTGGCTAGGCCACTCCAGAACCCTGAAATGCTTCTTACAGAGCCACTACTTAGTTGCCCTGTCTATGTGTTTTGGGTCATTGCTATGTTGGAAGACCCAGCCAATGTTGGAAGACCCAGTCACGACCCATCTTCAGTGCTCTTACAGCGGGAAGGAGGTTGTTGGGCAAAATCTTGCAATCCATCCTGTCTTCATTACAGTGCATTCGTCCTGTCCCCTTTGCAGAAAAGCACCCCCAAAGTATGATGTTTCCTCCACCTTGCTTCACTGTTGGGATGGTGTTCTTGGGGTTGCACTCACCCTTCTACCTACAAACACGACGAGTGGAGTTGATCCAAAAAGTTCTATTTTGGTTTCATCTGACCTCATGACCTTCTCACATGTTTCCTCTGGATCATCCAAATGGTTTTGGCAAGCATCAAATGGGCCTGGACATGTGCTGGCATGAGCAGGGGGATCTTGCAGGATTTTAATCCATGACGGTGTAATGTGCTACTGTTTGAGACTGTGGTCCCAGCTCTCTTCAAGTAATTGACTAAGTCATTCCATCTAGTTCTGGGCTGATTCCTGACCTTTCTCAGAATCACCGAGATCTTACATTGAGCAACAGACCATGGAAGATTGACAGTCATCTTGTATTTTTTGCATTTTCTAATAATTGTGTCAACAGTTGTTGCCTTCTCATCAAGCTGCTTGCCTATTGTCCTGTAGCCCATCCCAGCGTTGCGCACGCCTACAATGTTGTCCCTGGTGTCCTGAGATAGCTCTTTGGTCTTGGCCATGGTGGAGAGGTTGGAGTGTGATTGATTGATTGTGTGGACAGGTGTCTTTTATACAAGTAACGAGTTCAAACAGGTGCAATGAGTACAGGTAATGAGTGCAGAGTAGGAGGCTTCTTAAAAAAAAAAAAAAACTAACGGGTCTGTGAGAGCCAGAATTCTTGTTGGCTGGTAGGTGATCAAATACTTATTTATTGCAATAAAATACAATTTAATGATGTAAAAATCATACAATGTGATTTTCTGGATTTTCTTTTACATTTTGTCTCTCACTGTTGTAGTGAACCTACAATAAATATTACAGACCTCTCCATTCTTTGTAGGTGGGAAAACTTGTAAAATGTGTATCAAATACTTATCTATCTATCTATCTATCTATCTATTATCTATCTATCTATCTATCTATCTATCTATCTATTATCTATCTATTATCTATCTATCTATCTATCTATCTATCTATTATCTATCTATTATCTATCTATCTATCTATCATCTATCTATCTATTTATCTATCTATTTATTATCTATCTATCTATCATCTATCTATCTATTTATTTATTATCTATCTATCTATCTATCAGTCTATCTATCATCTATCTATAATCTATCTATTATCTATCTATCTATCTATGATATATCTATCTATCTATCTATCTATTATCTATCTATCTCATATATATATCAATCTATTATCTATCTATTATCTATCTATCTATTATCTATCTATTATCTATCTATCTATTATCTATATATCTATTATATCTATTATCTACAGTATCTATCTATCTATCTTTCTATAATCTATCTCATATCTATCTATCTCATATCTATATATCTCATATCTATCTATTATCTATCTATCTACTATCTATCTATTTATCTATCTATTTATCTATCTATCTATCTATCTATCTATCTATCTATCTATCTATCTATCTATCTATCTATCTATCTATCTATCATCTATCTATTATCTATCTATCTATCTATCTATCCCATTTCTATCTATCTATCTATCCCATATCTATCTATCTATCTATCTATCTATCTATCTATCTATCTATCTATTATCTATCTATCTATCTACTATCTATCTATCCCATATCTATCTATCTATTTATCTATCTATCATCTATCTATTATCTATCTATCTATCTATCTATTATCTATCTATCTATTATCTATCTATCTATCTATTATCTATCTATCTATCTATCTATCTATCTATCTATCTATCTATCTATCTATCTATCTATCTATCTATCTATCTATCTATCCCATATCTATCTATCATCTATCTATCTATCTATCCCATATCTATCTATCTATCTATCTATCTATCTATCTATCTATCTATCTATCTATCTATCTATCTATTATCTATCTATCTATTATCTATCTATCTATCTATCTATCTATTATCTATCTATCTATCTGTCTGTCTGTCTGTCTATCTATCTATCTATCTATCTATCTATCTATCTATCTATCTATCTATCTATCATCAGTTTCATATCAGTCGCTACCAAAATGGATCTTTCCATATCCTGTAATGTCAGGAACCCCGGCCAGAACCCATAATACTAATCTGCCATTATATGTAGAGATCTTAGCAGAAGCTCATACATAGCTGGATGCAATAGTCCGCGCAGATGGTGTCTCGGTTGGCGTTGTACTGGTGTCTGCAGTGAGGCAATCATCAATGATAACCACTGTGTCTGCTCATACAGCACACAGACACTGCAAAGTAATGTGATATGTCAGATTTTTGCCGGTGATTTCATGTTTGTTGGAGTATCCAAACCTTCCTCTGATAAAACACCTTATAGTGTGGACAGACTTTTATCGGTCAGGATAGGCTGCTGGTTGTCGGGCACCTCCTTATCACCAGCTTGTTTAAAAAGCTCGTTAGCGTCATTCTCAGGAAGAGTTCTACCAATTCCATCCTGCCTGTAGGTGCGCAAGAGGAAGAGAGCGGAGAAGTGACTGTGGGATAAGTCCACGCACTAATTTGTTCATGGTTTAAAACAATGACACCACATTGGTCTGCATAGGAGCTGTGTACATAAAACGGAAGAAGATTTTTATGCATTGGAGCAATACACAAATTAGTTGCAAAATTGTGCAAAAACAAAATAAATATATGTGTTATATGCTAATGTGTCACAAAGCACACACATAGTATTACTCTAATAGATATAAATAATAGTGCGGTGTCAGGAAATATAGTGGTGAAACACAGCCCCTTTATTGAGCAGATCAGTGAGGAACCCTTGAGGTTTATTTGCTTCTTAAAGTCAAGATTAAACAACTTTTTAGATAGTTTTCATTAAACATTTTCTACCTTTTTTCTCCTGCAGATTGTCATTAAGTCCTTAAACTAGCTGAGTTCTCTGAAAAAAAGATAGAAAGCTGTGGAACTCCGGGCACTGGTTTTGAATGCTCTTTATGCTGTCCCTTCCACTCTTCTCAGTGTTAGAGATAGCAAGAAAAAGGGCATTGTACACAGATTTCCACAGTATGGAGAGGGGAGAAAGCATGTGTAGTCTCAGGGGACAGAAGATAAGGAAGAAGGCACATGAAGAGGAAATAAGTGCAGGATAGAAGCTGTGCTGATATATAAGCTAATGGAGAGACACGCATCTCATATATTTCCTATTTTACTGGGAAGACACTTCCATAAGAGAAAAGTCTATAAGTTGTATTTCTCTGTAGTAAGACATCGGATCACAGATCTCAAGGTATCATTGGTGCAATGTGTTCATGACCTGCTTGCCCATATAGATGGTTTAAGAGGCTGGATCCTACTAACAGAGTCTCTTTATATGCTCTGAAAAAACGATACAAATCCATCAAAACTCCTGGTTCTGACTACTCTGTGAATAGAGATTTCCATAGTCTGGTGAGTTGAAAAAGCATTCACAGTCTCAGGGAGGGCAGAGAAAACAAGAAGCAGAAGATGAGGAAAGCACATGGGGAGGAAATAACTGCAGAATAGAAGCTGTGCTGTTTTGTTAGATAATGGAGACAACAGAATCCTAAATTCACAAAGAAATATCACATCCAGCCTATATTACTAGAAGGAAATTTAAACCTTGGATCAGGCTACAAACTGCATACAGGGCCGGCGCTAGGGGCAGGCAGACCAGGCAGCTGCCTAGGGCCCCTGCTCCTCCAGCGGCCCCCTGCCGGTGGCGTGCTGCTAATACAGCCCCGGACCCCGCATTTAACTTATCGGCATCATAGATGCAGATACAGTTGAAAGCAGTGATGGAGGAGAGAGCATCATGTGACACTCCTCTCTGCCTCTGCCAGAGGAGCTGAGATGCTCTGCAGAGTGCAGAAAGCAAAGCAGGTGGGAACGAGGCAGAGAGGTAAGCAGTGTGTGTGTATGTGTGTGCTGCATTACACTGTGTGCATGAATGCATTCTAGTTGTGTGTTTGTGCATTATAGTGTGTGGGTCTGTTGCACTATACTGTGTGTAGGGTACTGCACTATACTGTGAGTGTGGGGGGTAGAATTATACTATGTGTGTGGGAGCTGCATTATCCTGTGTGTCAGGGGCTGCATTACACTCTGAGGGGGCTGTATTATACTGTGTGGGGGCTACTTTATACTTTGAGTGGGCTGCTTTATACTCTGAGGGGGCTGCATTATACTGTGTGTGTGGAGCTGCACTATACTCTGAGGAGGCTGCATTATACTCTGAGGGGGCTGCATTATACTGTGTGTGGTGTGTGGGGTGCTGCATTATACCGTGTGTGTGTGTGGGGGGTGAATTATACTCTGAGGGGGCTGCATTATACTCAGAGGGGTCTACATTATACTCTGAAGGGTCTGCATCATACTGTGTGTTGGGGGATCTGCATTATACTCTGAGGGGGCTGCATTATACTCTATGAGGGGACTACATTATACTCTATGAGGGGACTACATTATACTCTATGAGGGGGCTGCATTATACTTTGAGGGGGCTGCATTATGCTCCGAGGGGGACTACATTATACTCTGAGGGGACTACATTATACTCTGAGGGAGGCTGCAGTATACTCTGAGGGGGACTGCATTATATTCTGAGGGGGGTTGCATTATACTCTGTGGGGTGCTGCATTATGCTCTAAGGGGACTACATTATACTCTGCGATGGCTGCATTATACTCTGTGAGGGGGACTGCATTATACTTTGTGAGGGGGATGCATTATACTCTATGTGGGGTGCTGCATTATACTCTGACGTGTGCTGCATTATACTCTGAGGGGACTGCATTATACTCTGAGGGGGCTGCTTTCTACTCTATGAGGGGTGCTGCATTATACTCTGAGGGAGGCTGCATTATGCTCTGAGTGGACTACATTATACTCTGTGAGGGAGGCTGCAGTATACTCTGAGGGGGGCTGCATTATACTCTGAGGGGCCTGTATTATATTCTTTGAGGGGTGCTGCATTATACTCTGACGTGTGCTGCATTATACTCTGAGGGGACTGCATTATACTCTGAGGGGGCTGCTTTATACTCTATGAGGGGTGCTGCATTATACTCTGAGGGGGACTGCATTATACTCTGTGGGGGCTGCATTATATTCTTTGAGGGGTGCTGCATTATACTATATGTAATATCTGGGACCTGCATTATATCGAGTACTATCTGTACCAATCATTCTTCCTCAGCCAGTGTACAGAGGCCGGGAAACAAGCGTTGAACGACTTCAATATTGTCGATCGCATTCGTTTAGCGGCCTGAACTCAGCGCATGTAAATACAAAAGAAATGTTTCTGTGTGATGGTGCAATATGTAAGCATTTGGGGCCCCACTTTAAACTTTTGCCCAGGGCCCCACTTTGTCTAAAACGAGCCCTGACTGCATATCAGGTTTGAAAATGAGTGAAGAAATGAAGATTGCAGAATGAAACTTTAAGGATAGCACGCAGAATTCTAATTTATGCCTACACAGTTTGTATGCCATGTTAGCTCTATCTACAGTTAGTAGCAGGGAACAGACTGCACGGGAAGTCTCAAAGTGATTAATACAAGTAAGAAGCTTAAGTTGCAGTGCTGTCTAACCTGCTCTGAAACTGACAATCACAGACCTGCAGAACGGGCTATGTACTTTAGGGTTCATGCTGGCAGGAGCTTTGGCATCTGCCCAAGGTACACTGTCCTTCACTGTATGGTCCAGATGGTGAGCAGAGCAGAAAGGCGGCTGGTGGGCTCTTAAATTAGAAATTTTACTTGCACTTGTGTCTATGTAGTCCATATGGTTACAATGCTGGACGGACCACTACTGCTATAATAGTCAGAAAGAATTACGGCACATGCCACTTAGACAGATTCTTAGACAGGCATCTATCAGCCACCGCAGTCTGCCTATAGTAGAGGGTCACTGTGGACAAGAGAATTGGAAAATGACAAAATTGCTTTGGCAATATCTAAGAGGATGTATTAAAAGTATCTAAAATGTATATATTTAATCTATTTTTTCATAAATGAGCAGTACATGGAACTTTAGAGTATTTAGTTTCAATGACATTCAATAATCTTTGCAAAACAAAAATAGTAAAATCCAATTATAAGAAACTTTGGAATAAATTGTATCAGAGAATTCTTCTTTTTCCTTTACTTAAAGGATTTATCCAGGACTATTTTTTTTTTCACGATGGGCCTAAAAACAGGTAGGTAGTTGCTATCTACTTCTGTTCTACTGGTCACTGACCGCAGCTACCGTCAATGTCAACAGAGCAGCTCTTCCTCTTCCAGGTTGTTCTGTCGACGGGGCGTGACTGCTGATGTCATGCTGATTGACAGTCATATCCCTGCTATTAGGCAATGGGAGGCCGGCTGTCAATCAGCATGACAGCGACAGTCACGTCACATCAACAGAGCAGAGTGGAAGAGAAGCTGATGCTCTATCGATGTGGATTGGCCAAAAGTCTAATATGTATGATGGCATCCAACCTTCCCGCAACAGAAGATGTCGGGGGAAAGAAGAATCTGGCTTTTTGGATCTCCAACAGCTATTCCATTTATTCTCTGGCGATAAGCCTGTGTAAGTAGAGTGTAGCAGCGACTCTCTCATAAAGAACACAGGAGCAATTGGGAAAAGTCAAGTGTTTCGGTGCTTGGAGGAGTTCCACCTGTCTCCTGAACTTATCATCCAGAAACAAACATGCTTCCTTGGAACAAGATGGCCAGGCTGTTCACTGAATACATGGCGTATTGAAGACTATGGAGAGAGGAGCAGGAGATAGGAGAGAGTTAGGAGCAGAAAAAATGGATTCCGGAGATTCCTTCTAGCGCATCCCAGAGCTAGATTCACATCTACACTGCTCAGTACTGTTGATCCTATCTGTGTGCTAACAAGGTGAAAACGAGCAGGAATGTCTCATGGCTGTATGTACTGTGTATAGGAGACATCATTGCAGTTAGGAAAGCAGAGGAAAAATGCTAAATACAAGTCATAAAATTGTAAAAGTTACTTGAAAGTATAGCTTCCCTTTAAAGAGAATTGTGTATCTTTCACAATTTCCTCCTTTATCTGTTCACTAACTGTTTCACTGTTTCTTCTCTGTTCACTAACAGTGACACAGTGACTGAAGAGACATGGCAGAGAGTGGGGAGATGAAGCTGCAGAGACTGTGAGTCTCATGGTGTAAGACGGGAGCAGCTGATTGGTTCAGAGTATTCAGCACAATTTTACCCCAGGAATAGCCTGGTATGGAGCGAAATGATCAAAGCAACCATATAGTGGATCCAATAAATGGCATAAAGTTGCAGCATACCTTCCTTACAATTTTTGGATCTAGCAAAACCAACCTCCTCGTGGATGTTTGAAAATGTGCCTCAAAGTTGTTTTTTCACAGCGTACAGGTCTGGGATTGTTCTTTTAAGAGGGTATGGTTACAGGTTGTATAAAAATAAACGGCCTAGGTATGCTCATCATCTTACCCAAAAGGCGTTACCAGCCAGAGTGAGACATGTAATGACCGACAGTCTGCTCTACTGATCTACACTAGTGATGCCCCTTTCGGTTAATATAAGCTCAGGAAGCAGATTCTCAGGGAGATCTATGTCCAGCCCATAGAGCTTAACAGCTCATTTACATATTAAGAAAAATGTGGATTTCTCTGTAACAACACATCAACTCTCAGATGCCAAGGTAGAATATTATTCAACTTTCTATGACCTAAATTGCCATATAGATGGCTCAGGAGGATTGATCCTACTGACATATTCCCATTAAATGTTCTGCAAAAACAAAAGATACAAATCCATCAAAGCTCTTGGTTCTGACAACTCCTTCTGCTCTCTCTCCATTTCATATTTAGAGCGAGAGCAGGAGGGAGGAGGTTAAAGAGAGATTTCCACAGGCTGGAGAGGTGAGAAAGCATTTGCTGCCTCAAGGAGGGCAGAAAAAAACAAGTTGTACAGTAGACGTGGAAGAAAGAACATAAGAAAGAAAGTTGAGGAAAGAAGCTGTGCTGATATATTAGCGATTGAACACAGCACCACCCTGAATTCACAAAAAAAACTTCACATCCAGCCTATATTACTGGGAGGAAAATCTAAGGGTATGTGCACACGTAGGTTGGATCTCTGCGGATTTTTCCGCACCTGTTTTTGTAAATCCACAGGTAAACCGCACTGCGGATTACGTGCAGATTTACTGCGGAATTACCGTGGATTTACCGTGGTTTTTGTGCGGATTCCACCTGCGGTTATACACCTGCGGATTCCTATTGAGGAGCAGGTGTAAACTGCTGCAGAATCCGCACAAAGAATTGACATGCTGTGGAATAAACAATGCAGCGTTTCCGCGCGTTTTTTCCCGTAGCATGTGCACTGTGGATTTTGTTTTCCACAGGTTTACATGGTACTGTAAACTCATGGAAAACTGCTGCGAATCCGCAGCGTCAAAACCGCTGCGGATCCGCAGCAAAATCCAAAGCGGGTGCACACAGCCTAAAGCTTGGATCAGGCTGCAAAATGCATATCAGGAAGTTTGAAAATAAGTGAAGAATTTAAGATCGCAGCCTCAAACTTTGCGCCATTTTTTTTATTAAATACATTTTTTTTTAAAATTCCACACTGAAGGCGTCTATACTAGTGATGAGCGAGTATACTCGTTGCTCGGGTTTTCCCGAGCATGCTCTGGTGGTCTCCGAGTATTTGTGAGTGCTTGGAGATTTCATTTTTGTCGACGCAGCTGCACGATTTGCGGCCGCTAGACAGCCTGAATACATGTGTGGGGTTGCCTGGTTGTTAGGGAATCCCCACATGTATTCAGGCTGTCTAGCAGCCGCAAATCATGCAGCTGCGTCGACAAAAACTAAATCTCCCGAGCACTCACAAATACTCGGAGAACACCCGAGCAACGAGTATACTCGCTCATCACTAGTTTATACCCTTTAAATTAAAGAAATGCAAAAATATAGTGTTTTGTAGCCATTGTGGGTTTTAGATGAAGGTTCTAAATGGGGATTTCTATCAACTTAAAGTTTCCTAATAGAATACTTAAATTTTATATGGATTTCTCAACCAAATGCCTTTAACTATTTCAGCTCATTGATTGGCAGTTGTCGTCTTACACAGTTGCCGTATGGCTGCTGTTGTGAATCAGCCGGTATTAAGTTCTGAAAAATTCCGGGACCAGCTGATGTATCCCAAGACTTCATATCTCTCGAGAGTACAGAAGGATCGTGTGCTTGATGATGCAGTAAAGTCATGCATGGCTATATTACACTCTGCCTGCTTGACATGTCACTCAGCGCTGACATTGTGCCACTCACACAGCTCAACTCACGTGCTCCAACGTCATACGAATGGAAGAACTGAGGAAGAAGGAGAATGTTCCACCGTTCTAAAAAAAAAGAAAAGAAAAAACAAGTGTCAGACTCAGGACTGTTTAGGGATCTGCCAATGGAAAGACAAGAGAAATGACTGTGTGCATAGTAAACCAGTGCCAGAGGCAGCAGAGGAGCAAGCAAGCAGTGTTACAAGAATCATTGGTGTAGCAGACGGTAAACTAGCTTTACTACAAGATCATTATCAATTTCCTATTTTTTTTACATTATATTAATATATTTTAAATGTTAGATGTGTGAAAATTGAAGGCTTAGCCTAATTAAAGGGGACCTGCCATCAGGTCAAACATGGCAATTTTTTGCATATATTTTATTCCCGATGCTCTCCTGAGTATTCAGTCTTTTGCTTTTTTAAAATCCGCCATACGGTTCCAGAGATATGAGCCTTTTTATTTAGTGCTATTTTGTATGGTCTTGGTCACAGGATTCTCTGGGGGCGTGTTTATAGGCTGCTCTGCATAATTTCCCGATAAACCACGCCTTGATAAGGACAAAAAAAATAAGCACTAAAGAATAAGGCCTATAACTCTGGAACCGCATAGTTGATTTTAGAAAAACGAAAAACTGAACACGAAGGGGAGCAGTTAGAATAGAATAAGAGCAAATACTAGACAATTTTGAACTGGTGACAACTTTTCCCTAAAGGGGATGTCCAGGCTTGGGGCTTATTTCTGCAGTCATGTGACTGCAAACTTGTGAATCCTCGCAATGCAACGCTGTCAGGATTTTTTGATGTCGAGTAGGCCATTGCGTATGTGATTTGCATACATGCGGTCACATACCGACTAGGTGTGCGCAGCCTCACTTAATGTAAATGTATTTAGGGAGGCCAGATATGTCTAGTCGGAATGTTGCCGGAAGTATGCAAATCACATACTTACTGTTACATGACTGACTGCTCCCGGCGCCGGCAGTGATGAATCCTGACTGCGCGCGCTGTGCATATTGAGGAGATTAACAAGTCTGCAGCCGCGTAAAATGACTGCAGACATGAGACACAAGCCTGGACAACCCCTTTAAAGGGGCTGTCCAGTTAGGAACATGACTCATCATCTCAGGACACTCCAGTAGGTGAAGCCATGTGTGATACGTGACCACTGCCTCCTACTACAGATCCTCTCTTTCTTTGGGGTCAAAGACCTCGCCCTATCTTGGATCTCCTCATACCTTACCAACCGCACATTTAGCGTTTCCTACTCCCATACTACCTCTTCATCTTGCCCCCTCTCTGTTAGTGTCCCTCAAGGCTCTGTCCTTGGGACCTTACTCTTCTCAATCTATACACTCGGCCTGGGACAACTCATAAAGTCCTATGGATTCCAGTACCATCTATATGCCGATGACACTCAGATCTACCTCTAAGGCCCAGATGTCACCTCTCTGCTCCCCAGATTCCCGGAGTGTCTATCGGCCATATCCTCCTTCTTCTCCTCTCGCTTCCTCAAGCTCAATGTGGACAAATCTGAACTTACTGTATCATCTTTCCATCTCGCATATCTTCCCTACCTGATCTATCTGTCAAAATAAATGAAACCACACTTTCCCCTGTCCCCAAAATCCGCTGCCTTGGAGTAACCCTGGACCCTGCTCTGTCCTTCAAACCGCACATCCAAGCTCTCGCCACCTCCTGTCGCCTCCAGCTCAAAAATATTTTCAGAATCCATCCTTTCCTCAACCCTCACTCTACCAAAATGCTTGTGCATGCCCTAATCATCTCCTGCCTCGACTACTGCAACATCCTCCTCTATATTTCCAAACTAATCTCTCAATATCTTCCCTCATGCAATCTCTGGTCCTCCCAAGACCTCCTTCTCTCCTCCACGCTTATTCGCTCCTCGCCCAATCGCCTCCAAGACTTCTCCCGAATATCCCCCATCCTCTGGAATTCTGTACCCCAACACGTCCAGTTATCCACTACATTTGGATCCTTCAAAACAAACCTGAAAACCCGCCTCTTCAAAGAAGCTTAAAGCCTGTAATGACCACATGGCCACCTCAACACCATCGGAGCTACTGCAACCCACGACCTCCTGTCTCCTTCCCCACCATCCTGTAGAATGTAAGCCCGCAAGGGCAAGGTCCTCTTCCCTCTAGATCAGTCTGTCATTGTTATTTTTGTTTACTGTAAGTGATATTTGTATTTTGATTTTACCCCTTCTCATGTACAGCACCATGGAATTAATGGGGCTATAGAAATAAATAATAATAATAATAATAATAATAATAATAATAAGTGAACATGAGCTCCATAATGCTCTATTGATTGGCTGTAAACCAAATCTTACATGGTGCCTAATATCTCATGCTGCAGGATTGCAGAGGGACAAATAAGCTCCACCATCATGGGTTAACGTGGTTATAGAAAGGACACTTTTTTTTTAAAGCTATAGACATTTTCATGCAATTTGCATCTGTGATAAGTCAACAATTATCTTACGTCTATCATACCTCCCAAATTTTGAAGATCCAAAAAAGGGGCAAATTATGTGGTGTGCTTAGCGCACCGCAGCAAATTTTGGCCACACCCCAGTAGACGTCCATTACCATTACTACTTTCTCCCCTGGCAGGAGGAGATGTCAGGGGGGAACATTCGTAGCCGTTAAAAAGAAACTCACTTTAGCTGTTGCACCGCCCCCACAGACCTCTGTCTAGTCCTCCTTTTTTTCTTTTTTTCCACTTCCCTCTTTTCGCGCATCCTCTTTGACCTCTTCACTCCAGGTCAGGCCTTCTAGATCGACTAGGCCTTGGACTTCTCTAGAAGTCTTGCCAGCGCACAATGACGTCTTATTCAAGCAGGAAGATTAGTCCTGGAGCGAAGAAGCCAAAGAGAATGTGCACGACAGAGGAAAGGGGAAAGAAGACACATATCCTACGTTTTCTATGTTCTTGGGTTTGGAGAGACCCCAAAACAGAAAAAATAACATTCAATTTGCATCGTATAACTTTGCAGCAAATCGAATTTCTGTGTAAAACCATTAAATAGATAAGATAATCTCAATGAGCAACCAATCAGAGTGCTGCTTTAATTTTATCAAAACTGGTAAAAAATGAAAGCTGAGCTGTAATTGGTTGCTATGGGCATCAAAGACCGGTTTAGGCCTATATATCAATTATTAGGTTAAATTTTATTAAAAAAAAACAAAAACACAAAAATCTAAACTATAGAGATAAAATAGACACTGAGAGGCCCGTCCACACAAAGGACATACGAGGAGTCTCCCGGTATCTGTCAGCTCGCTGCCTGTCACACGTTTTCCTCCCAGCCCATTTCTCATTCCAGAAGGAAAATACAGTGTCTTTCCAGCCAAAGATAAGTTAACTGGGGGAATTTGCTTGCCCTGTTTAATTAATGCTGGATTATTTCACTTTCATTTTGTGAAGCTAATAATCTGACTGGTAGAATGTCAGGAAAAATTAAATCAGAAACTGATGTAGCACCAAAGGGAAAACATGGTGAGCTGCCGAAATATTCCCAGCAGAAATCACTGACAATCCTACACTCCGTTACGGGGGCACGACGGGCAAAATCGGAAAAAAGAAAAACGCAAAAATGTGCTAGAATGCTGGTTTCTAGTTTTCATTGCAACAATGTACATTACAGCATCGTGTGCTCGACATCATGCCGGGAAGACATCTAGGAAATCTGTTGCTACCAAGCGATCGCTACCTCAAACGCTTTACGGAGGCGTGAATACTTATGCACAACAGCTGCAAAATCCATTTTTCATGACTGCTTGCCATTCGTATTCATTCAGAATAACATTGTACGATGATCGTAAGACTGCAAAAAAAAAGAACAACTCTCCATTTATAAATATATATAAAACAGTCCGAGTACGGAATAAACGCGTCTCTTCTAGCCCAGCAGCAATGTACAGAGCGGCTGTGGGTCTCCTGACTTCGCCGCCTCATATTCGCCTGTGAGGCTGTGGAGATTAGGGCACGTCTGTGGCGTACGGATGTGTGACTTCGGCCTAAAGCTGGACACACTTTTTCTGTGTTTTCAGATGTTTGTAAAGATGAACAGATTGAAAACAATTCAAATTCACCTCAAATTTCACAAAATAATTTGGGTTAGCCAGAATATATACATTTTTTTGCTTGCAATTCGCTTCACTGGTATCAAAATAAAATGGTCGCTCATAGACACATTTTCACATTTTCCTGGATTTGTGTTAGACCTGAGAAGAGGTAAAAAAAATATATATATATTCACCTGTGGCTCTGGTCACTGTTTAAAGCTTTTTGGGAACTACAGCGCTGACTAGGCCTAATGAGGTTGACTAGAGCTCACAAAGTCAGTCACTAACTAAGGCACTGTCACGAGGCAATGCAACATGACATCAGTGGGGCCTAGTCAGTGACTGAGGCACTGTCACGAGGCAATGCAACATGACATCAGTGGGGCCTAGTCAGTGACTGAGGCACTGTCACGAGGCAATGCAACATGACATCAGTGGGGCCTAGTCAGTGACTGAGGCACTGTCACGAGGCAATGCACCATGATTTCAGTGAGGCATAGTCAGTGACTGAGGCACTGTCACGAGGCAATGCACCATGATTTCAGTGAAGCCTACTCACTGACTAAGGCACTGTCACGAGGCCATGCACCATGATTTCAGTGAGGCCTAGTCAGTGACTGAGGCACTGTCACGAGGCCATGCACCATGATTTCAGTGAGGCCTAGTCACTGACTAGGGCACTGTTATGAGGCAATGCACTATGACATCAGTGAGGCCTAGTCAGTGACTGAGCCACTGTCACGAGGCAATGCAACATGACATCAGTGGGGCCTAGTCAGTGACAGCCACTGTCATGAGGCAAGGCGCCATGACATCAGTGAAGCCTACTCACTGACTAAGGCACTGTCGTGAGGCAATGCACTATGACATCAGTGAGGCCTAGTCAGTGACTGAGGCACTGTCATGAGGCAATGCACTATGACATCAGTGAGGCCTAGTCAATGACTGAGGCACTGTCATAAGACAACGCACCATGATGTCATTGAGTCCTACTCACTAAGGCTACTTTCACACTAGCGTTTTTTGTAAATCCGTCACAATGCGTTGTTTTGCAGAAAAAACACATCCTGCAAAAGTGCTTGCAGGATGCGTTTTTTCCCCATAGACTTCTATTGGCGACGCATTTGCAATGGATTTGCACACTTCGCATCCGTCTTGCGACGAATGCGTCGTGCTTTGGCGGACCGTCAGGAAAAAAAACCCTACATGTAACGTTTTTTTCTCCCGACGGACCGCTTTTTCCGACCGCGCATGCGCGGCCGGAACTCCGCCCCCACCTCCCCGCACCTTACAATGGGGCAGCGGATGCGCCGGAAAAATGCATCCGCTGCACCCATTGTGCAAAACGTTAAACGCTAGCGTCGGAATCTCTCCCCGACGCATTGCGACGGGGAGATTCCGACGCTAGTGTGAAAGAAGCCTAAGGCTGATTTCACACTGCGTAGGGCAGAGCTGTGGAGGGCTGCGTAGTTCCTTCGTTAAGCCCCGCCCACTGCCGCACCTCTTCCATTCAGCTCCACCTAAGTCGGCATGCGTTCTGCATACCTATCTTTAACTTTGGTTACGCAGGCCATGCGAATGTATGCGGATGCTTCCGCATGTGTCGTTTTGATGCTGCGCCGACCGCAACAAAATGCAACATGTTGAGTTCGACGCACTTCGGCGCAGCGTCAAAATGACGCATGTGGAGGCATCCGCATACATTCGCATGGCCTGCGTGTCCAAAGTTATAGATAGGTATCATCTCCATATGATGAGAAATAAATGTCATGTGTTTTATGGCATTTTTTGGGGGTGGAGGGGGTATCATAAGAATTTTTCTAGCATATTTTCAAGTCTGATAGAGACAATTGTTGAAAAAGTGCCCCCCATAAATAAGTAAAGCATCTTGCATTTTTTTCTTAAAGTACCGGTGGGTTAAAAAACACAAAAATAGCCACCAAGACATTAAAACACATTGTATATAGTGTAGTTGATATATATAATATATCCCTATTATATCCCTATTAGTGATAATAAGATGTTATCTGAGCATGCTCGTGCGCTAACAGTGTATTCGGCCTGCTCGAAAAATATGTTCGAGTCCCCGATGCTCCATATCTCACAGCTTTTTGACAGTCGCAAAGCACGCAGGGATTGCCTGTTTATTAGGGAATCCCTGCATGTGTTGCGGCTGTCGAACAGCTCTTAAATAAGAGTAAAAATTACTTTATTTTTTCTACCCCTTTAAGCAAAAAAAAAATAATTTTCAGGGATTTTTGTCAATCTGTCCCGCGTAAATAGGGTGTACGGAACACTTTTTCTTTTTTTTTTAGGATGTCATAGATGCAGCAGCCGCTGATAATCACTCGCTTGCTCTTTTCTAGGAGAGAACGCATTATTGTGACAAATGCTCACGTGCCATGAACCTCTCGAGAATATTTCTTTTTCTGCCAATTCGTAACTATCAATTAATCCAATTAGCATTAAACCCCATCTATTATTCATTGAGCGGCCGTAGCGCCCGGGCAGGTGAATACACCATTGCTGTTGGCTATTATTCATTATGAAGATTTTCCTGCTTAATTTGTTTTATATTTTTAGTTACTTTTTTTTTTGTTTTTTTTTACCCTCGTTACAAAATGGAAAAAAAAAAAAAAAATTCCGTTTCGCACTAACCCAAATTGTTAAATGATATCTGATGTTAATGACTGCTGGAGACCCCATTTAACCCCTTCTGCAGTGCGGGGTGGGATGAGAGATGAGGGTCCGTCCTATGTCAGGCTCTACACCTGTCAAGAAGGGACTAAAAATAGAGAAAGGAGAAGTAAAAAAAAAAAAATTGTGCAAATATTTCCCTGGTGGAAACACCAAATAATCTCCACTACGAGGAACCGCCTAAGGATAGCATGGCTCGTAGCCGCGTCAAAATCGAGAGAGGCGCATACATCACTGCCATCGCACGGGACCCGTCTGTAAGATGCGGGGGGCTTCTATAGATGGATTGTCGAGAATTCTACACTTGGCCCCTTTAATTTTGATGTCAGCATCAACAGAACTGTCAATATTAAAGGCAGTGCGCCCACCATCTGATCCACAGATCTGTCTGAATAATTTAACCCCCAGAGCACCGGAGTCCGTCACATGGGCCAGAGAGGCAGGTTATGTTATTGCCTCCAGCACTAACCGTGGTGAACCAGCGATGGTGGTGACATCTCAACATACAGCAACTTAATCTATTCTGACACACCGAGAATGGCAACCAGAGCGTGTGTGTGCGCGTTTGTGTGTGTGCATGTGGTGTCGGACGGTGGTGGGGGGTGCAAATATGTGCTTTATTGGCTGAATGTAGACGGTGGTGGCAGATCTAAGGACGGACGAGTATGACGGAAATATAGCAGAAGAGAAGGTTTCAGGCTCATGTTTGTATGCGGAGAAGAAAGTTCTATAAATTGTAGCTAAAAAGCACCAACATGCGCTCACCTAGGCGTACACAGAACGGCTCACACATAAATTATTATTATTATTTATTGTTATAGCGCCATTTATTCCATGGCGCTTTACATGTGAGGAGGGGTATACATAATAAAAACAAGTACAATAATCTTAAACAATACAAGTCATAACTGGTACAGGAGGAGAGAGGACCCTGCCCGCGAGGGCTCACAACTAAATGTACACAATCACTGACACATACAATACATACACAACCACTTACATACAGAAAATACACTCACACATCAAAACAATCACTCACACAAATCACATAAATACACACAATCACATATACTGTACATACACTCACACATAAATACACACAATCACATATACTGTACACACAGTCACACATAAATACACTCAATCACATATACTGTACACACACTCACACATAAATACACACAATCACATATACTGTACACACTCACACATAAATACACACAATCACATATACTGTACATACACTCACACATAAATACACACAATCACATATACTGTACACACAGTCACACATAAATACACTCAATCACATATACTGTACACACACTCACACATAAATACACACAATCACATATACTGTACACACACTCACACATAAATACACACAATCACATATACTGTACATACACTCACACATAAATACAGACAATCACATATACTGTACACACTCACACATAAATACGCACAATCACATATACTGTACACACAGTCACACATAAATACAGACAATCACATATACTGTACACACTCACACATAAATACAGACAATCACATATACTGTACATACAGTCACACATAAATACAGACAATCACATATACTGTACATACACTCACACATAAATATACACAATCACATATACTGTACATACAGTCACACATAAATACAGACAATCACATATACTGTACATACAGTCACACATAAATATACACAATCACATATACTGTACATACAGTCACACATAAATACAGACAATCACATATACTGTACATACAGTCACACATAAATATACACAATCACATATACTGTACATGCACTCACACATAAATACAGACAATCACATATACTGTACATGCACTCACACATAAATACAGACAATCACATATACTGTACATACAGTCACACATAAATACAGACAATCACATATACTGTACATACACTCACACATAAATACAGACAATCACATATACTGTACATGCACTCACACATAAATACAGACAATCACATATACTGTACACACTCACACATAAATACGCACAATCACATATACTGTACACACTCACACATAAATACAGACAATCACATATACTGTACATACACTCACACATAAATACACACAATCACATATACTGTACATGCACTCACACATAAATACAGACAATCACATATACTGTACATACACTCACACATAAATACACACAATCACATATACTGTACACACAGTCACACATAAATACACTCAATCACATATACTGTACACACACTCACACATAAATACACACAATCACATATACTGTACACACACTCACACATAAATACACACAATCACATATACTGTACATACACTCACACATAAATACAGACAATCACATATACTGTACACACTCACACATAAATACGCACAATCACATATACTGTACACACAGTCACACATAAATACAGACAATCACATATACTGTACACACTCACACATAAATACAGACAATCACATATACTGTACATACAGTCACACATAAATACAGACAATCACATATACTGTACATACACTCACACATAAATATACACAATCACATATACTGTACATACAGTCACACATAAATACAGACAATCACATATACTGTACATACAGTCACACATAAATATACACAATCACATATACTGTACATACAGTCACACATAAATACAGACAATCACATATACTGTACATACAGTCACACATAAATATACACAATCACATATACTGTACATGCACTCACACATAAATACAGACAATCACATATACTGTACATGCACTCACACATAAATACAGACAATCACATATACTGTACATACAGTCACACATAAATACAGACAATCACATATACTGTACATACAGTCACACATAAATACAGACAATCACATATACTGTACATGCACTCACACATAAATACAGACAATCACATATACTGTACACACTCACACATAAATACAGACAATCACATATACTGTACATACACTCACACATAAATACAGACAATCACATATACTGTACATACACTCACACATAAATACAGACAATCACATATACTGTACATGCACTCACACATAAATACAGACAATCACATATACTGTACACACTCACACATAAATACAGACAATCACATATACTGTACATACACTCACACATAAATACAGACAATCACATATACTGTACATACACTCACACATAAATACACACAATCACATATACTGTACATGCACTCACACATAAATACAGACAATCACATATACTGTACATACACTCACACATAAATACAATCACATATACTGTACATACACTCACACATAAATATACACAATCACATATACTGTACACACTCACACATAAATACGCACAATCACATATACTGTACATACACTCACACATAAATATACACAATCACATATACTGTACACACTCACACATAAATACACACAATCACATATACTGTACATACACTCACACATAAATACACACAATCACATATACTGTACATACAGTCACACATAAATACAGACAATCACATATACTGTACATACAGTCACACATAAATATACACAATCACATATACTGTACATACAGTCACACATAAATACACACAATCACATATACTGTACACACTCACACATAAATACGCACAATCACATATACTGTACATACACTCACACATAAATATACACAATCACATATACTGTACACACTCACACATAAATACACACAATCACATATACTGTACATACAGTCACACATAAATACACACAATCACATATACTGTACACACTCACACATAAATACGCACAATCACATATACTGTACATACACTCACAAATAAATATACACAATCACATATACTGTACACACTCACACATAAATACAGACAATCACATATACTGTACATACAGTCACACATAAATATACACAATCACATATACTGTACATACACTCACACATAAATATACACAATCACATATACTGTACACACTCACACATAAATACGCACAATCACATATACTGTACATACACTCACACATAAATATACACAATCACATATACTGTACACACTCACACATAAATACACACAATCACATATACTGTACATACACTCACACATAAATACACACAATCACATATACTGTACATACAGTCACACATAAATACAGACAATCACATATACTGTACATACAGTCACACATAAATATACACAATCACATATACTGTACATACACTCACACATAAATACAGACAATCACATATACTGTACATGCACTCACACATAAATACAGACAATCACATATACTGTACATACACTCACACATAAATACAATCACATATACTGTACATACACTCACACATAAATATACACAATCACATATACTGTACACACTCACACATAAATACGCACAATCACATATACTGTACATACACTCACACATAAATATACACAATCACATATACTGTACACACTCACACATAAATACACACAATCACATATACTGTACATACACTCACACATAAATACACACAATCACATATACTGTACATACAGTCACACATAAATACAGACAATCACATATACTGTACATACAGTCACACATAAATATACACAATCACATATACTGTACATACAGTCACACATAAATACACACAATCACATATACTGTACATACAGTCACACATAAATACACACAATCACATATACTGTACACACTCACACATAAATACACACAATCACATATACTGTACATACACTCACACATAAATACACACAATCACATATACTGTACACACTCACACATAAATACACACAATCACATATACTGTACATACACTCACACATAAATATACACAATCACATATACTGTACATACAGTCACACATAAATATACACAATCACATATACTGTACATACAGTCACACATAAATATACACAATCACATATACTGTACATACAGTCACACATAAATACACACAATCACATATACTGTACATACACTCACACATAAATATACACAATCACATATACTGTACATACAGTCACACATAAATATACACAATCACATATACTGTACATACACTCACACATAAATATACACAATCACTTTGGCTATGTTCACACCTTGCGTCGGGTCCCTGCGGGTTCTCCCGCAGCGGATTTGATAAATCTGCAGGGCAAAACAACTGCGGTTCTCCCTGCAGATTTATCGCGGTTTGTTCCGCGTTTTCCGCTGCGGGTTTCCGCCTATACTATTGATGCTGCATATGCAGCAATATGCAGCATCAATAGTAATGTTAAAAATAATAAAATCTGGTTATACTCACCCTCTGATGTCCGGATCTCCTGGGCGCTGCACCCGGCGGTCCGGTTCCTAAGATGCTGTGGGAGAAGGACCCTTCGTGACGTCACGGTCATGTGACCGCGATGTCACCGCAGGTCCTGGTCGCACAGCAACTCTGACCGGACGGCCGCGTGCAGCGCCCAGGAGCTCCGGACATCAGAGGGTGAGTATAACCAGATTTTATTATTTTTTAACCCCAAATATGGTTCCCAGGGCCTGGAGGAGAGTCTCCTCTCCTCCACCCCGGGTATCACCCGCACATTATCCGCTTACTTCCCGCAACGTGGGCACAGCCCCATGCGGGAAGTAAGCGGTTCAATGTATTCCTATGGGTGCAGAATCGCAGCGATTCTGCACAAAGAAGTGACATGCTGCGGGTTGTAAACCGCTGCGTTCCCGCGCGGTTTTTCCCGCAGCATGTGCACAGCGGTTTGCGGTTTCCATAGGGTTTACATGTTACTGTAAACGCTATGGAAACTGCTGCGGACCCGCAGCATCAAAATCGCGGCGGTTCCGCGGTAAAAACCGCTAAGTGTGAATATAGCCATATACTGTACACACACTCACACATAAACACACACAATCACATATACTGTACACACTCACACATAAATACACACAATCACATATACTGTACACACTCACACATAAACACACACAATCACATATACTGTACACACACTCACACATAAATACACACAATCATGTACACTGTACATACACTCACACATAAATACACACAGTCACGTATACGGTACATAAACTCACACAAATACACACAATCACATATATTGTACACACACTCACACAAAAATACACACAATCACATATACTGTACACACACTCACACATAAATACACACAATCACCTATACTGTACATATACTCACACATAAATACACACAATCACATATACTGTACACACACTCACACATAAATACACACAATCACATATACTGTACATACACTCACACATAAATACAGACAATCACATATACTGTACATACACTCACACATAAATACACACAATCACATATACTGTACACAGTCACACATAAATACACACAATCACATATACTGTACATACACTCACACATAAATGCACACAATCACATATACTGTACACACACTCACACATAAATACACACAATCACATATACTGTACACACTCACACATAAATACACACAATCACATATACTGTACACACTCACACATAAACACACACAATCATGTACACTGTACATACACTCACACATAAATACACACAGTCACGTATATGGTACATAAACTCACACAAATACACACAATCACATATATTGTACACACACTCACACAAAAATACACACAATCACATATACTGTACACACACTCACACATAAACACACACAATCACATATACTGTACACACACTCACACATAAATACACACAATCATATACTGTACACAGTCACACATAAATACACACAATCACATATACTGTACACACTCACACATAAATACACACAATCACATATACTGTACATACACTCACACATAAATGCACACAATCACATATACTGTACACACTCACACATAAATACACACAATCACATATACTGTACACACTCACACATAAATACACACAATCACATATACTGTACATACACTCACACATAAATACACACAATCACATATACTGTACATACACTCACACATAAATACACACAGTCACGTATACGGTACATAAACTCACACAAATACACACAATCACATATATTGTACACACACTCACACATAAATACACACAATCACATATACTGTACACACTCACACATAAATACACACAATCATGAACACTGTACATACACTCACACATAAATACACACAATCACATATACTGTACATACACTCACACATAAATACACACAATCACGTACACTGTGCATACACTCACACATAAATACACACAATCACATATACTGTACATACACTCATACATAAATACACACAATCACATATACTGTACATACACTCACACATAAATGCACACAATCACATATACTGTACACACTCACACATAAATACACACAATCACATCTACTGTACATACACTCACACATAAATACACACAATCACATACTGTACACACTCACACATAAATACACACAATCACATATACTGTACACACTCACACATAAATACACACAATCACATATACTGTACATACACTCACACATAAATGCGCACAATCAGTGACACATACAATACATACACAACCACTCACATACAGAAAATACACTCATACATCAAAACAATCACTTACACAAATCACATAAATACACACAATCACATATACTGTACACACACTCACACATAAATACACTCAATCACATATACTGTACACACTCACACATAAATACACACAATCACATATACTGTACATACAGTCACACATAAATACACTCAATCACATATACTGTACATACACTCACACATAAATACACACAATCACGTACACTGTACACACACTCACACATAAATACACACAATCACGTACACTGTACATACACTCACACATAAATACACACAATCACATATACTGTACACACACTCACGTATACACACAATCACATATACTGTACATACACTCACACATAAATACACACAATCACATATATTGTACACACACTCACACATAAATACACACAATCACATACTCTACACACTCACACATAAATACACACAATCACATATACTGTACACACACTCACACATAAATACACACAATCACATATTGTACACACACTCACACATAAATACACTCAATCACATATACTGTACACACACTCACATATAAATACACACAATCACATATACTGTACACACACTCACACATAAATACACACAATCACATATTGTACACGCACTCACACATAAATACACTCAATCACATATACTGTACACACACTCACATATAAATACACACAATCACATATTGTACACACACTCACACATAAATACACACAATCACATATACTGTACATACACTCACACATAAATACACTCAATCACATATACTGTACACACTCACACATAAATACACACAATCACATATACTGTACATACAGTCACACATAAATACACTCAATCACATATACTGTACATACACTCACACATAAATACACACAATCACGTACACTGTACACACACTCACACATAAATACACACAATCACGTACACTGTACATACACTCACACATAAATACACACAATCACATATACTGTACACACACTCACGTATACACACAATCACATATACTGTACATACACTCACACATAAATACACACAATCACATATATTGTACACACACTCACACATAAATACACACAATCACATACTCTACACACTCACACATAAATACACACAATCACATATACTGTACACACACTCACACATAAATACACACAATCACATATTGTACACACACTCACACATAAATACACTCAATCACATATACTGTACACACACTCACATATAAATACACACAATCACATATACTGTACACACACTCACACATAAATACACACAATCACATATTGTACACGCACTCACACATAAATACACTCAATCACATATACTGTACACACACTCACATATAAATACACACAATCACATATTGTACACACACTCACACATAAATACACACAATCACATATACTGTACATACACTCACATATAAATACACACAATCACATATACTGTACACACTCACACATAAATACACACAATCACATATACTGTACACACTCACACATAAATACACACAATCACATATACTGTACACACTCACACATAAATACACACAATCACATATACTGTACACACTCACACATAAATACACACAATCACATATACTGTACACACTCACACATAAATACACACAATCACATATACTGTACACACTCACACATAAATACACACAATCACATATACTGTACACACTCACACATAAATACACACAATCACATATACTGTACACACTCACACATAAATACACACAATCACATATACTGTACACACTCACACATAAATACACACAATCACATATACTGTACACACACTCACACATAAATACACACAATCACATATACTGTACACACTCACACATAAATACACACAATCACATATACTGTACATACACTCACACATAAATACACACAATCACATATACTGTACACACTCACACATAAATACACACAATCACATATACTGTACACACTCACACATAAATACACACAATCACATATACTGTACATACACTCACACATAAATACACAGTCACATATACTGTACACACACATAAATGCACACAATCAGTGACACATACAATACATACACAACCACTCACATACAGAAAATACACTCATACATCAAAACAATCACTCACACAAATCACATAAATACACACAATCACATATACTGTACACACAGTCACACATAAATACACTCAATCACATATACTGTACATACACTCACACATAAATACATACAATCACATATACTGTACATACACTCACACATAAATACACTCAATCACATATACTGTACATACACTCACACAAATATACACAATCACATATACTGTACACAGTCACACATAAATACACACAATCACGTACACTGTACATACACTCACACATATATACACACAATCACATACTTTACACACACTCACACATAAATACACACAATCACATATACTGTACACACACTCACCCATAAATACACACAATCACATATACTGTACACACTCACACATAAATACACACAATCACATATACTGTACACACTCACACATAAATACACACAATCACATATACTGTACATACACTCACACATAAATACACACAATCACATATACTGTACATACACTCACACATAAATACACACAATCACATATACTGTACACACTCACACATAAATACACACAATCACATATACTGTACACACTCACACATAAATACAGACAATCACATATACTGTACATACACTCACACATAAATACACACAATCACATATACTGTACATACACTCACACATAAATACACACAATCACATATACTGTACACACACATAAATACACACAATCACATATACTGTACATACACTCACACATATATACACACAATCACATACTGTACACACACTCACACATGAATACACACAATCACATATACTGTACACACTCACACATAAATACACACAATCACATATACTGTACATACACTCACACATAAATACACACAATCACATATACTGTACATACACTAACACATAAATATACACAATCACATATACTGTACATACACTCACACATAAATACACACAATCACATATACTGTACATACACTCACACATATATACACACAATCACATACTGTACATACACTCACACATAAATACACAGTCACATATACTGTACACACACACACACACACATAAATGCGCACAATCAGTGACACATACAATACATACACAACCACTCACATACAGAAAATACACTCATACATTAAAACAATCACTCACACAAATCACATAAATACACACAATCACATATACTGTACACACACTCACACATAAATACACTCAATCACATATACTGTACACACTCACACATAAATACACACAATGACATATACTGTACACACACTCACACATAAATACACACAATCACATATACTGTACACACTCACACATAAATACACTCAATCACATATACTGTACACACTCACACATAAATACACACAATGACATATACTGTACACACACTCACACATAAATACACACAATCACATATACTGTACACACTCACACATAAATACACTCAATCACATATACTGTACACACTCACACATAAGTACACTCAATCACATATACTGTACACACTCACACATAAATACACACAATCACATATACTGTACACACACTCACACATAAATACACACAATTGCATATACTGTACATACACTCACACATAAATACACACAATCACATATACTGTACACACACTCACACATAAATACACACAATTGCATATACTGTACATACACTCACACATAAATACACTCAATCACATATACTGTACATACAGTCACACATAAATACACACAATCACATATACTGTACACACTCACATATAAATACACACAATGACATATACTGTACATACACTCACACATAAATACACACAATCACATATACTGTACACACTCACATATAAATACACACAATCACATATACTGTACATACAGTCACACATAAATACACACAATCACATATACTGTACACACTCACACATAAATACACACAATCACATATACTGTACATACACTCACACATAAATACACACAATTGCATATACTGTACATACACTCACACATAAATACACACAATCACATATACTGTACATACACACACTTATAAAAACACACAATCGCACTTACATAGACATAGTACATACACGTGTGGATAATCCACTCATACATTAAAAAAAATCACTCACACACATACACACAATCACAAAACACAGACAATGCACTGACAATACTCCGAAATATTCTGTAAATACAATTACTCACACTTACAGAAATTCAATCACTCACACATAAACACACATATACAGAGACACAATCACACATATTGAACATACACGCACACATAAATACACCCAATCACTCACAAGTCGCAAACTAATAAACACAATCAGTCTCACATACATACACACAATCACACATACTGAAAATACGCCCAATCACTCACAAATAAATGCACACAATCACTCACACCTAAATACACACAAATCACACATCCTGCACACACACTTAAGCCGGCAGTATACAATAGATGGCTGCTGGGCTATCATTTGTCTGACAGCCATCTAGGCCGTTTCTCCCATACACAGGAGATCTCGCTCGGCCAACACTCCTGTGTTCTGTGTAAGAAAGCCGTCGACAGACAACTCTGCCAGTGGCTTATCTCAGGAGAAACACAGTGATCCACAGTCCAAAATCGGACATGTCCGGTTGATATTTTCCCCCACAATCAGTTGGTTGGTGCCCCCATACACGCTGAACTCATCAATATGGGGGCGGGTTCAGCTTAATGTGTATGGGATGCTCTACAGTTGTCCATACATACACTTACAATCACACATACACTCACCCTAAACACATACATACATTCAAACAATATTTTGGCCCTTTGCAGTCCCATAGCTCCTCATAATACAGAATTTCGCCTTCTTTGTAGATGGAAGTAAACCCCCTTGCCTCCTGGTGCCATGTGTGCTGCACAGATTGCACCGACTGAAAGCCCGTCCAATCACTAAAATCTTCTGCATTGTCTTAAAAAACGGAAAGCGGGAAAATAGAAGTAGTCTAGTGAGAGAATATGAAGACATGACACACCCGTGACTATTGAACCGCCGGTCATAACCTGCTCAACTGTCAGTAATGAAGAGCAATGGCTGATAGGTCAAGGGGTGATGGAAACCCTGTATGTGTCCATAGGGCCCCAGATGTCCCTGAACCTTTTAGGAGCTCTGAAATCCCAGTACAAATCCCAGCTCTTCATCTTTTTTTGATGTCATTGAGTTGTTTTCCTAATATAGTATATATATGATATAGCCCCTCTACTTTGATGTTGATTGGTGGGGGTTCAGCCATTAAGATCCCCCCACTGGTCACTAGTCAAAAGGCAGCAGTGCTCAGCTTATCCTCCAGGAAGATGAATGGATAAGTTACGAGCTTCTGCTTGGTTTCAGCGATCGGTCAAGGTCTTAGGATAAAGACCCTGACCAAATACACTACTAAACAGGAGGCGAAAACATAAAAAAATATTAAAAGCTTTGTCACCCTTCAAAAGTAAATGCTAACGAGGTAATTGATAAATAAGTAATAGGTTCCCCCCAAAAGTTGCCAATGTGGTCTCTATATTCCAACAAATCTGACCAATTATGCTGTTTTTTCATATTTTTTAAACTATTTTAAGTGTAAATTTCGAGGGACGTTTCCTTTTAACAATTTTGAAATCTTTTTGTATTTCAATTGTCTTTCATACTCTTACATTTTCATTAGAGCTCAATCCCTGTGCAGTCCTCTTAAAATACCCCATAGGGGTGGAGCCGCATATTCATCACTGTAATAAGCGGCACCACGTGACCGCTCATACAGGAAGAGCTGCAACGCTGAGAGGATGGAAGCGCCGAGGGAGCCGGGTAAGTATTTTAATGCCAGCGGGCGGGCGGGCGGGGGAGGGAGGGGAGAGATTACCGGGAACTTTATTTTAAACACACACAAAAAAAAACTATGATTTTTCATTCCTTCTCTCCAGCGAACGCAGCTGGGAAGAAGGAATGAATTGTGGATTCAGCACCCAAAGCAGGGGACAGCGCTTAACTCTAGCGCTGTCTCCTGCACGGTGCGTGTGGTACACAGTCGGCACACGGCTGCCGCATGTGTGCCACACTGATGTGCCAGGTAAGCACACGGACACACGGACACAGTTAACTCGATTTTTCCGGTACTGGAATTATCTGGACACGTGGGACAGGCCTAAAAGGCCTAAAGTTAAAGATGACAATTTTTCGTTTGCATTATAAGGCAAAACTATATATATATAATTTTTTTTCGTCTTTTACATTTTAAAAAAAATTACAAAAAAGAAAATGGATTGATGAAAAATTTGGGGCACCCTTGGATATTTGTGTGCTCAGATAATTTTGACCAAGATTTCAGATGTAAATTATCCTGTTAGGGTTATGACTTGTTCTCTATCATCATTAAGAAAGGCCAGGTGATGTATATTTCCAAGCTTTGTAAAAACCCAGCCTCTAACCTTGTGCCAAAACACAGCAGCCATGGGTTCTTCTAAACAGCTGCTTAGCACTCTGAAAACGAAAATGGTGAAGGCCCACAAAGCAGTAGACGGCTATAAGAAGATAGCAAAGCGTTTTCAAGTTTTCCTTTCCTCAGTTCGAAATGTAATTAAGAAATAACAGTTAACAGGAACAGTGGAGGTCAAGATAAGGTCTGAAACACCAAGCAAAGTTTCAGTGAGAGCTGCTTGAAGGATTCCTATAGAGGCAAATCAAAACCCCCACTTGACTGCAAAAGACCTTCAGAAAGATGCAGCATGGAAGAGTCATCAAAAGAATAGCTCTCCTACATCCTCACCATAAAATTCTGCATCAGAGGTATGCAAAAGTTCATGCAAACATGCCTGATGCATTTTGGAAACAAGTCATGTGAACCTATGAGGTTAAAATAGAACTCTTTGGCCACAATGATCAAAGGTATGTGTGTAGAAGAGAGGGCACAGAATTTCAGGAAAACAACATCTCACCAACCATTAAGCATAGGGGTGGATCAATCATGCTTTGGGGTTGTGTTGCAGCCAATGGCACGGGGAACATTTCCTGGTTAAAGGGAAGAATCGATTCAATGAAATTTCAACAAATTCTTGATGCAAACAAAACACCATCTGTAAAAAAAAGCTGAAAATGAAAAGAGGATACTGATCCTAAACACATGTCAAAATCCACAATAGACTACCTCAAAAGGCGCAAGCTGAAAGTTTTACAATGGCCCTCATAGTCCCCTGATCTCAACATCATTGAAAATCAGTGGCTACAGTCGTGCTAAAAAGTTTACATACCCCCACCCCGCAGAATTTTTGCTTTCTTGGCCTTTTTTTCAGAGAATATGAATGATCACACCAAAACTTTTTCTCCACTCATGGTTAGTGGTTGGGTGAAGCCATTTATTGTCAAACTACTGTGTTTTCTCTTCTTAAATCATAATGACAATGCTAAGATCCCCAAATTTCTATATCTACAAAATAGAATTGACACAATACAACATGGTACAACAAGTATGATGATATCTCGTGTAAATCATGGTGATGCATTGAAACTACAGCTAATGCAATTCCTCAAATCTTTTTGGAAAATTAATTGAAAATCCATCTAATTATATTAATCCTTTCAACACTTTCTCAGAATGTGCTATACAACGGCTAAAATTGGAGTTAAAGAGGTTGGCCACTACCTGAACGTTGATGGCCTCTCCTTAGGATAGGTTATCAATGTCTGATTGATGGGGTACGGAACGCGGCACCTCCACCGATCATCTGTTCTCTATTCAAATCATTAGGGGCTATATGTGCAGTACCATACACTTAGAGGAATCAGTTTCGGCCGACATCAGGAACCGTAGATTGGCAGTGGTGCCAGGTGTTCCCCCCCACCGATCAGACATTGATAACCTATCCTTAGGATAGGTCATCAATATTAAAGTAGTAGAGAACCTCTTTAAATCTGATCTCGGTCAAAGGTAAAAAAAAATAAGTTGGAGTGCCGCCTAAAAGGTGATTGCCAACTACCTAGAATAGATCACAAGAAACGGTATTTCGATAGGGTGGTCAACCCAATAGGCCATGGAGACTCCACCTGTGACCATGAACACCATAACGCTATGTTCCTACATACTTGACATCTTATCCTTTGTGCCACCAGATTTAGCAAAACAAATTCGGCATACACAAGCGACAATTTATTTCATTTTACAATAACAGGTCTCCCTCGTTGTTCCGGGGCAAAAAATATTTATTATAGTTTCATTCACATCTGTTAAGACCGGGCGGCCATTTTGACTTCTACGCTAGCTGAAACAATTAGGCAAAGAGGCTACAACTGTGACTGTAGATACGGTCGGGCTCGACGTTCGCTACCATCCTTCGAGCTGTCGTCTCTTAGTGTCCTGGTCCGATCTGTCAAAAATATGTTGGATCCGTGTTCTTAAATGAAGTGACTTGTCAGCCCTTACTGTAACCGGTGCTCTCAGCAGAAGTTCATCATCTGGAATATAGTTTTTTCTTCATTCTATTAGCACAGACGATTAAGTGAGACAATATCACCCTAATGTGATTATTCTCGCGCCTTGAGCATTTCGTCTTATTTCTAGGTCTCCGGTCCACTATCTTTCTCACTTCTATTGATCCCGCAGTTAGTCCTGTTCAATTATTCAATCTGGATCAATACATTTAGATGCATGAGATGTAAACGTTCTGCTTCTTCTCCTGTTATCAGCTTACAGCCTTTTCTTGCATCCATAAAGAGCAGCAACGTGGTCGAAAAAAAGGCATATAATGTGTCACGACGATATGAGAATATACAATACAGCATGGAGGGGGAATGTATGAACAAGAATTATAAAAAAGCTATGTCCGAGACGTAAAGGATTCGCATGGGATCCAGTGCAAAACCTCTAACAGGTCTTCAATAATATTGGTCTTATCATGTGGGTCAAATGGACCTTTGGGGTCAGGGTGCACCTGTAACCCCTCCAACCACTTACTGTTCCTTAGGTATCGTGTTGTGGATGGTGGATCTGCTACCTCTGCACTTCCTACTGCTACACCCATGAGCACCATTATTCCTCATGGACGCCAAGAGTTTACAGATGGAGACTACAATAAGGAGCGTCTAATAAATGGGAAAAAAAAACCTGATTCAAGCATCTGATTTTACAACGCTTACTAATTTACAAAGAATATCCAAAGATGAAACTTCCTGGAACTCTGGATCAGGATCAGTAATGTAATGTATGTACACAGTGACTGCACCAGCAGAATAGTGAGTGCAGCTCTGGGGTATAATACAGGATGTAACTCAGGATCAGTAATGTAATGTATGTACACAGTGACTGCACCAGCAGAATAGTGAGTGCAGCTCTGGGGTATAACACAGGATGTAACTCAGGATCAGTAATGTAATGTATGTACACAGTGACTGCACCAGCAGAATAGTGAGTGCAGCTCTGGGGTATAATACAGGATGTAACTCAGGATCAGTAATGTAATGTATGTACACAGTGACTGCACCAGCAGAATAGTGAGTGCAGCTCTGGGGTATAATACAGGATGTAACTCAGGATCAGTAATGTAATGTATGTACACAGTGACTGCACCAGCAGAATAGTGAGTGCAGCTCTGGGGTATAATACAGGATGTAACTCAGGATCAGTAATGCAATGTATGTACACAGTGACTGCACCAGCAGAATAGTGAGTGCAGCTCTGGAGTATAATACAGGATGTAACTCAGGATCAGTAATGTAATGTATGTACACAGTGACTGCACCAGCAGAATAGTGAGTGCAGCTCTGGGGTATAATACAGGATGTAACTCAGGATCAGTAATGTAATGTATGTACACAGTGACTGCACCAGCAGAATAGTGAGTGCAGCTCTGGAGTATAATACAGGATGTAACTCAGGATCAGTAATGTAATGTATGTACACAGTGACTGCACCAGCAGAATAGTGAGTGCAGCTCTGGGGTATAATACAGGATGTAACTCAGGATCAGTAATGTAATGTATGTACACAGTGACTGCACCAGCAGAATAGTGAGTGCAGCTCTGGGGTATAATACAGGATGTAACTCAGGATCAGTAATGTAATGTATGTACACAGTGACTGCACCAGCAGAATAGTGAGTGCAGCTCTGGAGTATAATACAGGAGGTAACTCAGGATCAGTAATGTAATGTATGTACACAGTGACTGCACCAGCAGAATAGTGAGTGCAGCTCTGAGTATAATACAGGATATAACTCAGGATCAGTAATGTAATGTATGTACACAGTGACTGCACCAGCAGAATAGTGAGTGCAGCTCTGGAGTATAATACAGGATATAACTCAGGATCAGTAATGTAATGTATGTACACAGTGACTGCACCAGCAGAATAGTGAGTGCAGCTCTGGAGTATAATACAGGAGGTAACTCAGGATCAGTAATGTAATGTATGTACACAGTGACTGCACCAGCAGAATAGTGAGTGCAGCTCTGGAGTATAATACAGGATATAACTCAGGATCAGTAATGTAATGTATGTACACAGTGACTGCAACAGCAGAATAGTGAGTGCAGCTCTGGAGTATAATACAGGATGTAACTCAGGATCAGTAATGTAATGTATGTACACAGTGACTGCACCAGCAGAATAGTGAGTGCAGCTCTGAGTATAATACAGGATATAACTCAGGATCAGTAATGTAATGTATGTACACAGTGACTGCAACAGCAGAATAGTGAGTGCAGCTCTGGAGTATAATACCGGATGTAACTCAGGATCAGTAATGTAATGTATGTACACAGTGACTGCACCAGCAGAATAGTGAGTGCAGCTCTGGGGTATAATACAGGATGTAACTCAGGATCAGTAATGTAATGTATGTACACAGTGACTGCACCAGCAGAATAGTGAGTGCAGCTCTGGGGTATAATACAGGATGTAACTCAGGATCAGTAATGTATGTACACAGTGACTGCACCAGCAGAATAGTGAGTGCAGCTCTGGGGTATAATACAGGATGTAACTCAGGATCAGTAATGTAATGTATGTACACAGTGACTGCACCAGCAGAATAGTGAATGCAGCTCTGGGGTATAATACAGGATGTAACTCAGGATCAGTAATGTATGTACACAGTGACTGCACCAGCAGAATAGTGAGTGCAGCTCTGGGGTATAATACAGGATGTAACTCAGGATCAGTAATGTAATGTATGTACACAGTGACTGCACCAGCAGAATAGTGAGTGCAGCTCTGGAGTATAATACAGGATATAACTCAGGATCAGTAATGTATGTACACAGTGACTGCACCAGCAGAATAGTGAGTGCAGCTCTGGGGTATAATACAGGTTGTAACTCAGGATCAGTAATGTAATGTATGTACACAGTGACTGCACCAGCAGAATAGTGAGTGCAGCTCTGGGGTATAATACAGGATGTAACTCAGGATCAGTAATGTAATGTATGTACACAGTGACTGCACCAGCAGAATAGTGAGTGCAGCTCTGGGGTATAATACAGGATGTAACTCAGGATCAGTAATGTAATGTATGTACACAGTGACTGCACCAGCAGAATAGTGAGTGCAGCTCTGGGGTATAATACAGGATGTAACTCAGGATCAGTAATGTATGTACACAGTGACTGCACCAGCAGAATAGTGAGTGCAGCTCTGGGGTATAATACAGGATGTAACTCAGGATCAGTAATGTAATGTATGTATACAGTGACTGCACCAGCAGAATAGTGAGTGCAGCTCTGGAGTATAATACAGGATATAACTCAGGATCAGTAATGTATGTACACAGTGACTGCACCAGCAGAATAGTGAGTGCAGCTCTGGAGTATAATACAGGATATAACTCAGGATCAGTAATGTATGTACACAGTGACTGCACCAGCAGAATAGTGAGTGCAGCTCTGGGGTATAATACAGGATGTAATTCAGGATCAGTACAGGATCAGTGATGTCATATATTTAACTACTTTTCTATCGAATAATTAAAGCGGACATGCAAGTAAAAGAAAGTAGCTCTGTGAATAGCTGAAGTGATAGGCTAAAGAGTCAGCAATAATACTCTGATGTGTTATAATACAAAATAGCAAAAACAGCCACTGCTGAGCTGAAAGCTATTAAGAAAGCATGAAGGTAATGATTATTTACACTGGGCCGGTGAGGAAGCTGACGGAAAGTGGCACAAATAATACAGGCTGCTTATAATTAGAAAACGTATGATTGTATCACAGTCTCCAACTATGAAAATTGCTAATTACTGCCAACAATGTGATGGAATACAGAGTGCAGACTCGTCGGCATCACAAAAATCAAGGCAAATAGCAGCTTGCTCATCTTGTCACAATATTACCTAAATATTTGGAATCTTAGTAAACACTGATCTATAAGATGCTAGAGGTGTAGTTTACAAAATACCGTAACCAAGTAAAAAACTTTTTTCAAAACTATTTCTTCCAAGACCTCGTTAATAAATAATTTCCTAACATAAAGGGGCTATCGAGCTCCCAGCACCATCATTGATCTACTGCTTGCGGCACAGTGGATATGGCGCATTGTCTAGTGGCCACGTGTGGTACTGCACACTTATTCCCACTAGTATGGGAGAAATTGCACTACCCTTTATGGCCACTACACAATATCCAGCGCTGTGCTACTACTGATGCGCCACAGCCCCTTTAATCACGGATGTCACGAAACCGGTCAACTTTTAGAAATTATTGGTGGGAGGTTTCCATTTCTCAGTTCAGTTTTACTTTCTCGCTGAAGGGTAAAGAACAATTGGCCATTTTAGAGACTGACACATGCAATAGGGTGAACGATTATATGGGGTCTCAATGGTAGCGGTCACATCCGAGCCCTATCACATAAGAAGATACAAGTATTCTACATGGTGAGTGGTCAGCGGGAGTCCCGGTACAACCTTTGCATTGGGGCTCAGGAGCTTGAAGTTACATCTTTGGCGTGCAGCGTTTTGCTTGGACGTTACTTTGATCAGATGCGAGCACTTGCTGCAATTCTGCACTGATCACTGCACCAGCCGCCACATCTGCTCCTCTTCAAACCATTTTCCCTGAAGATTTATTTATTAAGGCTGCCGGTCCCCACACTCCTCTGGAGGTCTGACTCCTGACCCTCCTGTGTCAGCCTTTCCCTGTTCAAAAACTAACCTCGGCCTTCCTGGCTCAATATTATTCTATGGTTAATAGATCCAACCCATGTAATGTAGACATTCTTTTTCGACTCCTACGGCTTCATCCTCTCTTACTAAATTTTTTATTTGAAATGGATACCGATCTTGTGTCATCAAATGTAATGAAATGCAAACACGGAAAGAGCCGAAACAGGTCACAAAACTTGTATTTGTCAAACACCGGAATCACCGGCCAAAATCTGTGAGAACGGTCATACAGCTATAACATAGGAGCATGAGTCTGTCTATCTATCTATCTATCTATCTATCTATCTATCTATCTATCTATCTATCTATCTATCATCTATCATCTATCTATCTATCATATCTATCTATCTATCTATCTATCTATCATCTATCATCTATCTATCTATCTATCTATCTATCTATCATTTATCTATCTATTATCTATCTATCTATCTATCTATCTATCTATTATCTATCTATCTATCTATCTATCAATTTATCTATCATCTATCATCTATCTATCTATCATTTATCTATCTATTATCTATCTATCTATCTATCTATCTATTATCTATCTATCTATCTATCTATCTATTGTCTATCTATCTATCTATCTATCTATTCATCTATTATCTATCTATCATCTATCTATCTATCATCTATCTATCTATTATCTATCTATCTATCTATCTATCTAACTATCTATCTATCTATCTATCTATCTATCGTCTATCTATCTATCTATTTATCTATTATCTATCTATCTATCTATCTATCTAGCTATCATCTATCTATCTATTATCTATCTATCTATCTATCTATCTATATATCTATCTATCTATCATCTATTATCTATCTATCTATCATCTATTATCTATCTATCTATCTATCATCTATTATCTATCTATCTATCTATCTATCTATCATCTATCTATCTATCTATCATCTATTATCTATCTATCATCTATCTATCATCTATCTATCATCTATCTATCTATCTATCTATCTATTTATCTATCATCTATCTATCTATCTATTTATCTATCTATCATCTATCTATCATCTATATATCTATTTATTATCTATCTATCTATTATCTATCTATCTATCTATCTATCTATCTATCTATCTATCTATCTATCTATCATCTATCTATTATCTATCTATCTATTTAACTATCTATCTATTATCTATGTATTATGTATCTATCTATCATCTATCTATAGAAAAAGAAAACAAAGGGTGCAAAAAATTCTTCCAGGTATATACCAAACCTCATGGAATTGTCCAGAAAAATGAAGGCAGCACTCCAATAGAAAAAATAAACGTGATTTATTGGCCCATGTGCGACGTTTCAGTCCAGAGTGTGGACCTTTCTCAAGCATATCTATCTATCTATCTATCTATCTATCTATCTATCTATCTATCTATCTATCTATCTATCTATCCCTCTATCTATCTATCTATCTATCTATCTCTCTATTATCTATCTATCTATCTATCTATCTATCTATCCCTCTATCCATCTATCTATTATCTATCTATCTACTATCTATCTATCTCTCTATTATCTATCTATAATCTATCTATATTTATCTATCATCTATCTATCATCTATCTATCTATTATCTATCTATCTATCTATTTATCTATCTATCCCTCTATCCATCTATCTATCTATCTACTATCTATCTATCTATCTATCATCTATCTATCTATTATCTATCTATTATCTATCTATCTATCTATCTATCTATCTATCTATTATCTATCTCATATCTATCTATCATCTATCTATCTATCTATCTATCATCTATCTATATATCTATCTATCTCTCTATTATCTATCTATCTATAATCTATCTATATTTATCTATCATCTATCTATCATCTATCTATCTATTATCTATCTATCTATCTATCTATCATCTATCGATCTATTATCTATCTATCTATCTATCTATCTATCTATCTATCTATCTATCTATCTATCCCTCTATCCATCTATCTATCTATCTACTATCTATCTATCTATCTATCTATCTATCTATCTATCTATCTATCTAACTATCTATTATCTATCGATCTATTATCTATCTATCTATCTATCTATCTATCTATCTATCTATCTATCCCTCTATCCATCTATCTATCTATCTACTATCTATCTATCTATCTATTATCTATCTACTATCTATCTATCTATCTATCTATCTATCTATCTATCTATCTATTATCTATCTATCTATAATCTATCTATATTTATCTATCATCTATCTATCTATCTATCTATCTATCTATCTATCTATCTATCTATCTATCTATCTATCTATCTATCTTTCTTTCTCGTTTACTTTCCACCATTTGACATTGACCATAATGAAAAAATAGTTTGTATGTGTCATTACAAGTTCCCGGATATCTAATATATGTTTTGTAATCAAATAGTTTTGAATTTACTTTATTTCAGGATTATTCACATCTTCATAAATGGGTATTGTAACTAAACGTAATTTTGCAATTTACTGATTATAACAATTTTCAATTTTGATCTTGAAGTGTTAACACTTTTCTTTTGTTTACAGCACGTTGTCTTGGAGTCCGACCTCCACTGGGAGACAGCAGAACATGGTCATTGTTTACCAACTCTTTTGTATTGAGCTTGTTAGTGCTGTTTTGAAGCTGAAGTGCACTGTTACCACCTAAGTCCGGCGAGCTGCAGCTCAGTGCTTACAAGCTAGACAGCAGCGGTGGTCGGTTTCCTAGATAACAAGCTGTAAACAAAAGAAAAATGTTAATATCTCAAAAACAATTTTAATAAGCAATAATTTGCAAAATTGCTCGTTTTGTCGAGCTCTTTCCAACAATATCAATCTATAATAATGTGAATTACCCTTTAAACTATTTTGATTGCAATTTATTTAATTGTAATCTTTAATTATTTGTTTTTTTTTGTTTTTAACATTTATTAGTCCTGCTGGGGAACTTTTACTTTTAAACATTAGTTATTGATACTGTGTTTCTGTCTGACATTAATTAGAGCCTATGTATGTAAACTGTACAGGCATCTATTAGGGGATGTCTAAAGTGTGCCCTGACAGGTACCTATACTACTGACAGATTTGGGACCTCTTTATTAGTGCAGACACCACAAACCTGAAACAAGCCTTTATGTCTTTATTACTCGGCAGGGGTTTTCGTCTTGGAACTCTGCCATGAAGGCCATTTTTGCCCAGTCTCATTCTTATGGTGGAGTCATGAACACTGACCTTAACTGAGGCAAGTGAGACCTGCAGTTCTTTGGATGCTGTTACGGGGTCTTTTGTGACCTCTTGGATGAGTTGTCGCTGTGCTCCTGTGGTAATTTTGGCCAGCCGGCCATTCCTGGGAAGGTTCACCACTGTTCCATGTTTTCTCCATTTGTGAAAAATGGCTCTCACTTGGTTAGCTGGAGTCCCAAAACTTTAGAAATGACTTTATGACCTTCTCCAGACTGACAGATCTCAATTAGTTTGTTTCTCATTTGTTCCAGAATTTCTTTGGATAGCGGCATGATGGATCTTTTGGTCTACTTCACTTTGTCAGGCAGGTCCTATTTATGTGATTTCTTGATTGAGAACAGCTATGGCAGTAATCAGGCCTGGGTGTGGCTAGGGAATTTGAACTCTGCTTCCCAAAGATGTGATGAACCACAGTTAATTTATGTTTTATGGGGGGCAATCACTTTTTCACACGGGGCCCTTTGGTTTGGATTTCTTTTTCCCTTAATAATAAATACCTTAATTTAAAAACTGCATTTTGTGTTTACTTGTGTTATCTTCGTCTAATATTTACGTTTGTTTGGTGATTTGAAAGATTTAAGTGTGACAAACATGCAAAAGAATAGGAAATCAGGAAGGGGGCAAATAATTTTTCACACAACTGTATCTGTATGTCCCACCAGAAAGACAGCAGTGATGAGCAGGAGAGCGGCCACAAAGTCCAAGACAAAGAGCTTGGAAGAGAGGGATGCTGGCACCCAGGTGGAGGGCGGAGGTAACCATAATGATGGCCAGAGAAAGGGACATCCATTAGTATGTGAGAGCCATGGTAATGATGAGCTCAGTCACTTGCATGCAATCTAATAGACAGTAGGAAGCTGCTTTGATGATGACCCTCGGACTCCTTGCCCGCTGGGTCCCGATACAGCTGCACAGGTTGCACTTATGGTATATACTCAATTAACTGACATATAATACCTAACTCAGATGTGGGCCCTGGAGCCATTGGAAGACACCAGTATAATAAAGGGCCCAATTACAGTTTTGCTTTGAGGCCCAAAAGCTTAAATTATCCCTCTAAGTTGACCACTATGGTGAAAAAAAAAGGTCTATGGAATTTTGAAGCAGAAGATAACACAACGGAGCGTGGTTAATGAATATATTCATATCAAATGATTTGCCAATGAAGAGTTGCAGGCGCCCATGCCCTCTGCCCAGCACGCTGGTCCCTCCTGTGTAAGTACAATATTCCCTTTCCCCAGGCGTAGAGCACATGCCAGTTCAGCAATCACTGCCACGGCTTAAGAAACCCCGAGCCCTGCCCTTTATCTTGTGCGGGCCTCTGAATACCTTGCATGTGCCGATACAATCAGGACCTGAATGGGATTCCTTCCACCACAATGTCTCCCACTGCTTTGGGGGTTAATTAACAAGAGACTTCAGATTGAGAGTCGTATTTATCATAAAAATGACATTTTGCTAAAACCTCACAAGTTCTTGTTTAATATCCTTCAGCTGATCATCCCCGCTAACTTCTTCTATTTCATTTTGTAAAAGGAAAGCTAATCCCCTCGGAATGAATATTTCTTCATCTGAGAGCTGAATGAGGCTGCACTAAACACATGATAGAGGGCTGAGAATTCCCAGATAAAGTCAAGGCGTTGAGATTTAAAGGAACAGAGACCACAATTTTGCATAATACACATGAAGCAAAGATACAATTCTGGAGAGAAAAATGAATGCATTACCAATCCATGAAAAAATGAAAAAATCAATTAGTTAGAAAAGATAATTGGTAAGTGTTGGACTGATCTTCTTTGGGACAACCAGAATAAATAACCCTGACGGTCCATCCTCCTTTGATCCTGCACATGCATACTGCAATTTTTTTTGCAGTTATGATTCCACAGATAGTACATATCATGAATAAGATCCTCTAAAAAAATATTCCCTAGTGACAAGTGATTGGCTTCAAAATCACCTGTAAATGAGGCTGTCTTCTGCCAAACCTCAGGGGTGTGTTCTAATATGTTCAATTTGGCGAACCTCAGGGGAGTGTTCTCACAAAGTTCTATTTGCATATTGTAAATTTGACACACAATTACAATTTGAACTAGCAGAAAACCAATACAGACACTAAGATTTATGCTGTGTTTATGCAGTTTGAAAAGACACAGATCAGATCTAGAATTAGCCCCATACAAGTTGGCTGTAAGGGTTAAGCCCAAGGTATGGATGGGCACACGGCCATCAATGCAGCAGGCAAGTGGGAGATGGACAGAAGATGTATTGGAGACCGCAGGCAGACAGGAGACTGGGAACAGGTAATTGAGGTACTGGAAGCCGCATGCAGACAAGAGATGTCCTGGAGACTGCAGACAGGTATCAGAGGTCCTGTAGACTGCAGACAGGTAGCAGTGGTACTGGAAGCAACAGACAGACAAGACTCAGGAACACTAAAGTCTCAATACCTTAGACTTATATTGGCCCAAACAGATGATCACATGGGCTCACTCCGGGCTATCTGCAAAGCATGACATGGAGTACAACAGAGTTTAGCGATCTGTGGTAAGGGAAGCAAACCTCAAATTCAGGACAGGCCGTAACAGTAGCTAAATTACTGGAAATCTGTATGTGCAGAATCTTGCAAATAAGCAGCATGCTACTCATGCACGGGATGCAGATTACTGTTGAATAGACATAAACTTTAAAAATGCTCAATGTCTAAATTCGGGCCCCATGAACAGTGTGTGGCCACTGGATGATCTGGGGGGATTTTCCAAAGGCAGACTGCAGGGAGAGGCAAGATCAGGTGTTATGATAGTGCAGCAATTCACTCAAGAAAATAGGTAGCACACTAAAACTGCAATTGGCCCAACCGGTTCCTGTTCAGACTAGAGACCCTGACCCCGCGGTCCCTAGCGGTTCCTGCGTGAGCTGAGATAGCCCTAACCACAGACTAGACAATGTCAACTTGGACCTATGATGCGATAGGCTGTTGAGCACTTCAAATTTCTCCTAAATAACTGGAAGGCAGAGCAGAGTGCAAATTACCTACAGAAGAGAAAGTGTGCTGAAATAGAAAGAGATCCCAGAGTGAGTAAAACAAACCACTAAATACTAAATAAATAATTAAGTACGTACTGTTAGAGAAAAGAAACAGAAGATAGGTGCAAGGTAAAGAACATAAACAGCAGAGAGATAAACCCTAGCTGGTGCTTCACTGCTTGGTTTAAATTACAGCACTATGGCTGGACATGCAAATAAGACTATCACCAGCAGGAAATACCAGCAAGGAGAAAGTATATAAAGCCGCATCCGAAAGGTGAAAGGGCAGACAAATGAGTAATTAAAAACAACTGTTTCCCTAAAAAGACTGCAGCGAGCATAACAAAAAATAACAAAAACTAAACACTCAGAGAAAAGGTGCATCTGCTGTGGCTCGGCAGCCAGAGAAGCCGACCACGAAGCACAGGCTCAACAGTTTGAACCCAAATGCATTACATCAGCCGGTTAGATTTCATTATGCCTAATATTTTTTATTTCAAAATTAATTAACCCCACCACAATTTATTCACCTCTGCCCATTGTGAACACATGCAGTGTGGATAGGCATGGGGACACGGAAGTAATAGCTGTCGAGTGCAACCTTTTGATTTCAATTGGCAATATGTAGTTCTTCATTTTCCCTTTGGTGGCGCTGTAGAAAAAATGTTGCCCTTTTTACAAATCATATGGGTTTATAAATACCACGAGCTGGGAAGGTATAGAAGGACATTATTGAGGCTACAGGACAGGATTACAGGAGGACTCTGGCATCCCTCCACGATGGTCAGACAAGTTTAAACACAAATTCGTGTTCTGGGCTTCCCCTGTAAAATAGCGGGCTGCCCTTGGTACTAACACTTCGACCTACTTAAGGCTCCTCCTGTTTTAATCCAAGAATTAATGGCTTCTTTTAAATGTGACATAAATGAGCATTGACTGCAATGGTCTATAAAAAGCATCTCATCACATGTAGCATAGAAGACTTACAGTATGTCGTAAAGTGTCTTATAAGGTAAATGACAAATTCCATAAAAAAAAGTGTAAACAACAACATTTACACAATAAAAAGCCCTGAATTTTAAGAGTTTTGCTGGACTTTTTGGGAACATTTGAAAATCTTATAGACAAGCCCATGAGTAAAAAACCCACCCAAAACACCACTGATCGCTCAAAAAAAACACTTTGTATGTATCGTTTTCTACAATTAAAGTGGACTTGTCACATATTACCTTTTCTAAATGACGCTGTTTCAATAAATCTGGCAGACTTTTGCTCTTGGCTCTGCCCCTCTCCATTCTTGAGATATGACTTCATCTATGCTGTCAGCAGAGGTGGCGTAAGGGAGTGTAAAAACTGGTTAATTGCTCAGGCCCCTCACTGTATGGAGGACAATCGGGTGTGCATTGTACTGTATGGAGGACTATTTGGAGTGCATTATACTCTATGGAGGACTATGTGGAGTGCATTATACTCTATGGAGGACTATGGTGTGCATTAAACTATATGGAGGACTATGGGGTGTGGATTATACTGTATGGATGACTATTTGGAGTGTATTATACTCTATGGAGGACTATTTGGAGTAGATTATACTATATGGAGGACTATGGGGTGCATTATACTATATGGATGACTATTTGGTGTGCATTATACTCTATGGAGGACTATGTGGACTGCATTATACTCTATGGAGGACTATGGTGTGCATTAAACTATATGGAGGACTATGGGGTGTGCATTATACTGTATGGATGACTATTTGGAGTGCATTATACTCTACGGAGGACTATTTGTAGTAGATTATACTATATGGAGGACTATGGGGTGCATTTAACTACATGGAGGACTATTTGGAGTGAATTATACTCTATGGAGTAGTATGGGATCCATTAAACTATATGAAGGACTATAGAAGTGCATTATACTAAATGGGAGGCAATGTGGGGCCCATTATACTATATACAGTTAGGGCCAGAAATATTTGGACAGTGACACAATTTTCGCGAGTTGGGCTCTGCATGCCACCACATTGGATTTGAAATGAAACCTCTACAACAGAATTCAAGTGCAGATTGTAACGTTTAATTTGAAAGGTTGAACAAAAATATCTGATAGAAAATGTAGGAATTGTACACATTTCTTTACAAACACTCCACATTTTAGGAGGTCAAAAGTAATTGGACAAATAAACATAACCCAAACAAAATATTTTTATGTTCAATATTTTGTTGCAAATCCTTTGGAGGCAATCACTGCCTTAAGTCTGGAACCCATGGACATCACCAAACGCTGGGTTTCCTCCTTCTTAATGCTTTGCCAAGCCTTTACAGCCGCAGCCTTCAGGTCTTGCTTGTTTGTGGGTCTTTCCGTCTTAAGTCTGGATTTGAGCAAGTGAAATGCATGCTCAATTGGGTTTAGATCTGGAGATTGACTTGGCCATTGCAGAATGTTCCACTTTTTGGCACTCATGAACTCCTGGGTAGCTTTGGCTGTATGCTTGGGGTCATTGTCCATCTGTACTATGAAGCGCCGTCCAATCAACTTTGCAGCATTTGGCTGAATCTGGGCTGAAAGTATATCCCGGTACACTTCAGAATTCATCCGGCTACTCTTGTCTGCTCTTATGTCATCAATAAACACAAGTGACCCAGTGCCATTGAAAGCCATGCATGCCCATGCCATCACGTTGCCTCCACCATTTTTTACAGAGGATGTGGTGTGCCTTGGATCATGTGCCGTTCCCTTTCTTCTCCAAACTTTTTTCTTCCTATCATTCTGGTACAGGTTGATCTTTGTCTCATCTGTCCATAGAGTACTTTTCCAGAACTGAGCTGGCTTCTTGAGGTGTTTTTCTGCAAATTTAACTCTGGCCTGTCTATTTTTGGTATTGATGAATGGTTTGCATCTAGATGTGAACCCTTTGTATTTACTGTCATGGAGTTTTCTCTTTACTGTTGACTTAGAGACAGATACACCTACTTCACTGAGAGTGTTCTGGACTTCAGTTGATGTTGTGAACGGGTTCTTCTTCACCAAATTAAGTATGCGGCGATCATCCACCACTGTTGTCATCCGTGGACGCCCAGGCCTTTTTGAGTTCCCAAGCTCACCAGTCAATTCCTTTTTTCTCAGAATGTACCCAACTGTTGATTTTGCTACTCCAAGCATGTCTGCTATCTCTCTGATGGATTTTTTCTTTTTTTTCAGCCTCAGGATGTTCTGCTTCACCTCAACTGAGAGTTCCTTTGACCGCATGTTGTCTGCTCACAGCAACAGCTTCCAAATGCAAAACCACACACCTGGAATCCACCCCTGACCTTTTAACTACTTCATTGATTACAGGTTAACGAGGGAGACGCCTTCAGAGTTAATTGCAGCCCTTAGAGTCCATTGTCCAATTACTTTTGGTCCCTTGAAAAAAAGGACGCTATGCATTACAGAGCTATGATTCCTAAACCCTTTCTCCGATTTGGATGTGGAAACTATCATATTTCAGCTGGGAGTGTGCACTTTCAGCCCATATTATATATATAATTGTATTTCTGACCATGTTTTTGTAAACAGCTAAAATAACAAAACTTGTGTCACTGTCCAAATATTTCTGGCCCTAACTGTAGAAGGCACTGTGTGGGCCATTATAATATTTGGAGGACTATTTAGGGGCCATTGTATTTTATGGAGGACTATATGGGAGCCTTTATACTGCCATTATAATGTATTCAAGCAATTATACAGTGTGAAGGTTTGTGTAGGGTCCATCATACTGTATGGAGGACTGTGTGGGGGAAAATATACAGTTTGTAGGGCTGTGTGGAGGCCAATTTAACTTTTTGAAGGAAAGTGTTGGGTCCATTATACTATGTCTCTGTATGTATGAATGCCTTGGTATGCATGTGCTTCATCCATGCATGTGTTTGTATGTATGTACTCTGTGTATGCATGATACTGTATAGGGAGGGACATATTGATCTATTAGTGATGACTCTGTCCCCATCATTCTTCCTCAGCTGGTGTAATGAGGCTGGGAAACAAGGACCCAAAGTCTTCAATGCTGTCGAATGTTCTCATTTAACGGCCTGAACTCAGCGCATGTAAATGTTTCTGTGTGATGATGCCATTTGCTAGCATTTAGGGACCCACTTTAAACTTTTCCCCAGGACCCCACTTTGTCTTAAACAGGCCCTGACTCTCACTAACTCTAAATCTTGATGTGAATGGAGCACCCGTCACACTGACTACCATGTAGACATCACACAGGTATACAACGTGCTGCAGTCCCTTCAAACAGTGAAGGGGGCAGGTGTTTGAGGTCAGACTTCCACCAATAAGTCGTGTGTAAATCCAGCCTAAACACAAGTTGTTTGCCTATTGTCAAGGGTTGTTGTCCATATAGCTATGGACAGTGGCGAAACTGGAAGCTCATGGCTCCAATCCAAAACTCCCAACAAGGCCCCCAAATATTGCAAGTTTTGAACAGCATTGGTCTTTTCATAAAGGCCAAACGGACTTTTTGGGCCACTTCGACTCCAATACCGATGTGCAATTGCAACCCCTGCACCTATTGTAGTTACACATCTGGCTAAGGGCTTAAATACTATAGCCCACTCTGTATAGCATATCCATTTTAATACATTTAGTCTTCTTAAATAAATTACACTATAATTTCTTCAAGATGTCTTGTTTCGCCGCAATCCCTTCAAGTCGATCAACCGATCGCCCCAACAATGATCTGATTTCGTAGGCGAAGCTGCTAAATTTCCCTGCAGCGGCCACTAGAGGACAAGTGAAGAATTACAAGCGGACTTTGGAATGCAGCTAGTAGCTCTGTTCGCAGTCTTATAGAAGAGGAGCGGGACATATGGAATGAAGATGCCTCCTTTAAGATTCTTTATGGTGTCTAAAATTGATATTTAAATGGCAACTTGATACTATTGAGTCCAAAGTGTACCCCAAACACTAAGAAGTTGCTTTTCTGAGCTGTATATTATGGAGAGGCAAAGATTAAGCCCTGCTCCTGAAACCCTGACTGGATCCCAGTTGCTATGTCATGTCAGCATTACAAACATATTTAACATAATAATGATAAAAATAAAGCATGCACCACGTGCGGATTGTTTCCTCCTCGATGGTGCCGCGGCCAATTGCCGCTCGTCCCTCAGCTATTGTTTCCTTCATTAAAATTGATATCACTAGCGTCCAACAAATCCTATGAAAAACAAACCTGCAAAGAGAGAACCAGATAAGGGCTTAATTATTGAAGTTGCGTCTTTTCCCGGCTTTTCCTCTATGAATGTCACACGAAAGACAAAGGCGAAAAAAAAAAAATGTTACACTTTTTCAGTGGTGGGAACGTCACCGATGAATACAAACGTTCTCATTAACTCTGATTGTGTCCATGTTCCCTTCTACTTTTACTTGGCGTCTTCTCAAAGCAGGATATGAAGGTTTCTATAATCTGGAGAAATGTATGTGACACTAATCCTACACATCATGCAAAGATTTTTTTCCTTCTCTTTTTATTTATTTTTTTTTTTTTCCGAAGGGGAATTATATTGTGGCCATAAAATGCTAGAAGTTTGAATTTTTGTTGATAAATTTGAGATTTTCAATTCACATTCTATTTGATATTTCCGAGACTATGGCCCTGATTCATTGCCTGATTTTTGTCTCATTTTTGTGTTTTTGCACCTCTTTTTTTGTTTGCATCATTCATTATTCTATTTGCGTCTTTTATGAAGTCTGTTTTTTATGTGCCCACCTGTTTTTTTTTTCTTTGTTTGTATCCACTTTGTGGACAAAGTTTAGCAATTCCAGATGTTTTTGCTTGATTCATAAATTGTGACTTTTTAAAAAAGTGGCAAAATTTGGAGTAACACCCCTGTGCTGTATGTTTGAGTCCGTTATTTGGCATGTTTTTTTTTTTTTTTAGATATTTTGCAATGTGTGTGTGTGACTTTTTGTGCTAAAAAGTTGCAAAAACTGTTCAAGAAAAATGGCAATGTTTTTATTCTGCACGAAATTCATGAATCCTGTGCCCCATTTTGAAGAATTTGGCCCAAAAAATGGCAACTAGTGCCACAAAGTTAAAAAGGAAAGTGGCTTTAAAAAACGTAAAACGTATTTTTTATAATACAGTTGCTTGGTACAGTTGCATTATTGATTGCAAAGAAGTAAAGCAGGAACCTGAAAGTTGCAAATACACGTGACCTTCACTGGATCGTCTCTATCAAAATCTTAATATATTGGGTGAATAAAGGTTGTCTGTAATTCACATGACTGCCATTGTCCTGGAGAAATTCCTATTGGAAATATGTAGCATAGACTGTGCGTTGTTCCAGGCTATCATTGAGAAGAACATAAGTATTACGACTTTCCTCAGTTGACTCTCCTATTACTGCAATCCAACCAATCTATTCAGAAATCCCAAAATTTGGGTGACTTGAAATAGAAAAAAATATATTCATTTCGACATGTCTTTTTCCTGGCTGTAGCAGTTATTTTCGCAAAAGGACATCCAAGTTACTTCCATAAAATGGCTTTTAGCATAGACTTGTATTTACCGATCCAACATAACATGGAAGTGATCGACCCTTGAATGGCTGTAGCTAGAGTTGAGCGACCTTGACCTTTTTAGAGTCGAGCCGGGTTTTGCGAAACCCGACTATGTCCAAAGTCGGGTCGAGTGAAATCGGCCGATTATGACGTAAAGTCGGGATCGACCGAAACACGAAACCCAATGCAAGTCAATGGGGCAGCATAGTCGGCAGTGAGTGGGGGCCAGGAAAACACCTAGAGTGGCCATTTTAATGTCAAAACCATCCATTCTTCTTAATGAAGCTTGTCAAGCGTAATTTACCTTATAATAATTGGAAGGCATTTGAAATTGGGGGTCATTTGGCTAAAGTTGTGGGGGGTAGGGCTGGTTCAAGTAATTAGTGGGCCCAGGAAATCTGGACCACGTCACGGCAGTGGAGCAGGGAGAGGTAAGTATTTCAACTTTGCAAGTGCTGTGAACCTGAGCAAGCAGGGGGGGCCCACTCGTTGGCATTGGCACTGGCACAGGGCCCCTCAAAGTACAGCGGTGTGTTTGCACGGCGGGGGCGCCTCCCACCGGCAGCAACACTTTTGCGTACTATGAGAGGCCCTGTGCCAGTGACGTCGCCAACTAGTATTCCTCCCCCCACCTGATGAAGGAACCTGCACTTTCATCTGCACCTTCCTCTTTGTCCCCGTGTAAGGTGGTATGGTATGCGGGAAGAGCAACCTGACTTTCAGCAGGGTCACAATGTTGTTGTGTAGCGTGCACGGGGAATGTTGCGTTATGGGTCAATGTACCAGCAGACTCATCTATCACTGGCTGGGCAATGGGCACGATGAAGTGGAAACACAGATATAGGCCCAAAGAAGAAAGTGGGCTAAATGCAGTTCAAAATTGGTAACACAGGAATAACCAGGGGGCATTGCAGTGGAGGACAACTGGAATGAGAGGCTGACACAGAGAGTAGGGCCAAATCAGTAAGTAGTCGAAATGCAGTTCAAAATTGGCAACCGTAGTAAACAGGCGGCACAGCTTTGTTCAGTGGAGGAGAACAGCAAGGAGTGGCAGACACCGATAGTAGGCCCCAAACCAACTAGTACGCCAAATGCAGTTGTTCCATTTAACCACAATTTAATGAGAGCCTGAAGATAGAAGCTCAGGAAAGGCAACCTGGGGAACACCTTGGAGTGTAACACACCATCTCTCTCCACCCCATACCCATTTTGTATGGCCTAATGCAGTGTACTTTTCTACAACTACTAAACGAGAGTCGGAAGACCGAAGCAATGGCAAGGAAACCTGGGGAACACCTTAGAGTGTAACACACCCTCTCTCTACACCCCATACCCAATTTGAAGGCCTAATGCAGTGTAGTTTCCAAGAACTACTAAACGAGAGCCGGAAGATCGAAGCTCAGGAAAGGCAACCTGGGGAACACCTTGGAGTGTAACACACCCTCTCGCTACACCCCATACCCAATTTGAAGGCCTAATGCAGCGTAGTTTCCGACAACTACTAAACGAGAGCCGGAATATCGAAGCTCAGGAAAGGCAACCTGGGGAACACCTTGGAGTGTAACACACCCTCTCTCTACGCCCCATACCCAATTTGTAGGCCTAATGCAGCGTAGTTTCCGACAACTACTAAACGAGAGCCGGAATATCGAAGCTCAGGAAAGGCAACCTGGGGAACACCTTGGAGTGTAACACACCCTCTCTCTACACCCCATACCCAATTTGAAGGCCTAATGCAGTGTAGTTTCCAAGAACTACTAAACGAGAGCCGGAAGATCGAAGCTCAGGAAAGGCAACCTGGGGAACACCTTGGAGTGTAACACAACGTCTCTCTACACGACGGAAGGGCTGATTCTTAGGAAGGAAGGCTGTTGGAAATAAGCATTGCGCGTCCGAGGGTGATTATATTCTTATTAGGTATATACTCACCCTCGGACGCGCCCTGCTTCTTTATTTGGAATGAATGTTTATTTGCAATGTGGTGTTGACTTTCTCTATTATTTTGGTAATTAATGATTTTATTATTTTCATTATTTTGCATCTTCTCGGCAATAATATAAAGAAGACGCGACAGGACAACACTCGGTGGATGCCATATGTGTGTTTTCAATTTAAAAAAACTTTCAGTTAACTACTTGCAGGAGAAAGTAATTGTAGCTGGTGGCCATTTTTAGTACTGTACCAGATTAGAGTTGTGTGTTTGTTTTTAATGTTAAAATGTCTGCATTTGATATCTCACCAGTATTTTCTTTTTTATAAGCAAAATACTTATTTTTATATTTTCTGATGTTGGTTCCAGGGGTACACGGCCAGCAGTGCCCTGGTCAGTGTAGTAGTAGTTGAAAGAATGGACCGCAGACAGGCATCGAAGGCCTAAAATAATAACACATGGCTGTAGGCAATTTTAAATTGGTTCCAGGGGTACACGGACAGCAGTGGTGTGGTCAGTGGAGGCCTAGTGGAAGGAGTGACCGCAGACAGGCATCGAAGGCCTAAAATAATAACACATGGCTGTAGGCAATTTTAAATTGGTTCCAGGGGTACACGGGCAGCAGTGACCTGGTCAGTGTAGTAGTAGTTGAAAGAATGGACCGCAGACAGGCATCGAAGGCCTAAAATAAAAAAATTGGGCTGGCTGTAGGCAATTTTAAATTGGTTCCAGGGGTACACGGGCAGCAGTGACCTGGTCAGTGTAGTAGTAGTTGAAAGAATGGACCGCAGACAGGCATCGAAGGCCTAAAATAAAAAAATTGGGCTGGCTGTAGGCAATTTTAAATTGGTTCCAGGGGTACACGGGCAGCAGTGGTGTGGTCAGTGGAGGCCTAGTGGAAGGAGTGACCGCAGACAGGCATCGAAGGCCTAAAATAATAACACATGGCTGTAGGCAATTTTAAATTGGTTCCAGGGGTACACGGGCAGCAGTGACCTGGTCAGTGTAGTAGTAGTTGAAAGAATGGACCGCAGACAGGCATCGAAGGCCTAAAATAAAAAAATTGGGCTGGCTGTAGGCAATTTTAAATTGGTTCCAGGGGTACACGGGCAGCAGTGGTGTGGTCAGTGGAGGCCTAGTGGAAGGAGTGACCGCAGACAGGCATCGAAGGCCTAAAATAATAACACATGGCTGTAGGCAATTTTAAATTGGTTCCAGGGGTACACGGGCAGCAGTGACCTGGTCAGTGTAGTAGTAGTTGAAAGAATGGACCGCAGACAGGCATCGAAGGCCTAAAATAAAAAAATTGGGCTGGCTGTAGGCAATTTTAAATTGGTTCCAGGGGTACACGGGCAGCAGTGGTGTGGTCAGTGGAGGCCTAGTGGAAGGAGTGACCGCAGACAGGCATCGAAGGCCTAAAATAATAACACATGGCTGTAGGCAATTTTAAATTGGTTCCAGGGGTACACGGGCAGCAGTGACCTGGTCAGTGTAGTAGTAGTTGAAAGAATGGACCGCAGACAGGCATCGAAGGCCTAAAATAAAAAAATTGGGCTGGCTGTAGGCAATTTTAAATTGGTTCCAGGGGTACACGGGCAGCAGTGGTGTGGTCAGTGGAGGCCTAGTGGAAGGAGTGACCGCAGACAGGCATCGAAGGCCTAACATAACAAACTTGGGCTGGCTGTAGGCACTTTTAAATTGGTTCCAGGGGTACACGGGCAGCAGTGGTCTGGTCAGTGGAAGTCTAGTGGAAGGAGTGACCGCAGACAGGCTTCGAAGGCCTAACATAACAAAATTGGGCTGGCTGTAGGCACTTTAAATTGGTTCCAGGGGTACATGGGCAGCAGTGTATGGTCAGTGGAAGTCTAGTGGAAGGAGTGACGGCAGACAGTCTTCGAAGGCCTAACATAACAAAATTGGGCTGACTGTAGGCACTTTTAAATTGGTTCCAGGGTAACACGGCCAGCAGTGGCCTGGTCAGTGTAGTAGTTGTAGAAAGAAGGGACCGCAGACAGGCTTCGAAGGCCTAACATAACAAAAATGTCAAAACAATGGTATTGTCAGTGCCAGGCATTGAAGGATGTCAGCGGCTAGACTACACATTGGTGAAGCTGTGAGAGATAATTTTGCTAGTGGTAGAGCACTGTTTGAGCTGGGGGGGGGAACTGTCTTGTGGCCGGCGGTACAGGCACAGGGCCCCTCATATTACAACGGTGTGTCTGACGTTGGGTGCGCACCACCACCGCCAGAGACACTTTATTGTACTATGAGGGACCCAGTGGCAGTGCCGTCGACCAAAAGCGGCCACACCCACCTCTTCAGACAAACAGCACTCTCAAGGGTCCAAGCGCAAAGTGGCGATAGCACGGCCCCGTGTGGGGAGTTTGGCCATTTCGTGAGGTGGAAACATGTCGTATGCTGGACAATCAGGTGAAGAAAATTACGAGATTGGAAAAGTCATTCAGAATAGTCCACAGGCAAGACCTTTTCATAGGAAAGCTAGGTGTCAACCGGGCAGGGTGGGGCAAAAGATTTTGAAATCCAGTTGTGGTTCATTTTAATGAAGGTTAGATCATCTACATTTTGGGTAGCCAGACGAGTCCTTTTTTCTGTTAGTATTGAACCTGCAGCACTGAATACTCTTTCTGATAGGACACTAGCTGCCGGGCAAGCAAGCTCCTGCAATGCATATTCTGCCAATTCTGGCCAGGTGTCTAATTTGGATGCCCAGTAATCAAATGGGAATGACGGTTGAGGGAGAACGTCGATAAGGGATGAAAAATAGTTTGTAACCATACTGGACAAATGTTGTCTCCTGTCACTTTGAATTGATGCTGCAGTACCTGTCCTGTCTGCGGTCATAGAAAAATCACTCCACAACCTGGTCAGAAAACCCCTCTGTCCAACGCCACTTCTGATTTCTGCCCCTCTAACACCTCTGGTCTGCTGGCCCCTGGAGCTCGTGTGAGAACGATCACGGGCGCTGTGTGCAGGGAATGCCAGAAGCAAACGGTCAACAAGAGTTGATTGTTTTGTTGCTAATATTAGTTCCAAGTTCTCATGTGGCATAATATTTTGCAATTTGCCTTTATAGCGAGGATCAAGGAGGCAGGCCAACCAGTAATCGTCATCGTTCATCATTTTTGTAATGCGTGTGTCCCTTTTGAGGATACGCAAGGCATAATCCGCCATGTGGGCCAAAGTTCCCGTTGTCAAATCTGCGGTTGTGCTTGGTTGAGGGGCAGTTGCAGGCAAATCTACGTCACTTGTGTCCCTCAAAAAACCAGAACCCGGCCTTGCCACGCCACCAATTTCCCGTGCCCCCGGGAAAGCTTCCTCATTAAAAATATACTCATCCCCATCATCCTCCTCATCCTCCACCTCCTCTTCGCCCGGTACCTCGTCATGTACACTGCCCTGACCAGACAATCGCTGACTGTCATCAAGGCTTTCCTCTTCCTCTGGTGCAGACGCCTGATCCTTTATGTGCGTCAAACTTTGCATCAGCAGACGCATTAGGGGGATGCTCATGCTTATTATGGCGTTGTCTGCACTAACCAGCCGTGTGCATTCCTCAAAACACTGAAGGACTTGACACATGTCTTGAATCTTCGACCACTGCACACCTGACAACTCCATGTCTGCCATCCTACTGCCTGCCCGTGTATGTGTATCCTCCCACAAAAACATAACAGCCCGCCTCTGTTCGCACAGTCTCTGAAGCATGTGCAGTGTTGAGTTCCACCTTGTTGCAACGTCTATGATTAGGCGATGCTGGGGAAGGTTCAAAGAACGCTGATAGGTCTGCATACGGCTGGAGTGTACAGGCGAACGGCGGATATGTGCGCAAAGTCCACGCACTTTGAGGAGCAGGTCGGATAACCCCGGATAACTTTTCAGGAAGCACTGCACCACCAGGTTTAAGGTGTGAGCCAGGCAAGGAATGTGTTTCAGTTGGGAAAGGGAGATGGCAGCCATGAAATTCCTTCCGTTATCACTCACTACCTTGCCTGCCTCAAGATCTACAGTGCCCAGCCACGACTGCGTTTCTTGCTGCAAGAACTCGGACAGAACTTCCGCGGTGTGTCTATTGTCGCCCAAACACTTCATAGCCAATACAGCCTGCTGACGTATGCCAGTAGCTGCCCCATAATGGGAGACCTGGTGTGCAACAGTGGCAGGTGCGGATGGAGTGTTTGTGCGACTGCGGTCTGTGGACGAGCTCTTGCTTCTGCAGGAGGACGAGGAGGAGGAGGAGGAGGGGGTGCGAACGGCTACAGACAACTGTTTACTAGACCGTGGGCTAGGCAGAACTGTCCCAAACTTGCTGTCCCCTGTGGACCCTGAATCCACCACATTTACCCAGTGTGCCGTGATGGACACGTAACGTCCCTGGCCATGCCTACTGGTCCATGCATCTGTTGTCAGGTGCACCTTTGTGCTCACAGATTGCCTGAGTGCATGGACGATGCGCTCTTTAACATGCTGGTGGAGGGCTGGGATGGCTTTTCTGGAAAAAAAGTGTCGACTGGGTAGCTCGTAGCGTGGTACAGCGTAGTCCATCAGGTCTTTGAAAGCTTCGCTTTCAACTAACCGGTAGGGCATCATCTCTAACGAGATTAGTCTAGCTATGTGGGCGTTCAAACCCTGTGTACGCGGATGCGAGGCTAAGTATTTCCTTTTTCTAACCATAGTCTCATGTAGGGTGAGCTGGACTGGAGAGCTGGAGATCGTGGAACTAGCGGGGGTGCCGGTGGACATGGCAGACTGAGAGACGGTGGGAGATGGTATTGTTGCCGCCGGTGCCCTAGATGCAGTGTTTCCTACTACGAAACTGGTGATTCCCTGACCCTGACTGCTTTGGCCTGGCAAAGATACCTGCACAGATACAGCAGGTGGTGCGCTAAATGGTGGTCCTACACTGCCGGAAGGGATGTTGCGTTGATGACTAGCTTCATTGGCCGAGGGTGCAACAACCTTAAGGGACGTTTGGTAGTTAGTCCAAGCTTTCAAATGCATGGTGGTTAAATGTCTATGCATGCAACTAGTATTGAGACTTTTCAGATTCTGACCTCTGCTTAAGGAAGTAGAACATTTTTGACAGATGACTTTGCGCTGATCAATTGGATGTTGTTTAAAAAAATGCCAGACTGCACTCTTTCTAGCATCGGATACCTTTTCAGGCATTGCAGACTGAGCTTTAACCGGATGGCCACGCTGTCCTCCACCAGGTTTTGGCTTTGCCACGCGTTTTGGGCAAGATACGGGCCCGGCAGATGGAACCTGTGGCGATGTTGATGCCTGCTGCGGCCCCTCCTCCTCCTCTGCTTCAGAACTGCTGCCGCCTGCACCCTGTTCCCCCAATGGCTGCCAATCGGGGTCAAGAACTGGGTCATCTAATAACTCTTCTTGTACCTCCTGCGCAACTTCGTCTGTGTCACCGTGTCGTTCGGTGGTATAGCGTTCGTGATGGGGCAACATAGTCTCATCAGGGTCTGATTCTTGATCAGCACCCTGCGAGGGCAATGTTGTGGTCTGAGTCAAAGGACCAGCATAGTAGTCTGGCTGTGGCTGTGCGTCAGTGCACTCCATGTCAGATTCAATTTGTAATGGGCATGGACTGTTAACTGCTTCACTTTCTAAGCCAGGGACGGTATGTGTAAAGAGCTCCATGGAGTAACCCGTTGTGTCGCCTGCTGCATTCTTCTCTGTTGTTGTTTTTGCTGAAGAGGACAAGGAAGTGACTTGTCCCTGACCGTGAACATCCACTAACGACGCGCTGCTTTTACTTTTACCAGTTTCACGAGATGAGGCAAAAGAGCTAGAGGCTGAGTCAGCAAGATAAGCCAAAACTTGCTCTTGCTGCTCCGGCTTTAAAAGCGGTTTTCCTAATCCCAGAAAAGGGAGCGTTCGAGGCCTTGTGTAGCCGGACGACGAACTTGGCTCCACAGCTCCAGACTTAGGTGCAATATTTTTTCCCCCACGACCACCTGATGCTCCACCACTACCACTACCCTCATTACCAGCTGACAATGAACGCCCCCGGCCACGACCTCTTCCACTAGACTTCCTCATTGTTTTAAAAACGTAACCAAACTAACGTTATTTGTTGCAGTCACACAACTTACACGGTGAGCTATAACTTCTGTATGATTTAGCTACCCCTTTACAGGTTGGTGAGACCACAGCGAAAATCAGGCCCAATGTTACACACTCTTTTTTTGGTGGCTGCAAATTAGAGAGATGCCCCACACGCAGGACTGTCACTGAAGCACAAATGTTAATATTAATGTCACACTATTATTTTTTTTTTATTTTTATTTTTTTCAGGAACACTTTAGAAACCCCCCAAAAAAAAAAAAATAGATTTTTGCAGGGAGAATTTAGAAAACAAATGTAACAAACTATATGCTTTCTATGGGCCACTGAGTGAGAGATGACGCACACAGGAATCAGGAGTGGCACACAAGCCCAGAGGCCAATATTTTTCTACCAATGATTGATGGAGTTATTTTCTCTGGTAGATTTTGGAACCCAAATCAAGGAAAAAAAATGTAGGCTTTCTATGGACCACAATTGGAGAGAGAGAGAGAGAGAGATGGCACACCCAGGAGTCAAGACTGGCACACAAGCAGAAAGGCCAATATTAATCTCCCACTGTTTTTTTTGGTTGTTTTTTTTTTTTTTTTTTTTTCAGGGAGACTTTAGAAAAAAAAATAATAAAAAAAATATGATTTTATCAGGAAGAATTTAGAAACCAAATAAAATAAAATGATTTTTTCAGGGAGAATTTAGAAAACAAATAAAACCAAAAATAGGCGTTCTATGGCCCACTGACTGAGAGATGACGCACACAGGAGTCAGGAGTGGCACACAAACCCAGAGGCCAATATTTTTCTACCAATGATTGATGTAGTTATTTTCTCTGGTAGATTTTAGAACCCAAATCAAGGAAAAAAAATATAGGCTTTCTATGGACCACAATTGGAGAGAGAGAGAGAGAGAGAGAGAGAGAGAGAGAGAGAGAGAGAGATGGCACACCCAGGAGTCAAGACTGGCACACAAGCAGAAAGGCCAATATTAATCTCCCACTGTTTTTTTGGTTGTTTTTTTTTTTTTTTTTTTTCAGGGAGACTTTAGAAATAAAAATAATAAAAAAAATATGATTTTATCAGGAAGAATTTAGAAACCAAATAAAATAAAATGATTTTTTCAGGGAGAATTTAGAAAACAAATAAAACCAAAAATATGCGTTCTATGGCCCACTGACTGAGAGAGAGAGAGAGATGGAACGCTTAGTACTGGCACACAAGCCCAAAGGGCAATATTAATCTCCCTTTTTTTTTCCAGGGAGAATTTCTGAAACCCAAAAAAAAAATAAAATAGGCTTTCTATGGCCCACTATTTGTGAGAGAGATGGGACGCTCAGGACTGGCACAGATGGCACGCTCAGGACTGGCACAGAAGCCCAGAGGCCAATATTAATCTCCCTTTTTTTCTGGGAGAATTTATAAAACCAAAAAAATATTTAAATAGGCTTTCTATGGCCCACTATTTGTGAGAGAGATGGCACGCTCAGGACTGGCACAGATGGCACGCTCACAACTGGCACACAAGCCCAGAGGCCAATATTAATCTCCCTTTTTTCAGGGAAAATTTATAAAACCAAAAAAAAAATTAAATAGGCTTTCTATGGCCCACTATTTGTGAGAGAGATGGCACGCTCAGGACTGGCACAGATGGCACGCTCACAACTGGCACACAAGCCCAGAGGCCAATATTAATCTCCCTTTTTTCAGGGAAAATTTATAAAACCAAAAAAAAAATTAAATAGGCTTTCTATGGCCCACTATTTGTGAGAGAGATGGCACGCTCAGGACTGGCACAGATGGCACGCTCACAACTGGCACACAAGCCCAGAGGCCAATATTAATCTCCCTTTTTTCAGGGAAAATTTATAAAACCAAAAAAAAAATTAAATAGGCTTTCTATGGCCCACTATTTGTGAGAGAGATGGGACGCTCAGGACTGGCACAGATGGCACGCTCAGGACTGGCACAGAAGCCCAGAGGCCAATATTAATCTCCCTTTTTTTCAGGGAGAATTTATAAAACCCAAAAAAAAAATTAAATAGGCTTTCTATGGCCCACTATTTGTGAGAGAGATGGGACGCTCAGGACTGGCACAGATGGCACGCTCAGGACTGGCACAGAAGCCCAGAGGCCAATATTAATCTCCCTTTTTTTCAGGGAGAATTTATAAAACCCAAAAAAAAATAAAATAGGCTTTCTATGGCCCACTATTTGTGAGAGAGATGGCACACTCAGGACTGGCACACAAGCCCAAAGGCCAATATTAATCTCCCACTGTATTTTTATCAGGGAGAATTTATACACCCCACAAAAAAAAATACAGAAAAATGAAAAGGCTTTCTATGGCCCACTATGTGAGAGAGATGGCACACACAGGGATGGCACTCTAGCAGAAATGCCAAATTGCCAATCTTAATCTCCCACCAAAAAAAAAAAAAAAAAAAAAACAGGGAATGTCCTACAATTACTATCTCCCTGCCTGCAGTAATCTCAGCCAGGTATGGCAGGCAGCTACTATCTCCCTGCCTGCAGTAATCTCAGCCAGGTATGGCAGGCAGCAATAAGGAGTGGACTGATGCACAAATGAAATAAAAAGTGTGGACAAACAAAAAAGATAGCTGTGCAGAAAGGAAGGAACAAGAGGATTTGTGCTTTGAAAAAAGCAGTTGGTTTGCACAGCGGCGTACACACAGCAATGCAGCTATCAGGGAGCCTTCTAGGGCAGCCCAATGAGCTACAGCACTGAGGGGAAAAAAAAAAAAAAAAAAAATTCCACTGTCCCTGCACACCGAGGGTGGTGTTGGACAGTGCAAATCGCTGCAGCACAAGCGGTTTTGTGGTTAATGGACCCTGCCTAACGCTATCCCTGCTTCTGACAAAGCGGCAGCAACCTCTCCCTAAGCTCAGATCAGCAGCAGTAAGATGGCGGTCGGCGGGAACGCCTCTTTATAGCCCCTGTGACGTCGCAGACAGCAAGCCAATCACTGCAATGCCCTTCTCTAAGATGGTGGGGACCAGGACCTATGTCATCACGCTGCCCACACTCTGCGTTTACCTTCATTGGCTGAGAAATGGCGCTTTTCGCGTCATTGAAACGCGACTTTGGCGCGAAAGTCGCGTACCGCATGGCCGACCCCGCACAGGGGTCGGATCGGGTTTCATGAAACCCCGACTTAGCCAAAAGTCGGCGACTTTTGAAAATGTTCGACCCGTTTCGCTCAACCCTAGCTGTAGCAGCTCTGAAGCATCAAAGCATGGATTCCATCAGACCTCTAAAGATGCCATGTACTACATGGCGTGAAAAGGTCTTGTAAGTTGCTCTCTGTACAGCCTCAATGGATTGGCCTTATTTTAGCTGCACATGCTATAAATTATCCATCAGATTGAGATCTGGAGAATTGGGAGACAAATTATCAACTTGATTTCTTTATCATGTTTCACAAACCATTCCTAAGCAATTTTTGCAGTGTGGCCGAACATTGCTCAGATCATCTTCTTCCCGTAGAGCATTTGGTGCCATCTCTCCCCCAAGTAAGTGCTGCGCACGCATCCAACCACCGACCTTCTTCCATTGCTTCATAGTCCAATTCTCATGCTCACTTACCCATTGTGGTGTCCACCACCGATCGCGCTACAGCTACACAGCCCCAAGGAAACTGCGATGCTCTGCATGTTCTGCTATATTTCTATCCTAACTAGCAGGAACTTTTTCAGCAATTGGTACTAGAGAAGTTCTTCTTTGGGTTCAGATCACACTGACCAGCCTTCGTTCCCCACGCACATCAATGACCCTCTCATCGGTTTAATTGTTGCCCTTCTTTGGACCTCTTTTGTCTATTCTAGATGTTGGTCTGGGACCAACCATTGTAGACCAGGAATACCCAATAAGACCTGCTGTTTTGGCAATGTTCTCACCTACTCATGTAAGCATCATAGCTTGGCCCTCGTCAGAGTCACTTAGACCTTTATGCTTGCCCATTTTTCCTGCTTACGGCACATCAACATCTAGAATAAACAATTCCCACCTTCCTTAATATATCTTATTCCTGATGTGTACCATCGGGACCCCATAGAGTTTGTATGCTCTCCTCCTGTTTGCACGGGTTTCTCCTGGGTTCTCCAATTTCCTCCCATATTCCAAAGACATACTGATAAGTAATTTAGATTGTAGGCCCCAATAGGACGGTGATGATGATGTCTTTAAAGCACTACAGAAAATTATTGGCGTTATATGTGAGTCATTGCACTTGGTTAAAGCATCTCGCGAAAATTCAACAAGAAACTCAAGTTACTAACAAAGTAAAAATCACAGGAAGTGTTAAAAAATGTTTACAAAAAATAGTTCTAGTCTTACACAGTAAAGCAGAGTCTTGAGGACCATTTTAGCAGCAGTGGTGACAGGTCGCAACTTCAGGAACTACGACGTCCAGCTTTGAAGTGCTACCAGTGCCTATAATCAACTGGGTGTCAGTATGCATTGCCCCTCGCTGTGATCTGAATGAACTCCGGGTGAAGACAGCCATCGTCAAGCTTGACATAACTTAGCACACGTGTTCTTTACGGCTTATGCCATATATACCCGCTCTCGAGCAGTGTGAGAGGTTTCTTGTATCCAACACGGTGTTCGTCAGCTGGAAAACATTTACAAAGAGAGCAATGCAATATGGCTGCACTTTAAGACCTGGCAATTACCATAATTCTACATTTTAAGTATTTATAACATATGCACCATATATTTTATCACCTTTTACGTTTAATATGTACTGAAAGTTACAAGAAGAGCCAAACTGTCTGACTAGCTGCAATTAAATCAGTACAATAGTGGGTTGGGTGAAGTCACACAGAAGCCACTTTATGTGCTATTTATGTCTGGTTAATAATTGGAAAGTGATTTACCAACCTAGATACGTATATTTAGTTCCACAAACCTAATAAATACAAGCATAAGTTAAAATATCAACATGTTATCGCTCAGAGTGTTCTCTGTCCCTTAAATATTGAAGGCATCTGGGACAGGAAACCTGCGTACAATTCTTAGAATCCATGAAGGACTTAAGAAAGTGAGCCCTCAATGCTCAGAATAATCTGCAGTGTGTGTACAAGAGGTATAAAACTATATCAAGCCATTAAGTGACTATATGGCATTTGACCAAAAATTGGCAGCAGCAGCATGGAGGACATTATCCAACAGTACTGAGCATTGTAACTGTGAATCCAACTCTGGGGGAAGCTAAAACATCAATTCTGAGAGTTTTTCTGCTACTCTCACATTGTGTTCTTCCCTTCTGCTCCGACACCTCCATAGATTTCAACAGGCAGTTGTAATCTGATCCCTTAGTGAGCTTACAGTCTGTATTGTCTCGAACAAGATGGATTTTAACTAGGGATGGGCATGGTAAAGTTTGGGGTTCGTACCAAATATCTAGTGTCCATGCACAGGTCCTGAACACGGACTTCTCTGTGTTTTCTGGGGCAGCTGTGGGTTGCTACTTTTAGGCTGGGGAGAGCCAATGTCCATGGCCCCTTCCCAGTCTGGGAATAACAGCACCCATCTGTCTGCTTTAGCTTGGCTGGTTGTCAAAAATAGGGGGGGGGGACCCCACACCATTTTTTTTAGTTATTTGTTAAAATAATTAAAAAATACGGATTAAGGACCCCTTTATTTTTGATAACCCACCAATATAAAGATGACAGCAGGGAGCTGCAGGTTACCTGCACTACTAGGCAAAAATAAATGGGTGCCCACGCATTTTTTTAATTTTACCTACTGCACAGGCACCAGCTGTTGAATACTCTCATCATCTTGCACCTGTTCTCGCTGCTTTCAGCAAGACCAGGAGTACGATGATGAGAGTAGTACTCTCATCAGCCGGCACCTGTGACTGGAAGTAAGCTTTTTACCGCTGGTCAGAGCTACTGGCTCGCACGCTGTCATCAGTTCTACAACCGCCAGTGTTTCTCGTGCTGTCACACTGATAAAAGCGTGGGAAACAGCGGATGTTCGGGGCCCCCATTCATTTAAACGGAGTTTGGGTTCGAGTTCGGTGGAGAAGAGAACATAATCCTTATGCTAAGTATCTGTTCTTATTTTTCTATTTATTTTTTGGGTTCCTCTGTCTTGTTGACGAACTTTTGGATCCCAGGCAACCCCTTTAAAGGAGTTGTCCTGCCTTAGGCTACAAGTCTGCAGTCACTCTGTGTGACTGCAGGCTTGTGAATCCTCACATCTTGTGCACTGCACGCTGTGAGGATTCTCCAGTGTCGGGAGCAGGCACTCATGTTACCACTAGTATGCAATTTACATACTTCTGGCCACATTCTGACTAGACGTGCCATGTCTAGTTGGCACGCGACTGCATGTATGAAATTTGACTCTCCTGTCATCGGCACCAGAAAATCCTCACAGCACGCAATGTTAGAGATGTGATGATGTGAAGTCTGCAGTCACGTAGAGTGATTGTTGACTTGTAGCCTACGGTCGAACAACCTTCTTTACGTCTGTCAGAAAGAATATGGCTTAAACCATTTTTAAGATGCACTTACCCATTAAATTAGATGCACTTACTAAGATTGCACGCTACTGTACTCTACTCTAACCTACAGACAAGCCATCTTTGGAATTTAAAGGGGTTTTCCACTCTCATAAAATCATGTCATATTCTAGCTATCCTATTTCTTTGACCCCAACCGATCCTGAAGATGGAAAGAATGGAGCACTAGCAAAGCTTTGCATTGGACATCCGACTGTTTCGGGAACTATATTCAGCCCCACTAACATAAAGAGCTGTGTTGCAGTTCTCCTGTACAGGCAGATGACCTGGGGCTGCTGCGCAGGACAGAGACAGTAAAGGGACTGCGGCAACGCTGGATTCCCTTTATTCTCCACATTGATGGGAAACTCAGAGAACAGACCTCCTCTGTTCATAAAGTGATGACATGTCCTAGTGCAACTTTTTGCCATGAGTCTAGGGGAGTTAATGATTCTCTTTGTGTAGGATTCCAGATGGTGCAAGGAGACTAATAAGCCAGGGAATATTCTGCATACCTTTATGAAATTGGAAAATATGTTTAATTCTGGGGTTATACAGTGATGTCAATTTATGATTGATCAAAGACCCATCTTAGCCCCACCTTATTGACCTGTTCAAAAATATTTAATCCACCCCCTAAGCCTCTGTGGCTAATTTCAATTCTTGAAGTATTGCCTGCCAAACATAAAAAAGAAGCCATTGAATTCAATGCCCCCAAGAGAATAGATTACAAGTGAACATTGATTCTCCCTCATGAAGCTCGACAGGTGCTCTTTAAGACAGTTTTACTGTTATGTCTCACTGTATTTATGGTGTCTGCTATATGGACTGTGCTTTGGACTCTGTATTATTATTGTTTGCCTGTTGTTTTTAGTTCTCCCCTGAAACTGAAGGAACACGACTTTTATAGTGCATAGAAATGTGTGCAAGTTTAGCTGCCAGCAATTACGATGATCCCAACGGTACTCATATATTCATATTATTGTATACAGTATATGTATTTATTCATTTATATACATATATATAGAAGAGGCGAAGACCCCCTGTATGGGAATCAGCGTATGTGACCTAGGCTGTGCGGTGAAACTCCAGATTACATCCCTTTCCAGTGTCCTCAACACGTCCGTTTACCCACCACCCTCGGATCCTTCAGACAGAACTTGAAAACCCATCTCTTCAGGAAAGCCTACAGCCTGCAATAACCATCGTGCCGCCTCACCTGCACCGGAGCTACCGCCTCACCACTACCAGAGCTTCCAAGTCACCACCACCAGAGCTGCCGACTCACCACCACCAGAGCACCAGCCTCATCACTACCAGAGCTGCCGCCTCACAACCACCATATCTGCCGCCTCACCACTACCAGAGCTTCCAAGTCACCACCACCAGAGCTGCCACCTCACCACCACCAGAGCACCAGCCTCATCACTACCAGAGCTGCCGCCTCACAACCATCATATCTGCCGCCTCACCACTACCATATCTGCCACCTCACAACCACCACAGCTGCCGCATCACCACCACCAGAGCACCAGCCTCATCACTACCAGAGCTGCCGCCTCACAACCACCATATCTGCCGCCTCACAACCACCATATCTGCCGCCTCACAACCACCAGAGCTGCTGCATCACCACCACTAGAGCTTCCAAGTCACCACCACCATGGCTGCCACCTCACCACCACCAGAGCTGCTGCCTCACAACCACCAGATCTGCCGCCTCACAACCACCAGAGCTGCCGCATCACCACCACCAGAGCTGCCGCATCACCACCACCAGAGCTGCCGCCTCACCACCACCAGAGCTGGTGCCTCACAACTACCAGATCTGCCGCCTCACAACCAGCAGAGCTGCCGCCTCACCACCACCAGAGCTGCCGCCTCACAATCACCAGATCTGCCGCCTCACAACCACCAGAGCTGCCGCATCACCATCACCAGAGCTGCCGCACCCCGACCTTCTGTCTCTTCCCCATTTTCCCGTAGAATGTAAGTCCGCAAGGACAGGGTCCTTCTCTCTGTACCAGTCTGTGAATTTGACTACTGTAAACGATATCTATAACTCTATATGTAACCCCTTCTCATGTACAGCACCATGGAATTAATGGTGCTATATAAATAAATAATAATAAAATAATAATAATACTATGCACAATTATAGTTCGTTGAAAGAGTTATTAAAACTTTTTAAAGGTGTTGTCTAATTCTATAGATTTATTAATCGCAAGAGAAAGTTGGTCCAAAAAGGATTTCTCACTCTGGAGGACTCAATTTGTCCATACATTGCATAAGCAGCCTATTAATTTCAATAGGAATGGTGTAATTCTTCACTTGCCCTGTGGAAGTGCTGTAGGAAAATTGAACACTTAACTTATCATTAGAGAGGAGCAAATGGCTTCAGGGCAAACAGAATTCACCTCCAATTCTTTTGTGATGTGATTCCACAGATCCAGCAAAATAGCTCACCTGTCTTTTTTGGTCTGTTCACCAATGCGGTTTTCACTCAGACATTCTTGGTGGCCTCCGACACCCAAGATATTTGGGGTCTACTATGCTGGCTAATGTCATAATGTGATAACATCATGACCAAATGACAACAAAGATGCCGGGCACTGGAAGACGTCGATGATGGTCCAGTGTAGACCGCACTGGTGACCGAACCGCACTGGAAGATGCCGATGATGGTCTAGTGTAGACCGCACTGGTGACCAAACCGCACTGGAAGACGTCGATGATAGTCCAGTGTAGACCGCACTGGTGACCGAATCACACAGGAAGACGTCGATGATGGTCCAGTATAGACGGCATGGTGACCAAACCGCACTGGAAGATGCAGATGATGGTCTAGTGTAGACCGCACTGGTGACCAAACCGCACTGGAAGACGTCGATGATGGTCCAGTGTAGACCGCACTGGTGACCGAACCACACAGGAAGACGTCGATGATGGTCCAGTGTAGACCGCACTGGTGACCGAACCACACAGGAAGACGTCGATGATGGTCCAGTGTAGACGGCATGGTGACCAAACCGCACTGGAAGACATCGATGATGGTCCAGTGTATACCACACTGGTGACCGAACCAAAGATGACTACTTGTCCACAGCGTGGCTGTGCTGTGGGTGAGATTTTTTTTTTTTTAACATATGTTTGTTATGCTCTGGGGTCTAGAGAGAGCTCAGGGCAAAATAGTGTACATTCGATTTGAATCAAATAAACTCAAAGTACGTCGAACTTCCTGGGCAAATTCGGGAGTTGTTCATTCCCCATTTTGGCAAATTTGCTCATCACGATCTGTGGTTGATCCACAGATCACAACTGATCGCTGCGGTACAACTTGTGATTGGCTCACAAACGATGATTTCTTCTAACCAAAAAGCAATGTTGTCAGATTGACCCTTTCAAGTCAACTAATGCCAATCCACTGGGCCTGTATATACAGTAACTTATATCTCTACCACTTTCAGGTGATTAGTAGTAACCTCATGCTAACATATTATAAACCAAGAAATTCTTGGAAACGAACGTCAGAGCTGTCAATCACGGTGTGGACTTTAGACTCATTGAACACTCCCTTCAATTACTACCAAAAGAATTCCTCTAATAACCACAGGTATTTGCTTTCTTTCTGTGCAGCTGGCTATAAAAATGAGATAACCTTTGGCCACAATTGTCCATTTCAATAGATTTGTCCAAATTGGTTATGTTATGGTCGTGCTATTAAATGATTGTGCTGCATTGGGGTTCAAATCTTGCAAATCCCATTATTCAACAGAATGAAGGGGTGAATGTCATGGGCCCTTAATTGTAGATAAGTCTGGTAATGTAACTCAAATGAATGGGATTGCTCAGTAACTGTCCTACAGTATCATTTGCTTGGAGGAGGGTGCTGTGTTGGATATTACAGTGAACGGGTGCAGCATGGTGACCATGATGGCCTCTTTCTGGGGTTTCGAAGTGGAGATCCCAGTGATCATATATCGGTCACTCAGAGATAGCTCTTAGCCAACAGCTTTCTCTTCAGACTCCTTCATACTATAGATGAGTGAACCTATTTGATGCAAAATTAAATGATTCTCGAATTTTAGGAACTTTGCTGAATTTGGCAAATTCAAACAATTTTTGGTTCAAGATGATTCAAGTGAATCTTCATAAAAATGTTGACCACCATTTTTCATAAAGCTGAAGATTCACAAGAACTCAGGTACAGCAGCTGCACAGGCTTCCCCTTAATGCCTTGCAGCTATCACATTACATGGTATAGCACAAACAATTAAAAATGACTTTCATAGCCTGTATAAAAGCCGAGGCAAGGAATGCAGCAGATATTTTGTGGTTAATCTTGAAAGTTAGAAGAGATCACAGATCACAGCTTCAAAATAGAGATAAGGGGAGAAAGTGATAAAACACAATAAATATTACGGATAGTGTATGACAGCACAGCAGTGATAAGTGACTGAGGTCACTGTGACATTACTAAGGCTGTTTGCGTTGAAGAGCTTGAAAAGTGGTCAATAAAGTCCTATGAGATCACAGATTGTTACATACACTTTTCAGAGCAATATTCAGTGAATAGATTTACTGTGATTCAAATTTGTAAGAAAAATTCAATGTAGCTGGAGAATTTTAATTTAAAAAATTCTCTCATCTCTGTATGCTCGAAATTGCTGAGTATTTAGCTAGATGACATCCTGCCACCACTTAGGATTAGTGATCTCTCTGCTACAATCATCATTGCTCCATCACTGCTATTTTAGATTTCCTTGTTAAACTTTGCTATTTCAACAATCATTGTCTCAGTACTGCTACATCAGTACTTGCAATGATACATCAGCCTCCGCGTCTACTATTCTGCTGCTGCAACTTAGGCTACGTTCACACTAGCATTGTGCGCCGCTGCGTCGGCGACGCAACGCACAACGCACGCAAAAACGCGGCAAAACGCATGCAAAAACGCTGCGTTTTGCGACGCATGCGTAGTTTTTTGCCGAAAATCGGACGCAAGAAAAATGCAACTTGTTGCGTTTTCTTGGTCCGACGCTTGCGGCAAAAAAGACGCATGCGTCGCACAACGCAACAAACAAAAACGCATGCATCCCCCATGTTAAACTTAGGGGCGCATGACACGTGCGTCGCCGCTGCGTCGCCCGACGCAAACACGACGCAAAACGGGAAACGCTAGTGTGAACGTTGCCTAACATTGTCCCAGCATTGTTACATTTGTTTCAGCTCTACTACACCATTTATAATTGCAATGCTATTTTAACCTCTGCTGTTACAACTCTGCTACTTGTAGTATCGTTGACGTAGCACTAATACATCAGATCCAGCACTGCTACATCAGCCGGCTACTGCAAGTTTGCTACTTTTACTATTAATGTTCCAGCTCTGCTACATCACTAGTCTTTGTTCCAGCTCTGCTACACCAGTTGCCATTGTTCCAGCACTGCTACTTCATTTGGCATTGTTCCAGCTCTGCTAAACCAGTTGCCATTGTTTCAGCTCTGCTACATCACTTGACATTGTTCCAGCTCTACTACATCACTTGTCATTGTTCCAGCTCTGTTAGACCGGTTGCCATTGTTTCAACTCTGCTACATCACTTGTCATTGTTCCAGCTCTGCTACACCAGTTGCCATTGTTTCAGCTCTGCTACATCACTTGACATTGTTCCAGCTCTGTTACATCACTTGTCATTGTTCCACCTCTTCTACACCAGTTGCCATTGTTCCAGCTCTGCTACATCACTTGTCATTGTTCCAGCTCTATACATCACTTGTCATTGTTCTAGCTCTGCTAGACCGGTTGCCATTGTTTCAACTCTGCTACATCACTTGTCATTGTTCCAGCTCTGCTACACCACTTGCCATTGCTTCAGCTCTGCTACATCACTTGTCATTCTTCCAGCTCTTCTACATCAGTTGCCATTGTTCCAGTTCTGCTACATCACTTGTCATTGTTCCAGCTCTGCTAGACCAGTTGCCATTGTTTCAACTCTGCTACATCACTTGTCATTGTTCCAGCTCTGCCACACCACTTGCCATTGCTTCAGCATTGCTACATCACTTGTCATTGTTCCAGCTCTGCCAGACCAGTTGCCATTGTTCCAGCACTGCTACATCACTTGGCATTGTTCCAGCTCTGCTACATCACTTGTCATTGTTCCAGCTCTGCTACACCAGTTGCCATTGTTCCAGCTCTGCTACATCACTTGTCAATGTTCCAGCTCTGCTACATCACTTGTCATTGTTCCAGCTCTGCTACACCAGTTGACATTGTTTCAGCTCTGCTACATCACTTGTCATTGTTCCAGCACTGCTACATCACTTGTAATTGTTCCAGCTCTGCTACACCAGTTGCCATTGTTCAGCTCTGCTACATCACTTGACATTGTTCCAGCTCTGCTACATCACTTGTCATTGTTCCAGCTCTTCCACACCAGTTGCCATTGTTCCAGATCTGCTACATCACTTGTCCTTGTTCCAGCTCTGCTACATCACTTGTAATTTTTCCAGATCTGCTACATCACTTGTCATTGTTCCAGCTCTGCTAGACCAGTTGCCATTGTTTCAACTCTGCTACATCACTTGACATTGTTCCAGCTCTGCCACACCACTTGCCATTGTTTCAGCACTGCTGCATAACTTGTCATTGTTCCAGCTCTGCTACACCAGTTACCATTGTTCGAGCTCTGCTACATCACTTGTCATTGTTCCAGCTCTACTACATCACTTGTCATTGTTCCAGCTCTGCTACACCAGTTGGCATTGTTTCAGCTCTACTTCATCACTTGTCATTGTTCCAGCACAGCTACATCACTTGTCATGGTTCCAGCTCTGCTACACCAGTTCCCATTGCTCCAGCTCTGCTACATCACTTGTCATTGTTCCAGCTCTGCTACACCAGTTGCCATTGTTTCAGCTCTGCTACATCACTTGTCCTTGTTCCAGCACTGCTACATCCCTTGTCATTGTTCCAGCTCTGCTACATCACTCGTCATTGTTCCAGCTCTGCTACTCCAGTTGCCATTGTTCCAGCTCTGCTACATCACTTGTCATTGTTTCAGCTCTGCTACACCAGTTGCCATTGTTCCAGCTCTGCTACACTAGTTACCATTGTTTCAGCTCTGTTACATCACTTGTCATTGTTCCAGCTCTGCTAGACCAATAACCATTGCTACAGCTCTGCTACTATAGTTCAACATTCCTTCTAATGGTCGATACATCTTCTGCACCACTGCACCCTAACTCATCCATCTTGTTGTACCAGTGCCATTTGTCATTGTTGCTCAAGAACCGCACATTTGGACTAGGAGAGTCGAGGATCCACCTCACCGGGTGAGACATAAGTCATTTTGTCTGAGTATGTACTTGCTTTAAAGGGACGAGTGGGGTAAGCCTCTGCTATGCATCTGTACCTCCTAGTATTGAAATTCAGTGTGATTCATCATGGCATCAACTGTTGGGGGAGAGTTCACACGTTGCACTTTTTGAGCATTTTTTATGCAAACTGTAAGGAAAACCACAACCATGAGAGGACTGGTGTAATACGGATATCACCCCGCTGTCACCAATCTGTTACGGAGCTTACACAGTCACAACTCTGGCGCCCCCCTTACCCTCAGGTAAGTCAGGGAACTGCATCTAGGATAAGTAGTCGCCGGAGAGGCTGCCCTGTTACGTACTGGTTATCGGGGCACTCTGCAGTGAGGGCGGTATATATATCACCAGTCCCAGGCCGGGAATATATAATCCTCCGATCCATCACTGCCAGTATCCCCCAATAACACCAGAATGGTATGCTGCCACCAGTTCCTCATTAGATATAAGTCTGGTCTGTTAACAAGCTTATATCTGGTCAGAAACCAACCCCAATTAGCGTATAAGTACTAGCCAAACTCACGGACGTGGGAGATCGAGTTTCAAGACAAAAGAGCAGCCCAAAATTAATTGATATTTTTATTGCTGAAAGGCGAACTAGAAACTACAAATATATTCAGGGTAATATGCAGAAAATACAGCCCGAGGTACAGATAAAAATTAGGGTTGGGAATAGCAGTTAGCTGTAGGTGTCAAGTTTTTGTGTCTTATAGCATGTGGGCCCCAGGGAAGCACTGAGTCCACAGGTATTTCCTTAGTTCCTGGTCCGTCTCTACACGTAATGTGACGTGGCTTCCCAGGCAGAGCGAAGACAGGGCTGAAAGTGTGTAGCCAGCTTTTAACCCTTTTTCATCCCTTCCATATTTGCCACCGCCTCTCTGGTTTGTACTGAATTCTCCTCCCTTGACCTCCTAGCCAAAATAATTCCCAATATCTGGCATGGGTCATAACTTCCCAGCGGGAGGTCCAAACGGGACGACTGGTGTATCAAAGGGGGCATTGGGGCTGATACAACAGGTGAGAAATATTGTTGTTTATTATTTTAATTCTGTTACAGGAGACATTGGCTTCAGAGCATTGGGCACTGATGTGAGTATATGTGTCTTTGGTAAATGTAGATTCATTTAAGGCATCTGTGTCATTATTTCAATTAAAGAACTTCATTTGTTTTTTTTATGCAATATCATTATGGGGTTAGTAATGGGTGACGTCTTATAGACACTTCTCCATTACTAACCTCTTGCTTTACTGTCACCTGACAATACAAAGATGACATCCACCCCCCAACTATCACCCCACTTGCCACCACACCAGGGCAAGTGGGAAGAGCAAAGCTAAGTGCCAGAATTGGCACATCTTATAGATTTACCATTTCTGGGCCGCCAAGAGAGCTGATGTTTTTAGTCTGGGAGGAGACCAGTATCCATGGCCCCTTTCTATTAATATCAGCCAGCGGCTTTCTGCCTAGCCTTTGCTGGTTATTAATTATAGAGGGACCCTACATCATTTTTTTTGGTGTCCCCATTTTAATAACCAGGAAAGGCTAAGTATACAGATTAATATTACTAGCCTGGGAAGCTCCGTAAGTATTACCCCCTTCCCAGGCTATAAACATCTGCCCTCAGCTGTCCACTTTCCCTCTGCTGGTTAATAAAATGTTTGGGGATCCCACTCCTTTTTTCTGAAAGGAAACTATTTAGCAAAAAAAAAATATGTAAAGTAAGCTAAACATGCGAAGTACTAATTATATATCTCACTCACATATCTATATAGCTCTCTCTGTAATTTATTTCAGTTCTTCAATACAAAAAGTGAAACTCATATATTATACAGAGTCAATACAAACAGAGTGATCTATTTCATGTGTTTATTTTCTGTTAATGTTGATGATTATGGCTTACAGCCAATGAAAACCCAAAAGTCATTATCTCAGTAAATTAGAATACTTTATAACACCATTTTAAAATCAGAAATGTTGGAATTCTGAAAGGTATGTTCAGTAAAGGCACTCAATACTTGGTCGGGGCTCATTTTGCATTAATTACTGCATCATTGCGGCGTGGCATGGAGGCGATCAGCCTGTGGCGCTGCTGAGGTGCTATAGAAACCCAGGTTGCTTTGATAGCAGCCTTCAGCTCGTCTGCATTTCTGAGTTTGGTGTCTCTCATCTTCCTCTTGACAATACCCGAAAATCGCATGTACGAAAATCGCATGACACTCGTCCCACTTTTCAGGAACAAAATCGGGCCGATTTTAAAGATGCTCGTGTTTTCTCCGGCCTAAAACATTGCATTAAATAGGGAAGCAGCACACCCCTTCGAAATGCATGTTTCAAATTAGCCGTCAAGCCAAGAATGGCAGATATAAATCTGTTTCGGTGACAGGCATGTGCGTGAAATAAAGGAGCTCTATAAACAAACCGCATTCACTTTCCATAAGGGGGTATATTCATATCGCAGTCTGGGATGTTGTTCTCATTTTCTGAGCTCTGCCTTCTGGCATCTCTCTCAGACACATGACAATCTGATTTTTTTTCAATGGAGCCTGGGGTAGGCTGTGTCATCATCAATTAGCACAAGTGCATCGTGGGAGCCGCGTTGCATCACATTTTATACTGGCTCTGCATTTGGATGCAAATAGCTTCTTGCCACCGTGCCGTCGTTCCGGGAGAATTACATTATATTAGGGATTAAGCACAATTAGAATTTTTTTTAAAAAAAGTATAAAAATAAAAGTCGTAACGCTCTTTATTTTTTATTTCGGAGAGGTGCTTTCTCGTCTCCCGGTGTAAAAGAAATGGTGCTGGATGATGGAATATACATAGCTTGCGATAAAAGGACCACCGGAAAAATATAATTAACACAAGCAATAACACACACCGCAATATAATGAATAGAGGCTATAAAATAGTACAATACAGTAAGTAGCCTAATAAAATAAATAGCACAAAATCATAAATACGTCACATAATAAATAGAGCAATATAGTAAATACAGCCGGGTAATAAATAGTGTCATAAATATAGATGTGTAGAGACAATCATTATATTAAGAATTATGTATATAATAAATACATAATGAACATATGTCAAATACAATAATAAAGAGGTGCAAAATATATATCAGAAATAATTATGGGCAAAAACGAATCAAAACTGTATAAAGGAGACTTAATTTTATATATATATATATATATATATATATATATATATATATGTATATATATATATAAAAAATTACTATTTTCCCACGTCTTTATACGCTTGTTCCAAAAAAATGTAAGCTATTTAGGCGTTGAAATAATAATATCCATAATAAAAATGTTTTGCAACATCACACCCCTCCCCCCAAAGAGCAGATAGTATTGTTTAATATGTCATCGCGCCCAAATATATTGGACATATATATGTGTATGTGTGTGTGTGTGTGTGTGTCAACAAGGAGAAAAAAACTTTTTTGTAAACGGACGACAACATAGAAAAACAAATGATTATATATACATATATATATATATATATATATATAAAAAAAAAAAATACGGTAAATGATCTTTACAATCCAAACAAAAAAAAAATCTGCATAACCAAAATAGTAAAAAAAAAATAAAATAAAATAGATATAATCAAAATAATAAAGAGATACATAACTAAACAATCCAAAAATGAAAATAAATAAATTAAAATATATATATATATATACCGGTATATATCATAAATGTTGATACAGAAAGGAAACGGATGACAAGAATGACTTACTTTATTTTTTTTTCTGTAGAACATGCCCCAGCCTCCACAAGGGCAGGCGCTATTATAAAATATTTCTTAGTATATACAGTATATATATATATATATATATATATATATTGATACAAAGAGAAAGTAAGCAAACACAGAATAGCAAATATCGATGACCGAAAATCAAATATCTACATAATCCCCCCAGAAAATATCTTCATAACCAAATTAATTAAAAAAATTAAATAAAATAGACATATTTTAATAAAATGTAAAAAAAAAAAGTAATACAAAAAATAAAAATAAAAAAATTGTATAATTTAAAGAACAGCCAGAGCATTTAAAAAATCTGCATATCCAAAGCAACAATAAAAAATAAAAAAATAATAAAAATATAATAATAAAATAAAATAATAATAATATATAATAATATATATATATATATATATATATATGTATTTTTTTTTTTTAATTTGCCCTTTAAGCTTTTTTTTTTTGTTGTATCAAGCCAGATATGAGTAAATGAACAAGGCTGCTTTGTGAGAGATGTCACGTGTCGGGTGCAGCGGGACGCGTCATACCCTATGACCAGCGCTCCAGAGCGGCCTGTCATATGTCTGAGGTCTGTCTGCTGCTCACCACCGGCACCTGTTACGACCAGTTCAAGGAAAACTGTTCTGCATTTGTCTGGGTGAATTGTGGGCATCCCAGAGGCCTGGCTGAATACAAAGTGATTAGAAAGGGAAGAAAAAAAAAAAAACAGAAAAAAAAAAAAAAAACAGCAAGCAAGTGGTGTTTGGCAACAAGCACAGCGGGGAGTACAGTGTGTATGGGTATACAGGAACACAATGTGTTCTTCATAACAGTACTGAGGGAGCGCGCGGCTGAAATCTCCATGCTCCGCACATGAAAATGGGCTCCTTTGTTGTCAGCTGTTTAATAGCAGCTGTTTAATGTAATTCCAGATGATCCGCTTGAATAAAGTTGTCATCCCTGCCACTTGCTTTAATGTTAGAAAGCTTCAAGAATGGCTTTTTGTTTTTGTTTTTTTTTTAATTTTTTTTTAATTTATTTATTTTAATTTTGCTTTTGTTAGCCCTTTTTTTTTAATTTTAGTGTTTTTTTTTGTTTCCCATTTTTCTTCAATTAAATATTATTTAACATAAAAAAAATAAAATCTCCTAGTAATATCACAGCCATATTTCACCCCCCCCCCCCTCCCCCCCGTGTTGGATTTCAGCCAGAAACTAAAAAATATACAATTTAATATAAAAAGTAAACACTAATGGTGGGATCATGGCTGCATTGGGGGGGTCCTGAGATTGAATCTAGACAAGGCCAAAATCTACGGTAAATGACCTTTGTACAGTCTTGTTTACGCTTGTGTCTGTTATATTAGCAGATGAAGAAGTGACTTAGCGCATGTAGAAGCCGTAAATTGTTTTAGTAGCTGTAAATTTACATAGGACTGCAAGAAAAAGCTACTGTAGATCGATTCAGGTGGTAAAAAATAAACAAAAAAAACACATGCGAGTGAAGTTTCTGAAAAATCATATTTTGATGATTGGGACAATCATAAAAATTTGTTTTTTTTTTGTAAGGGTCAAAAAGGATGGAGGAGAGATAGAAATTGTTCTCCGGCCTTTCAGACCCTGAGTGCAGCGCAGCACCGCGCAGCAGCTTCCCCAAAGCGCTCCTCAGAATGTAGCTGGATTATATGTCAGGATTTACTGTGGGAACAAAGTTGCAATCGTAAAAGTTCAGATTCAGCAGCGGAAACTTTTTCTTCTCGAAGTGGCCTGGAAGTTTGTTTTTTTTCTCCAGGAGGAATGACTGCGAAAGTCGAATCGTTACTGTGATTTTACAGCAGCTTGAAAAGAAGACCTGTCACAAGGTACATTGATGACTCGTACATTTACGAGATATGATTTTTTTTAAATTTAGTGCTAATTTTTTATGATCTTTACAAGTGGGCGTGGCTCACAGGGTAATAATGCTGCTGAGCAGCCTAAAGACACGCCCCCGAGGATCTCTTTGGAGAGACCGTAAAAATTGGCGCTAAATAAAAAAAAGCCTATATCTTTGGAACCATTAGGCGGAATTAAAAAAGAAAAAAAGTGGAATACTCAAGAGATCGGCTGGAATACAAAAAGAGCAAGAACTGTCCACTATGGATCTTTAAGTCTTATTTTCTTAGTCTAAGGAAATGGTTTAACCATAATTAAATTAATCAAGTGGAAATAAATGGTGACAAAAATGCGATACATTAAGCTTAAACCTTACAATTCTGACTTAATTCAGGTGGGAAAAAATTGTGAAAAGTTCAAATTTGACCCCTTTATACAATCAGATGCTCTAATTGTCAGGCAAACAAAGGAATAAATGGCCCATATGTAGTGTGCTCAGGCTACTACAGGCAGCAAACATGATAGGGTTAAATGTGCAGCATCAATGTGGAGGCTCGGTAAACGCTTTATTGCTAAATATGGGTAATATTGGGTCCTGATCCATTTTCCCTGCTAAGGACAAGCAGAGTTTATGACATATTTCACTTGCTATTCCCTCTGTGACCAATAGAGGGCAGTAATGCCTCTGATCTGTCTACATCTTCCTCATTCCATGTCCTCACCCGCGATTTCCAGACTCACAACTGAGGAATGTTTGATTTTTTTTCCCCCCTCCAAAATTAGATGAAACCTAAAAAAAAAGCGATGGCATTTGTTACTTTGATCCGGGTTTTTGTTTGCTTGTTTATTTCATTGCTGTGATGAAAAGGAATAAAAAAATGTAAAAGACTTAATTTGATGAGGAGGATTTAAAAAGCGAAGTGTCTGAGGGCACGGGCAGGTTTCCTCAAAAGCCAATATTCACAGGCTGTATAAATTATTAGGTGTGTGTGTGTATTGGAGGGAGCGAGCGATGGAGGATCCCTTTAATTATGGCGTCCGGGGTCATCTCTATTATTATTGTTAGGTGATATGGACAAGGCTTATACGGAAGTAGAAAAAGCAGCTTAACTCATGATATCGGGGAGCCTAACTGCCTGGGACCCCCAAAAAATGGCAACGACGCTGTCTAAAGCTCCCCAGTCCTTTCAACAAGGATAACTTTATCCACTTTTAGTGGAAAACCCCTTTAACTTGCTGACCACTGGGAGCCCACCACTGAGACCCCCACCAAAGAAGGGAATGGGGCTCAGAAGTGCTGTGTTTGCATTGTTTATGGCCCCGTAGTCAGCAATCACTGACAGTCCACTAGACCACAAATTGAGCGGTGGTCTGCACACACGGCCATTGCTCCTTTCATTCACCTGAATAATAAGCTTTTTAACACATATTTCCAAATACTGGCTGCGTTTGCCCCGTCGGTCTCTTCTTTCTTGTGTCCATTATTCTCTGTAGTGCACTCTATGGTTTGGTTATCTGTACACCGTATGATGCTACATATTAGTACACAGTATTCAACCTACAGGACATCACTCCTCTCCTCTACACTGCAGGATGGGGCTTATATAGGATTACAAGAGTGATATACTGCTGGGTGGAACTGTTTATAGAGGACAGGAGTGATATAATGCAAGATGGTGCTGTGCATAGAGGAGAAGTGTGATAATGCAGGATGGGGCTGTGTATAGAGGAGAGGAGTGATGCACTGCAGGATGGGGCTGTGTATAGGGGAGAGGAGTGATATACTGCAGGATGGGGCTGTGTATAGAGGAGAGGAGTGATGCACTGCAGGATGGGGCTGTGTGTAGAGGAGAAGTGTGATAATGCAGGATGGGGCTGTGTATAGAGGAGAGGAGTGATGTACTGCAGGATGGGGCTGTGTATAGGGGAGAGGAGTGATATACTGCAGGATGGGGCTGTGTATAGAGGAGAAGTGTGATAATGCAGGATGGGGCTGTGTATAGAGGAGAGGAGTGATGCACTGCAGGATGGGGCTGTGTATAGAGGAGAAGTGTGATAATGCAGGATGGGGCTGTGTATAGAGTAGAGGAGTGATGCACTGCAGGATGGGGCTGTGTATAGAGTAGAGGAGTGATGCACTGCAGGATGGGGCTGTGTATAGAGTAGAGGAGTGATGCACTGCAGGATGGGGCTGTGTATAGAGGAGAAGTGTGATAATGCAGGATGGGGCTGTGTATACAGTAGAGGAGTGATGCACTGCAGGATGGGGCTGTGTATAGAGTAGAGGAGTGATGCACTGCAGGATGGGGCTGTGTATAGAGGAGAAGTGTGATAATGCAGGATGGGGCTGTGTATAGAGTAGAGGAGTGATGCACTGCAGGATGGGGCTGTGTATAGAGTAGAGGAGTGATGCACTGCAGGATGGGGCTGTGTATAGAGTAGAGGAGTGATGCACTGCAGGATGGGGCTGTGTATAGAGGAGAGGAGTGATGCACTGCAGGATGGGGCTGTGTATAGAGTAGAGGAGTGATGTACTGTAGGATGGGGCTGTGTATAGAGTAGAGGAGTGATGCACTGCAGGATGGGGCTGTGTATAGAGGAGAAGTGTGATAATGCAGGATGGGGCTGTGTATAGAGTAGAGGAGTGATGCACTGCAGGATGGGGCTGTGTATAGAGTAGAGGAGTGATGTACTGCAGGATGGGGCTGTGTATAGAGTAGAGGAGTGATGCACTGCAGGATGGGGCTGTGTATAGAGTAGAGGAGTGATGTACTGCAGGATGGGGCTGTGTATAGAGTAGAGGAGTGATGCACTGCAGGATGGGGCTGTGTATAGAGGAGAGGAGTGATGTACTGTAGGATGGGGCTGTGTATAGAGTAGAGGAGTGATGCACTGCAGGATGGGGCTGTGTATAGAGTAGAGGAGTGATGCACTGCAGGATGGGGCTGTGTATAGAGGAGAAGTGTGATAATGCAGGATGGGGCTGTGTATACAGTAGAGGAGTGATGCACTGCAGGATGGGGCTGTGTATAGAGTAGAGGAGTGATGCACTGCAGGATGGGGCTGTGTATAGAGGAGA